>NC_137200.1:25456905-25496905 GCF_960531495.2 Zeus faber | reverse complement strand
AGCTTCCCACCAAACTCCCCTTATTTTCATATCCATAGCCCATTGGTTAAGTATTGACGGTATGCAACCAGCCATACCAGAAAACCCACCCCCAGGTGAGACGTCAAGCAGTTGTAAATTTATTGTTTAAACCTAAAATACTGTGAAAGATGCTTGTCTTGAATTTCCCACAAATGTTTTGCTCAATTGCAGCACCAAAAGAGCAGCAGAAGGCCGAATCCACGGAGCCCCTGAAAGTTGTCAAGCCCGGCCAAGAGGACGATAGTGCCCTCCAAGGCAAAACACAGGGCCCGACCTCTGCAGACGGCAAAGGTCCCAATCTTCTTTTGTGTCATGTTAAAAATGCACACCACTCCCACTCGTGTGTGTGTGTGTGTGTGTGTGTGTGTGTGTGTGTGTGTGTGTGTGTGTGTGTGTGTGTGTGTGTGTGTGTGTGTGTGTGTGTGTGTGTGTGTGTGTGTGTGTGTGTGTGTGTGTGTGTAGACAGTCCAAAATACCCACCCCCGATTTTAAAGGAACATTCCTTTTTATTTTTTTAATTTTTACCCTTTTAATGTTAATAAAGTTTTGGATGGCGTATGTCTTTCCATCAGGGAAGGAGAAGGGCCTGATGAGGCTAAAGCCACGCAGCACTCACGAGCTCTCTGTGGAGCAGCAGCTGTACTACAAAGAAATCACGGAAGCTTGCGTTGGCTCCTGTGAAGCTAAACGGGCTGTAAGTCATACATGTCTGCCTGAAATGTACCCACATTCCTTCATAAGTTATTATATTTCACAATCAACTGTTATAGCAGCGATTCTCATCCTTTTTTGGCCTGTGGCCCATTTTTAAGCCACCTAATCCTTGCGGGCAAAAGCCATATAGGGGGTGAGACTTTTATTTTCCTTTGATTACTATTTTGAAGCCAGCATCACTAATTGTAAGTGTCACAGTTCCCATTTAAGCCGATGAGCAAAAGATTGAGGTGAAATAAGAATCCCTCGCAATGTGCTTCAAAATGCAGATAGTTTTGTCCCGCGACCTCATGTTCATGTTTAGCGACCCAAGGGTTGAGAATCTCTGTGTTACAGGGTTAGTACACATCTTATAGCCATCTTAGCCATATTTATTTAATCGTTGAAATATAAAATTTGTTTTGTTTTTAATTATTCTTTTCATTCAGGAGGCCTTGCAGAGTATTGCTACTGACCCTGGACTGTATCAGATGCTTCCAAGATTCAGCACTTTTATTTCTGAGGGGGTAGGGATCTCTTTGTAATCGCGCAGCGTACTATTTGTACACATTCATACGTGTACTCTGGTATTTCTAAACCCCCCCCCCCCCCCCCCCCCCGTGCGACTCCACACCAGAGATGCTAACTCAGTGTCGTTCCCCGAAGGTGCGTGTCAACGTGGTTCAGAACAACCTGGCTCTGCTGATCTATCTGATGCGGATGGTCAAAGCTCTGATGGACAACCCCACGCTCTACCTGGAGAAATATGTGAGTGGAGCAAACGGAAACTGTGTCCGTTGAGTCGCTCTCAAGTGTAGAGTCTGAACTCATATTTGTATCTTGTTGCGTCCCCAAAATCTGCCCCATTTTCAGTTGCACGAGCTCATTCCGGCTGTGGTGACATGCATCGTGAGCAAGCAGCTGTGCCTGCGGCCGGACGTTGACAACCACTGGGCCCTACGCGACTTTGCCGCTCGACTTATGGCCCAGAGTTGTAAAACCTTCAGTACTACAACCAACAACATCCAGTCCCGTATTACCAAGACCTTTACAAAGGTGTGTTATTTTATCTGATTATGTATTTTTTTGTTTTTTGTTTATTTATTCCCCAAATGTTATTTTTGCTTCACGAAGAAATCACATTTAGACATTTGATATCCGCTTATTTTCTAATGTTGTGAATGAGGTAAAGGATGCACCCTTTTGACACGCACATTAACACTCTGCTGACTCACCTCTTCACTCAGAGTTGGTTGGATGAGAAAACACAGTGGACCACGCGTTACGGCTGCATCGCTGGACTCTCTGAGCTGGGACCTGATGTGAGTGGGATTCAGTTTCCCCAATCTTCTCCTGACCTTCCCCGCTCTGCTCATTGTGCTAACGTCAACTCCCTCCGCTTTGTCACCTGTAGGTGATAAAGACGTTGATCCTCCCTCGGCTTACTGTAGAGGGCACTCGCATCAAAGCAGTGATGGAAGGACCGGTGGTTTCCAATATCGACAAGATAGGAGCTGACCATGTTCAAAGTCTCTTATTGGTAAAAAAAAAAAAAGAGCTCTGCGATGAGCATTTGTTCTGTGCATTTATACACTTGTATGTAAAATGAAACTATTCCAAAGAAATAATAATGAGATTATTTTTATTTTTTTACCCGTCTCTTCCAAAGAAACACTGTGCCAGTGTAATTGCCAAGACTCGGCCTCTTCCTGACATCGTGGAGCAGTATCGGACGGACTACGGTTTCCTCGGACCCATGCTCTGCTCCCACGTTGTGAAGGCCAGGACCCAAGCAGCACTGCAGGCTCAGCAGGTCAACAGAACCACCCTAACAATCACACAGGTGAATTAAGCACAGCATGGGAAAAAAAAGAAAGTGATCAATTACGATATCTATGTCTGCTTTTCTTTTTTTTAATGGAATTTCTTTTTTAATTCAAATTATATTTGAAGCACAATTCCACCTGTCTTTCACGATACCATACGGGTATTTGCCAACACCGATACCAGTCCCGTATCTTTTCTCTTTATTAACAAGTGAGCTTTAAAATACATCCTTTTATAAGTGCATTTTGCCGAAGATGTTCATCTCAATGTGCATTGTTCAAACTGCTCAAACAAACACTTAACTACCTTAGTTTTACCTTTACGTTAAAAAATACAGGACCAAAAACTTCACTTGTAAAAAAAGCCTCGACTTTCATCACTTGAATGTAAATTGGTCCAGAATTATAAAACTGACAAGCTAAAGTCTTCATTGCATTATATTAAAAACAGTAGTGCAGTATATATACACGGATCAGCCACAACATTAAAACCTCCTGCCTAATACTGTGTAGCTCCCCCCTGGTGTCGCCAAAACAGCTGTGACCCGTGGAGGCATGGACTCCACCAGACTCTGAAGGTGTCCTGTGGCATCTGGCACCAAGACGTCAGCAGCAGAACCTTTGAGTCCTGGAAGTTGGGAGGTGGGGCCCCCGTGGGTCGGGCTTGTTGTTCCAGCACATCCCACGGATGCTCCATTGGATCGGACCCTAAACCGGCCCATACGCACGATGTAGAAGAAAACGTTATTCATCAGAACGGGCCACCTTCTTCCATTGCTCCATGGTCCAGTTCTGACGCTCATTGACGGTGCTTTGGGTGGTGGACAGGGGTCAGCATGGACACTCTGACCGCTCCCATACGCAGCAAGCTGTGATGCATTGTGTGTTCTGACACCTTTCTATCATAGCACCATTTACGTTTTCACCAATTTGTGCTACAGAAGCTCTTCTGTGGGATCGAACCAGAAGGATTAGACTTGCTTCCCATGTGCATCGACGAGCCTTGGGCGTCCATGACCCTGTTGCCGGTTCACCGGTCGTCCTTCCTTGGAGCACTTTTGGTCGGTAGTAACCACTGCATGGCGGGAACAGCCCACAAGACCTGTGGTTGTGGAGATGCTCTGACCCAGTCGTCCAGCATCACAATGTGCTCCTTGTCAAAGTGGCTCAGATCCTTACGCTGCTTCAACACATCAACTTCAACAACTGACTGTTCACTTGCTGCCTCATACATCCCACCTCTTGACAGGTGCCATTGGAACCAGATGATCAATGTTATTCACTTCACCTTATCTTTCAATAAGATTAACACTTAATTAATCTCTAATCTCGTCTTTGTTAATTCAAGCAAAATATTTATATAAAATATGAATGGAATATACATATTTATGAAATATCAATAAAATACTATAAGTATTTTATTGATATATAAGTGTTTTATTAATAAATAATACAATTATAATAGAAATGTGTCTGGAGCTAGTTTTCCTCTTTTTTATGTTATTTAATTTTATTTATTTATTTATTTATCAATTTATTTATTTATTTATCCATCCATTCATTTATTTATTAGCCTGTGCTGTCAGCATGCTGGACATAGAACACAGAGTATTTAGTAGTTGCTCTGCAAGTAGTGTTCAACTTCTCAACCTGCAAAGCCTCTTTATTCATAAATAAAAAAAAATGCTTTCAATAACTCTCTCCGTCTTTGGACGACCCGCGGAACCACTAGAGCATTTCTGTTTTACATGAACGCCACCAATCCCTCTCTTTGGGGTGCGATCTGACCATGTTTTGTCAATAAACAACTAATCATCATCACTTCTCAAAGAAGGGAGAATCACCACGGGTGTGACAAATAAAAATAGGAATAAACAACATGTACCTGAGAAAACAAACAAAAACATCAGACATGTATTTGACAAAACATTAGTGATGTCCTGATCAAGTATTTATTTATTTATTTTTTGCCCCGGATCCCAATCCGATTTTCCGAGATAATATTGTTGCACAGTGATCACTTCATGTACTTTAAAGTTATTAAAATCAATCCAATATATGCTTGACATTTGAAAAACCCTGCAATGAAATAACAAAAACATTGCAAGCTGTTCCTTAATGTTTTTTTTTTATTTTATGTTTTATGTGTTTCCACTTCCACTCGCAGTTCTAAAACTAGAACACTCAAAATGAGTAATATATAATCACAATTCCACTTGGAAAGGGTTTAATAGCTTAACTTAACATTCAGTCGCAACAAATAAAAATCACAATTCCGCTTAGTGCAGCCATATAGTAAAACTGCTAGTATACTTAAAATGAACAACAAAAATCTCAATTCCACTTTAAAGTGATAGCAGCTTAACTTAACCATGGGGGGGGGAAAAAACGAAATCAGTTTCTACTTATTGGAGTAGCGGCATAACAGCAAAACCCCGAATATAAAAATAATACAATTGCAAGGCTCTCATTTGTCTTCAAGGAAGGCCTGTTCTTAAAGCGCCTTTATTGAAGCTTCTCCAGGAGTGTTTCTCTCTCTCTCTCTCTCTCTCATTCAGTCACCCATACGCTTACTCTCACTTGCAAGTGAAGTGATGGCTCTTTTTGAGGAGAATCAGCATCTGTGCCCTGTTAGCGGACAGCCGCTTCCTCTTCTCATATATGACGTTTGAGACGGCACTAAAGCGTCTCTCACTGTCCACGTTGTGCAGGGGGCACAGAGACACGTGGTTGCAGTAGCAGCCGGTGAGGGAGGTTGTGCTGCATGTGCCCTCCACCTCCAGTACTGTAGTGGATTGTCTGACCTGGGGGTGGTTTGCTCTGCGAGGTAGCGCCGCACCTGAACAACTGCAGACGAGGTGCTCATAGACCCTCCCTCTCACTCTCTTCTAAGATCTGATCAAAGACGCTGCCGAGGCTGCAGCTGGCTGTGTTTTGACATTGGTCCTTTTTCACAGGCTCTGCCTCTGACGCTTCACGGACGGCCCTCCTTACCTCCACCTCCTCCGCCTTTTGAATGAGAGCTTCCTAAGTTTGTGAAGTATCTGAAAATAGATCAATGACGTGTACTTAAAAAAATAATAATAAAATTGTCAAAATAGACTCATAGCATCGATAGAGCATAGCATTAAATACATGTCCATTTAGTGGACTTGCCTGTCTTTGTATCTGGGATGCACCAGAGGGGCAATGCAGTAGAGTGGCTCAGTCTCAACCCTGCTGAAGCGTCCATCCACTGCCTCTTGGAGAATGCTTTTCATCGTCTTGATTCCCTGGTCAGTGTTGTGCCCTTTGGGGGGAACACATTTAAGGACCGTGATGGCAGGGATCACATTAGCTGCAGTTGCAGGCTCCGCAGCCGCCCCCGAGTCCCACAGCCACATAGACTCTCCATGACCATGACCGCAGGCAACACCCACGCATGACCCCGAGGTGCACAAACCAGTCCCAGAGAGCAGGAAATGACCCTGCACCCCTGAAGCGTACACATACAGCCCACGCCCACGCCCACGCCCAGGCATAAGACAGAAATGCCCTCCATGCCCACCCATGGCCCACGCAAAAGCGGAGCTGCCATACCTCAACCGGCGAGATGCCCCTACCGGCCACGAGCCCCGAACGCCCACGTAGCGGAGTGCGCTCAGCAACGTGTACTCTGACATCAACAACCCCCCCACATTAAATCCTACATTTAATGTATCTACATTAAATCCAACCGTGTGTCTTGCAGCCTCGGCCCACCCTCACCGTCTCCCAGAGTGGGTTAAGCAGCTCCGGAGGACCTCGTACTCCCAGCATCATCAAAGTTCCAAGCTCTCTAGCCCTGATGTCGCCCCGTCCAGGGACCCCGTCGCAGCCATCTCCACCGGCAACAAAGTACATCGTCATGGCAACCAGTGCGGGTGCGGCCTCAACTCAGCAGGTACTACGTGGTTTCCGGTTTGGTGTGACGGTGTATGAGCTGGAAATTCCTGCTTCTGTTTGGATGATGCATCTAAACTCGATGTTAAAACTTAAGATAGACCAATTAATTGTTTTTGTCAAAAATCCATGAGTGAGTGTAGATAGTTTCACTATTCTTCATCCCAGGCCTGATGAAAATGCTGCTTCCCGTTGTTTGTAACGGTTCATAAAACACACATTTATTCAGTAATTAAAAACAAATTGGTGTCAATGACTTGAGGTGACTTCAAAATGTCATTTCCATGGCTACAGAAATGAAGGAAAATGCAGACCTGCCAACCTGTACACATTTTGTGTAGCAAGTACACAATTGTTAGTCAAAATACGCAGGTATGAAATGCCAGCTGAAACTACGGTGTGTGTGTGTGTGTGTGTGTGTGTGTGTGTGTGTGTGTGTGTGTGTGTGTGTGTGTGTGTGTGTGTGTGTGTGTGTGTGTGTGTGTGTGTGTGTGTGTGTGTGTGTGTGTGTGTGTGTGTGAATTTAATTACGGAAATCAATCGATATTAAACAATTGTGTATATTTATTGGGTATTTAAACTACATCCCTGGGACTGGAGCAGATGCTACGACCTGTGGTTCTTTGAACCCTCCCTCTCCTCCTCACCCTCTGTTTCTCTTCCTCTCAGGTCATCACACTCAGCTCCTCACAGTCGGCGTCAGCCTCTCCGGTCACAAGCACTGTTCCTAGCACCACCTCCACCTTGCAGCCGCTGGTGAAGGTGGAGTCCAGTGGAGGCTCCGGGCTGACGGGGTCGCGACCTCTGCAGAAGTACATCGTGGTGTCTCTGCCCTCGTCCGCCTCGTCCTCCCTAGAGAGCAAGACCTCTCTGCTTCCCACCTCCGTGTCCTCGTCTCCGCTGGAGCCGGGGATGAAGACGGAGCGCTGTGACTCCCCCGGTGTGAGCGCCCCGTCCCCACACTGAGACACCTCCTGCCCATGTGTCGTCATTGGGACCATATGAACGCACGCTGGGCTTGGTGTGGATCTGACTCAAAATTGTAAATACTTTCACGTGCCATGAAATCTGTAGGAGGTGACTCTGGCATTTAGAATGGTTCAGCTGATACTCTTAATTGATTTTCTTCCTTTTTTTAGTCTAAAATAAATCAGATTTTGTAAGAATTTACTCATTTTGAAGTATTTATTGCAGCAGAAATGGGCCCTAAAAAGCAACAAACGGGTGCTTTTGTTTAAGGCAGGGGTCTGACATTATCTGGGGGCCACTGGCCAGGTGGTCTTCTCCTTGTGGGGCCGTGTTGAATTTTACACCATTAGTGAAGTGCTGTTAAAACTAGATATGTGATCAATCAAAATATTATCTTTAACCTATTTAGAATCTTATCTATCTAGAATAAAACTACCAAATACTATTTATATTGTGAAAACATCAAGTAAAAAGGTGTGAATAAATTGTGAAAATTGAGTTTGTGGGACAGATTTAACTTTGTTTAATGTTATAAACATATAGTGGGTCGCATTACATTGTCCCGCGGACCGCATGTGGCCCCGGCCCCCTTTTTGAGACCCTGGTTTAAAGTTGTATTGAGCCGACTGTACATCAGCCGTCATCGTCGAGGCTTCAGTGGAAACAACCAGCAGCAGCAGTGGTGGAAGGAGCTAAGATGTGTGGTCCTGAAGAGATGGAGAGCGATGTAAAGATGGAGGATTGGCGCAAACCTGAGCAGTGAGTGAAGAAACACAGTATGAAGTCTGGGAGAGGAGGTGAAATGGGAAAGGTGCAGCTGGTTGAACAAGTGGGCTGCAGAGTTCTGGATGCCCTGGAATTGATTTTCATCTGAACACTCAGGTGCTGTGGTTAGAACCCAAAAGTAACTTCTGTCCCGCAGAACACAAATCACTGCTGAGAAACCTTTGGCCACCTACTGCAGAGAAATGTAAAGGGAAGGCAAGTTTATTCATAAAACTTCTTCTTTTGGGGTCACAAAAGCGGATCATCTGCCTCCAATACCATCTGTTTTGCGCATCTTCCTTCATAAAACACATTTCAACCGCAAGGCAGTCCAACGTGCTTTACATGAAACATCGGAAGCATTAAGACAATGTGCAAAAGACACATTATAAAAGGACATAGAATGCATAAAGTAAAAAAAAACAGAATACATAGAGTTCATAAAGTCAAAAAATGTATATGCAGAATGCAAGAAATGAATCAAAGAAACCCTGTTTAGCTCTTATTTCGCCTATTCCTAGAATTATGTTTTTCCTTGTCACGGTGATATCCTAGCCCTGGAGAACCGGTCCGGAGATCTTTCAGTCATCTGAAATTGGCAGAAAACGTTATAATACAGTGCACCCGAAGCAACTAGTATTCACATTTCAACAAGGCAATTCAAAGTGCTTTAAATAAAACATCAGAAGCTTTAAGACAAAGTGTAAAAGAAACAAATTGTAAAGTTAAAAAATATATAACAGAATGCATAAAATCAAGTCATAAAAGTGACAGAGTAGTGCAAGAAATTAATATTAGGTTTAGGGTTTTTTCTTTAACATGACCGATTCAAGCTGAGCGCTGACTTTTAGTCGTTCTTCCCTGGCTCCAAAAACAATGACTTCAGTTTTGTTTTTATTTAATTGGAGAAAGTTCTGCCTCATCCAATCGTTGATTTGTTCAACGCAATTGCTCAGTGATTGTATTGGACCATTGATATGGTTACGTATATTTGTGTATTGTCTGCGTAATTATGGAAACATATTTTGTTGTTTTCCATAATCTGAGCCAGTGGGAGCATGTAGATGTTAAACAGAAGAGGCCCCAGAATGGAGCCTTAGGGAACTATGCATGTCATTTTTGTCTGTTCAGAATTGTAAAACCTGACACAACAAACCACCTAACCCAGGGGCGTCTAAGCTACGGCCTGCGGGCCAACTGCGGCCCATGGTCCATTTTTAATTGGCCCGCAGCAAATTCTAAAAATATAATGGAATGTGGCCCACGCATGAAACTTGTTATTGACTGTATAGTACTGCTTAGTTTTAACACTAGGTGGAGCTACTGTCTTGAACAAGGCAGCTTCTCCACAGAACAAACAATCAAAGAACCAGACTTCAACAACTGTAGCATGTCCAGAAACACAGTTGTGCGGCGAATCGAAAACTTGTCAGCTAACTTAAAACATCAAGTGTCAGAAAAAGCTTGTGCTTTTGATTTTTACTTGATTGCCTGTGATGAGCACGCAGATGCCATAGACATCGCACAGCTGTTAATTTTTTTGCGGGGAGTCTATGATAACCTTTGGATTACAGAGGAGCCGCTTGATATTAGGAGTCTAAAGGGCACAACAACCGGGAAGGACATTTTTGAAGCTGTGCCTGATGCAATTGACAAGATGGGACTTAAATGGGTCAAGCTGTGTGGAGTTACAACGGATGGGGCTCCTGCAATGACAGGCGAGCGCAAAGGAATGGCCGCTATGGTGTGCGCCAAGGTGCAAGGGAGTGGAGGTGAGGCTGTTAAAATGCACTGTATCATCCACCAAGAAGCCCTCTGTGCCAAGACAGTCCAGCTTGGCGATGTGATGAACACTGTTGTGAAAACTGTCAACATAATTCGAGCACGAGGTCTCTACCACACAGAATTTCAAGCTTTCCTATCTGATGTTGATGCTGAATACGGGGACCTACTCTACCATTCTGACGTGCGTTGGCTAAGTCGCAGCTCGGTGCTGCAGCAATCTCTCATGATAGAATTCAGTCAGCGCTTCCAAGATTTTTCCATCATTGAGACAGAAATCAAGGTGTTCTGGACTCCCTTCCTGATGGATGCAGAAGTAGTGGAAGAGAGTCTGCAATTAGAACTTATGGAAATGCAGTGTGATAATTCTCTGAACAATCAACGTCAGCTTCTCTCCCTACCCGACTTCTACTGGAGCTTGGAAAAGTCCAAGTTTCCTCTGATGAGACGCGACGCAGAAAAGAACGACGAGTCTGTTTGGCTCAACATACACATGTGGGCAAACATTTTCTCTGTTCACTCTGAACGAAAGCAGAGTGAGAACCAAAATGACCGACGGCCATCTCTGCCATGTCCTTTGCATCTCAACCACCGAGCTTACTCCTGACCTGCCGGCCATCCTTCAGTCCAAAGCCCAGCATCACTGCTCCCACTGAGTGCACGATGTTCCCATTATAGGGGAGTTAAAAATATATTACGCAGTATTCATGTGTTAATAAGCCCAATTACTTAATAAATTCAGTTGATAACATTTTCTCACAAACGTTAGTTGATGTGTTAACAAGCCCAATAACTTATTTGCATAACAAGCTTGAAATATACCCTTCCCCTTATTATCCCCCTTTATACAGGGCTGTGAAGAGGGATCACCATCCTGACTAAGAAGCCATCTGAGGCTGCTGTTTTTGAGAATGTGCTGCCGACCATTTTTGTAACAAAATTAATGAAAACTTATTAATGGAAAGCTGTGATGTAGGCTGTTTTTTTTCTTTAAGCATATTCAATTATCAGGCATAATTTTTCTACATTTGATTGATTTTGCGAACTTTAATACACTAGAGGTGAGGCGATATAACTCACCTCTATTGAGTGGCCCAGCCCTTTGCATATTGTTCTGTATGTGGCCCTCAGTGAAAAAAGTTTGGACACACCCGACCTGACCTAACCCAACAACTTGGGTGTGTAATTACCTATAAACACAAAGTAGTCCCTGTCCCTGCCCGGTTTTCCATTCGCTCTAGTAATATGTCATGTTTGACCGTGTCAACATGTACACCGTGCTTCAAGCTCCATTTACCAATCACCACAGGGAACACAATAATGTGTAGGAACCCCTGTCTCAAGAGTATGTATTATAATTGACACAACCTAATTCTATAATACAATTGTTTATATGCAAGATAAAAAGCTGGCGCAAATGTTACAAATCATGAAATTGGGCAGAGATGAACACACAAGGACTATCAGTGATATAGCACCCCATGAAGTGATAATCCGTCACCGAATTACATAATAAAAGAAATAAGACGCAATATTAAAAAGTGAAGCATGTGGATAAAATACCATCTAGGGTCACTAGGGGGCCCACATGTGATAAAACAATAGAAGGATAAATAACTGAGGGGTGGCCGGGTTTTGGTACTTCTCACACCAGAGAAAACATTCACAAACATAAAACACCTGGACCCGGAAAGAGATTTTATATAAAAATTGTAGGCATTTTAGCCAATGTCCCACGTGCAGAATATCATCCCCTTTCTGTTGCAGGACGCCTGGAATCATCTTTCCTGTGCAGTCCAGACTAATCTTGCAATGCCTTAGGGACCAGCTGAGCTCCAACGTGGCCCCGAAGCTCCTTAGTGAGAAATGTCGAACAGCAAGTTTATCTCCTGAAGTTAAACCCTGTATCTCTGCATGCCTGCGTGTGCATGTCACAGCTCTGGCTTTTTCAAACATAAAAAACCCCCCCACTGCAGTACAACCACTGCTTTTCTAAAACCGGTCTTTTATCCAATTGCTGTGAAGGAAGCAGGAACGGCTGTGTTGGATGTCAATCAAACTGCGCTATGTGGGTCAGTGCTGATTGATCTGTCACCACCTTTGCTACTCATACACCTGTGAGACACCGAGAAGTCACTACCTATGCAGATTTAGGCGGAATATGAGGGAAACTAGTAGCCTGGCATCACCAGACTAATTCCCAAATGTGTATTAGTCCGGAATCTCTCAGTTCATTTTCAATTTCCAAGGGGCGTTACCAATGGGCATAGACCAAAATGTCTCTAGATGCAATTGGATAGACCTACAACCAATCAGAGCACTGGATAGACCTGCAACCAATCAGAACATTGGATATACCTACAGCCAATCAGAGCATTGGATAGACCTACAGCTTATCAGAGAACTAGATGGACCTACAACCAACCAGAGCATTGAATAGACTTACAAGCAATCAGAGCACTGGATAGACCTACAGCCAATCAGAGCATTGGAGAGACCTACAACCAATCAGAGCATTGGATAGACCTACAACCAATCAGAACATTTGATAGACTTACAACCAATCAGAGCATTGAATAGACCTACAACCAATCACAGCAAGGAAACATGTGATGTTGTAAGAGAAATTGTTCCAATATGGTTATTAAACCATATAATGCCCGTTTTGATCATTTCTTAGTATGTACTACCTGCAGTAAATGACGTCCTCCTGCATGTATCGTGTGATAAGAATCAAACTCATGACTTCAGGGACCTGTAGCAGATAGGGACGATGTGAAGACACCAGAGGTTTCCTGTTTTCCTTTGTCCATCTGTTGTGCCTCATAAGCACTTATTGACTGCTCCTTCCTGGGGTTGTGAGGCAGTAGATGCATTATATACTCAGGTCCTAAATAGATGTGTTTTCTCCTTGTGCCTCGGAGATCGGTACAGAGACTCGTTGGAAGCTGTTGTATCTCTCGATGCTTGCAACTATCTAAATTAAACTTAGACTGAGGTCTAAAGTTGCTGTGCATTGATTCACCTTTTGGGTACAGACTCTCTCCTGAGGCACCTAGTCCTGTGAGCCAATGGGGTTTTTAGCATGACTTCTGGGTTCCGTTGTATTTAGTCCTTAAACTCTCTCCGATTTCACCTTATCAGTTCACCAAAATGTGTTTCTGAACAAATTCAAGGAAATAATCAAGCCAGTTGCTGAATCTTCACTCATTAGACTCATGACAAGACTCAAGGCCTCATTAAAAGTTTGAGGGACACGGCACCGCGGCGCACCAGGATTTTTGGTTTCATCCAAATGTCGGAAAATTAAATAAAGCAAGTAAATAAAATAAAATAAAATAAACACATATACAATAAAAACACTGTTTTTATTGTTTTTTGTTTAGAGAAATGCACAGTGGATGCAGTGGATTTTTACATTATTTTTATACATACTATTTTTTTAGACAGAAACACTGATTATTTTTAAAATGCTTACATTTCCAGGAGTATTTCCAGACAGTTCGTTTGAAACCCTCTTTATTTAAGTTCCGTTTTTGTTACTTCTCCAGCCGTGGGTGGAGTCACGCGGGTGGGGACCCGACGTCGGTGGCTTTTACACTGAAGACCGGAAGTTGACGTGTCCTACATCCTGTTGAGGGTCCCGACCTCAGTCATGGCCGCTCAGCCCGGTCACACGGACTTTCAAATACGAGCCGCTCGCCGAGATGACTGCAGAGACATAGCCAGGATGATAATGGTAATAAAACCACCATGGCACATGCTTTTCCGTTTAATAGCAATGCTTCATCCACTAATAATAATAATAATAATAATAGTAGTAATAATAATTCACACTAAGTCAATCAATGTTTTCCCTCCAGGAGTTAGCGGTGTTTGAGAAGATGCCGGATCAGGTGAAGATCTCCCATCAAGGTATTAATATTATTATTATTTTATTATTATTATTATTATTATTATTATTATTATTATTAATAATAATAATAATAATAATAATAATAATAAAAATAATAAAATACATATTTTTTTATTATCGTTATTATTGTTGTTATTATTATTTTATTGTTATTATTAATATTATGGTTATTATTATTGTATTATTAATGTATGGTTTTATAAGATACTTTTATTTTATGGTTTTATAATCCACTTTTATTATTATATTATTATTATTTTTTTTATCCACTTCCATTTATCTTCACAGACAGTAACGTATAGAACCCCTGAGGCCATAACCTGCTGCGTCAGTCAATGTCACGGTCCGACCTTGTCAACAACACCTGGATCACCCCCCCAACAGAAACAACACAGGCCAACGCCAGCAGAATATCCCCAAAACACAATGGAGACACATAACATCTCCGGACCCATAATCCTTTGCATCAACATAGCCAAAGGGCCTGGGCCCACCCCCTTGGGACGCTACAATATATTTTGCAATAGTGATGAATTAGAAAATGACATAATCACCACTGAACGTAAATTGCAAATTAAACTAAACACTGAAGGAGTGGTGAGTTAATGCTTTACTTTCCTCGCCACGAGCGTGATCATTGATTAACTCCATTCTCCTGAAAAATGATTACTTAGCTCTGGATGTAAGTAGATCGGGTTCAGACCCCATGTGCAAAAAATGACGGTTTTAAAGTTACATGTTTGGAAATGATATTATGCTGTGAACGGTTTTGTTGTCGGTTTGTCTGTTACCTTGAACACATTCACAGTCTGACACCATCAGCTGCTGACGCACTGGGATGAGCAGTAACTGCACCCAGGTCAGATGAGGTTCTGTATCCATTATGGATTCAGTATTAGTATCAATATGGCCAAACAGTGTGGAAATGGTTGCTATTTATTTTATTTATTTTTCCTGCATGGATTCGGCTAGAAGCTTGAAAACATGCACCAAAAAAGAAAGAACAAAGAAAGGCAAAAGCTTCCTATCCTCCGGGGAATTTGCACTGGTCATTGAGAAAATCACAACGAGTTTCATCTACTTACAGTAGGAGAAGTTGTCATGGTGAGGATTGGTGCCTTTCTAAAGACGCTTGGCATAAAAAAAAAAACCTTGAGTCTGAAAAAAGGAAAATAAGAATTAAGATAATTAAAAAAAAAGCCAAACATAAAAATGTCCCTTTGTTCTCCAATAATCTCAATAATGTTGAAGTTATGCATCCTTTTATGCAGTTGACTTATTTTTAAATGCAATGAAATGAAATATTTTTCCCATTGAAATCAATCTGTTAAAGAGTTAAAATGAAGCGCTCTTCTTTTCTGTTTCACCGTAGAGCTGGAGCGAGATGGTTTCGGCCCAAATCCCTTATTCCAATGCCTCGTTGCAGAAGTTCCTGAGGGCCACAAATCTGCAGAGGGTAACCCCTACAAACACGCCTTTATTTTGTCTACTACTACATTTGGACAATAAGGAACAATGTGTTATCCCCACAACATTGGAAATCTCACATTATATCTGTTTATGAATTCAAAACACCATCTTACCCAGCTTTTATTTTTTTTATTGTGTTATTGTTTTTCTTTTATAGCGGTTTATATTTGTTTTTTTTTTACATATGATTTCAAGTGAAACTACCATAAATAACATGAATTAATAAAGCATAAGTGCTCCTCTTTTTGCATTCAGGATGCACCGTTGTGGGCTACACCCTCTTCTACTACACCTATAGCACCTGGATGGGAAGCTCGGTCTACATGGAGGATCTATACGTGATGCCAGAATTCAGAGGCAAGTCTCCTCTTCATACAATATAGAATTGAACAAAATCTGCCCAAAATCAATACCTTACCCCATGACAGACAATCTGTCCCAGAGATATTTACATTTATGTGACATACAGTATTTCCTCAAATAGTGACCAGGGCCTTTATTTACCTCAACTGCAGAGGGCACCAGGCCTTTATTAGAAGCAGAATTTTATATCTAATTCCCTCTGTTTAATAAGTATATTTTCTGATATTTTAGTATAATGTTTATATTAAACTTCTCACTGGGTGCCATACCATGCAAACACATGTATCGTGAAAATAGAGAGAGCTAGTAGCTACCCTAAAAGTCACACTTGTGGTGGTAGCCGACCGGGGAATTACAAGCTTTCCGAGTTAGACCTGAGTGCACCACGTGCTGCTAGGAGTGCTCCTGGGGCAGAACAGTCCTGGGGCATTTTCCCCAGGAGTGTTCTGCGATCTGCTACGTGGCAGCAGGAAACGGAGTAAATTAAATTAATCTACAATAAAAACACTCCGTACTGGAACAGCTCCAGATCGGTTTTCCCCCCGGTCTGTACTTGAGGCAGGCTTTTATTTGTTCATGTAGACCACACCCCCCGCATTTATTAGAGGCTGCATGTTTATTTGACAACCGGTTGATATTTGAGGACATATGGTATTTACATTTTGTTGTCTCCTAATTCCACAGGAAAAGGCATCGGCAAAGGTTTAATGAGCAAAGTAGCTCAGGTGAGAATGCGTTAGATTTTTATTTTTTACTCGTTTCTTCTCAAGCATTTTAGAATGAAGTGACACGCGCATGCAGACCTCTTTCTCTCGGAGGCAACAAGGTTTTTTCGGTTGATCATGTGCGTCTTATTTGTCCCAGGTTGGGAAACGGAAGCGGTGCGTGCGTCTTCAGCTGTGCGTGTTGGACTGGAATACTCCGTCTCTGGACTTCTACGCGGCGAAGGGGGCGCAGGACTTGACGGCGAAGGAGGGGTGGCACTTCCTGCGCTTCGACGGGGACGCCCTGGACGCGCTGGCGGAGGAGGCTCCTGAGGATTAGAGATGAGCGAGTGGAGCGCTTACACCGTCTGTCGGCGTTTCCCCGGTGATGAAGACGGATGACGTCATTATTTTGTCGCTTATTCAGCTCCGCTGAAGAGAACAGAAAGAAAGAAATATACCTATTTCTTGGACATGGTCTGTTTCCTGTCTGCTGGTGTTGGTTTAAAACAGAGGCATAGGTAGGGTAAAACATCCTGTACTGTTGTCTAACATACTTTTGAATTGAGTAATGTACAATGTCCAATATACATAAATCTGTCCCTAAAGAGTAGGAATTACATAGCTCCTTGGAAGTTGTATAGATTAAGTCACCCTAACCCTAACCCTGTAAAATACTGACACCACCACCAAAACCTTTTCTGTTTGGAAATTGGAATCAGGATCTGCATGAGCACCAGGCTCTGCTATATCAGGACACTGGAAATAATAATAATAATAATAATAATAATAATAATAATAATAATAATAACCTTTCATACACGACATGTAACTCAAAGTGCTTTACATTAAAAAAAGCAAAGCAATCAAGCAAAATACATTTACAAAGTAGAATAATAAAAGATGTAATACATTAAAATCAGGGTAAGAATAAGTTTAAAGTAAATGTACAAAAAAATAAATTAATAATAAGGGTAAATATTATGCTTATGTTCAGATTTTGGGTCATCATGAAGCATCACGCTCTTAAACACAGATCTACACCTCAGTCCAGTTTATCTCTCAGATAATCAGATAATTATAGTTTTCTTCAGTACAATTCCCAGGAGAATGAAAAGAGAATGAAAACGGAATGAATGGATGAATCAGTTCCATCTGCTCCCGTCACTCCCTCGGGGGCTTTTCTGAAATGGCTCTGTGTCATTCACTGCAACACATTAAAGGGTGTGAGAGTCTCTTGTAGAGTTCCTCTTTCACCACCAGGCGTCCGCCACCTGCCTAGAATCAAGTCAAATACAGTAAATCATTCATTGAGAGATGCAAATAGGACTTATTCCAAATACGTTTTATTTGCATATAAAAATGAAAATATCTCAAATTGCTATAATCTCCATTATGCAAAAGAAATGACCATGTGAAACGTATGCACCACGTACCTTAGTCTGTAAAAATACAAGGAAATAAACAAGAAAAATATGCAAAATACACAAGAATTACAATATTTACTTCTCATTTATGTGGATACATTTTATCTTCTGTGACGATTTGGTAAATTAAATACCCTTGAATTCAAAAAATTATTTGACACTGACTATATGTGTTATTTGTATTATATGTATTACAGTTATGTGGAACAGGATGATTTTTCATACTCCATACAGGGAAATTGCAGTTAATGTGACTTAAGTTGCCCCGAAATCCGAGAAGATGGAAAAGCTATGAAGAGGTTTCCATACAGCATCTGGTTGAAAGGAAGGGTTAAACTGTCAGATAACCTCCTTTTATTACACAAACACTTGTTTGGATGTTTATAATGAAATTAAAATTGTATGAAAGTCACTGAAAGGTCTTTTCGGGCGCTCTCCAGCCCAACATCCCCTCAGACGTATGCGTTTCTTCCGTATTGAGCCGCGGCCGACTGGGACGTTGGCGCCGCAGAGCGGCCGTTTCCCCAGGACGGAGGCTGGTATGGATACTGCCTGCGGAGCACAGCGGATATCTCACAGTTTGGGGAAGTTTTCGACATCCAAAACATTGTGGCGGATGGGGAAGAAGCGGAAAACTCACGTTTTTTCGTCGGGCGTTCCGAGTTTGCAAGCGCACATTAAGCAGGAGCCGCCGCAAAGGGAGAGCGTGGCCGAGGACCACCCGATGTACAGGCCCTCTCCGATCTCATACCTGCGACGGGAGGAGAGGCGTGGATGATTCACACCTGCTCCGTGAAACCACTCGTTTCGCACATGACCACGTACACAACTCACTTTGTTCCTGGATAGAACTGATCGAAGAACTCCTGCGTGATGTTCGCTGCGTACCAAGAAATGGCAATCATAGTGCATAACCCTGGAGGGAGGAAGAAAACCAAGAGAAGTGGAGCCGGTCACATGGTTAGTGTCATGTCCGTTGAACTTACACACAGTCCAACGGGGCAAACGTTTCAGCCTTAAATAAAAAAAACCTTCAATACCCTTTTCCAAAATGGCAAGCTCACATTAAAGACATGTGTCTTAGTGTATTTTTTTCTTTATTACCATGTTTTAATAACAGTGAAATCTCATTTTAGTGGAAGCAACATGTGGTTTTACAGCGGGTTGCCAGTAGGAAGCGACACAACTTCCTGTTTCTAGCCTCTTACGTGAGAGCAGACGTAGCCAAAAGAGGCGACTCGTGTCCTCCAAAGAGATTCAAGAAAACCCCGATAAAATGCAGTTTGTGACCTTTTCTCCGGTGTAACATTTAAATGCGATCTGACGGAGATTAGATACGGAGTGTACAGTGTTGATACGGAGATAACACTTTTTTTTTTTTTAAGGCTTGAACGTTTGCCGCATTGGACTCCCATCTAAGCCCAGGGAGAAGCTGCAGCAGAGTGGAAAGCTTCTCAGCAGGTTGATGTTATGAGCTTTATTAATGATGGATCCCACATTTAAATAAGGAGTTTGAGGTCAAGTGAAGTGACAAACTAAAGCATGCAGGTTATGAGACTCCTCCTGCCTTTAAACCAGTTTTAATTGCTGATATTTAGAACTGTGATTCTGTAATGGGTGACTGAATTTTTGTATCTGTAATTTTTGTCCTCAGATCTTCCGGAAAAGAGATCTTACTCTCAGAAAACCTGAGAAAATAAAGCCTCACATATAGTTATAGAGGAATGTCATCATAAGGCAGGTGAACGTGGTGTTACCCTGCAGGACGAAGAGCATTCCTCCAATTGCAGCGATTCTTCCCTTCAGGACGTAGTTTTCTCCTCCTATTTTGGTGCACTGCATTCCCACCAGCGTGGCCACCAGTCCAAACGTTCCGAACACAATGGCAGCGATCATCAGGGCCCGAGAGGCTTGGATGTACCCTGCAGGAAAACATCAGTTATATCACACTGAGATCATTTTCTATTTCATACTTCATTTTTCCGACAAGTTTTAAGAAATCAGCCATTCCATGTATATGGGTTCTGCAAGAGCTCCTCTATTTGTTGTCTTCATTGGTGGTGGCAGGGTCTGCCTTTTCCCGCCAAGAATGCAAAGATCAGGCACCCACAATACAGCAGCGTGGCTACTTGTGGTCAGTAAACTGTACATATGGAGGAACAGTCAACAAAAAAATAACTAGACATGTTATAACTAGAAATAGAAAAACTAAAAAATTAGAAGGAGAAAAGAAAAGAAGAAAAAAAAAGTGAGGTCTATGAACTATGGTCCTACTAGCTACTAACTATGGTCCTACTAATTACTAACTATTACCCATAGTCCTACTAACTATTAACTATGGTCCTACTAACTACTAACTATGGTCCTTCTAACTGGTAACTAAGGTCCTACTAACTACTAACTATTAACTATGGTCCTACTAACTATTAACTATGGTCCTACTAACTTTTAACTATGGTCCTACTAACTACTAACTATGGTCCTACTAACTACTAACTATTAACTATAGTCTTACTAACTATTAACTATGGTCCTACTAACTACTAACTATGGTCCTACTAACTACTAACTATGGTCCTACTAACTACAAACTATTAACTATTGTCCTACTAACTACTAACTATTAATCATGGTCCTACTAACTACTAACTATTAACTATGCTCATACTAACTGTTAACTATGATTCAAGATTCAAGAGGTTTATTCGTCACATACATAATTAATAGTTAGTATGGTCCTACTAACTATTAACTATAGTCTTACTAACTATCAACTATGGTCCTACCAACTATTAACTATGGTCTTACTAAGTACTAACTATCAACTTTAGTCCTACTAACTATTAACTATAGTCCTACTAACTACTAACTATTAACTATGGTCCTACTAACTATTAACTATGGTCCTACTAACTTTTAACTATGGTCCTACTAACTACTAACTATGGTCCTACTAACTACTAACTATTAACTATAGTCTTACTAACTATTAACTATGGTCCTACTAACTACAAACTATTAACTATTGTCCTACTAACTACTAACTATTAATCATGGTCCTACTAACTACTAACTATCAACTATGGTCCTATCAACTATTAACTATGGTCTTACTAACTACTAACTATCAACTTTAGTCCTACTAACTATTAACTATAGTCCTACTAACTACTAACTATCAACTATAGTCCTACTAACTATCAACTATAGTACTACTAACTATCAACTATGGTCCTGCCGACTACGCACTAAGATGTTGTCCACGGCTGGAGGAACACAGTGTCAGTCAGCATCATATTCAGTAATGATACAGTGTTGTAGGGTGGAGCGGTCAGTCAGCATCACGTTCACTAGTGATACACAGTGTTGTATGTGGAGCGGTCAGTCAGCATCACGTTCACTAGTGATACACAGTGTTGTAGGGTGGAGCGGTCAGTCAGCATCACGTTCACTAGTGATACACAGTGTTGTATGTGGAGCGGTCAGTCAGCATCACGTTCACTAGTGATACACAGTGTTGTAGGGTGGAGCGGTCAGTCAGCATCGCGTTCACTAGTGATACACAGTGTTGTAGGGTAGAGCGGTCAGTCAGCATCACGTTCACTAGTGATACACAGTGTTGTATGTGGAGCGGTCAGTCAGCATCACGTTCACTAGTGATACACAGTGTTGTAGGGTGGAGCGGTCAGTCAGCATCGCGTTCACTAGTGATACACAGTGTTGTAGGGTGGAGCGGTCAGTCAGCATCACGTTCACTAGTGATATACAGTGTTGTATGTGGAGCGGTCAGTCAGCATCACGTTCACTAGTGATACACAGTGTTGTAGGGTGGAGTGGTCAGTCAGCATCGCGTTCACTAGTGATACACAGTGTTGTAGGGTGGAGCGGTCAGTCAGCATCGCGTTCACTAGTGATACACAGCGTTGTATGTGGAGCGGTCAGTCAGCATCGCGTTCACTAGTGATACACAGTGTTGTAGGGTGGAGCGGTCAGTCAGCATCGCGTTCACTAGTGATACACAGTGTTGTAGGGTGGAGCGGTCAGTCAGAATCGCGTTCACTAGTGATACACAGTGTTGTATGTGGAGCGGTCAGTCAGCATCGCGTTCACTAGTGATACACAGTGTTGTAGGGTGGAGGGTCAGTCAGCATCGCGTTCACTAGTGATACACAGTGTTGTAGGGTGGAGCGGTCAGTCAGCATCGCGTTCACTAGTGATACACAGTGTTGTATGTGGAGTGGTCAGTCAGCATCGCGTTCACTAGTGATACACAGTGTTGTAGGGTGGAGCGGTCAGTCAGCATCGCATTCACTAGTGATACAGTGTTGTAGGGTGGAGCGGTCAGTCAGCATCACGTTCACTAGTGATACAGTGTTGTAGGGTGGAGCGGTAAGTCAGCATCACGTTCACTAGTGATACACAGTGTTGTAGGGTGGAGCGGTCAGTCAGCATCACGTTCACTAGTGATACAGTGTTGTAGGGTGGAGCGGTAAGTCAGCATCACGTTCACTAGTGATACACAGTGTTGTAGGGTGGAGCGGTCAGTCAGCATCACGTTCACTAGTGATACAGTGTTGTAGGGTGGAGCGGTCAGTCAGCATCACGTTCACTAGTGATACACAGTGTTGTAGGGTGGAGCGGTCAGTCAGCATCACGTTCACTAGTGATACAGTGTTGTAGGGTGGAGCGGTCAGTCGGCATCGCGTTCACTAGTGATACACAGTGTGAGTGCAGCGTCTGTTCAAGGTGATTGATCATGTTAACAAGTTGCATTATGTGTTAGTTTAAATGTTTTTTAAACCCCAATTCCAATGAGGTTGGGACGTTGTGTAAAACGTAAATAAAAACAGAATTCAGTGATTTGCAAATCCTTTTCAACCTATATTCATGTGAATACACTACAAAGACAAGATGTTTAATGTGCAAACTGATAAACCTTATTGTTTTTTCTGCAAATATCCACTCATTTTGAATTTGATGCCTGCAACACGTTGCAAAAAAGCTGGGACAGGGGCAACAAAAGACTGGGAAAGTTGAGGCATGCTCAAAAAAACACCTGTTTGGAACATTCCACAGGTGAACAGGTGAATTGGAAACAGGTGAGTGTCATGACTGGGTGTCAAAGGAGCGTCCCCGAACGGCCCAGTCGTTCACAAGCAGGGATGGGGCCAGGTTCACCACTTTGCGAACAACCGCGTGAGCAAATAGTCCAACAGTTTAAGAACAACGTTTCTCAACGTACAATTGCAAGGAATATAGGGATCACCTACAGTCCATAATATCGTCAAAAGATTCAGACAATCTGGAGAAATCTCTGCCCGTAAGCGGCGAGGCCGAAAACGGCACCGCATTAAAAACCGACATCGCCCTGTGAAGGATATTAGCCCGCGGGCTCAGGAACACTTCGGAAAACCACCGTCAGCTCACACAGCTCGTCGCCACGTCTACAAGTGCAAGTTAAAACTCTACCACGCAAAGCCAAAGCCATACAGCAACGACACCCAGAAACGCCGCCGGCTTCTCTGCGCCCGAGCTCGTCTGGGACGGACCGAGGCAGAGTGGAAAAGTGCGCTGTTGGTCCCACGAGTCCACACTTCAAATTGTTTTCGGAAATCGCGGACGTGGTGTCCTCCGGGGCGAAGAGGAAAAGGACCGTCCTGCAGGCCAGGCAGGGTCTCCCATCGGAGATGTGTGGCGCATTATGACGCGCAAACTGCAGACACCGGCGACCCCGGACTGTTGGGCAGCTGAAGTGGTACACGGAGCAAGAATGGGAAAGAATTCCGCCCACAAAGCTTCAACAATTGGTGTCCTCAGATCCCAAACGCTCATTGAGTGTTATTAAAAGGAGAGGCCATGTAACACGGTGGCAAACATGCCCCTGTCCCAGCTTTTTTGCAGCGTGTTGCAGGCATCAAGTTCAAAATGAGTGGATATTTGCAATAAAACAATGCATTTTATCAGTTTGCACATTAAACATCTTGTCTTTGTAGTGTATTCAGATGAATATAGGTTGAAAAGGATTCGCAAATCATTGTATTCTGTTTTTATTCACATTTTACACAACATCCCAACTTCATTGGAATTGGGGTTTGTATAATATGTAAATCGAATTTACTCTGATTTAAGCACAGTGCGACAGGCTGCATGTTAGTAATAATCAGTTAATTTAAAGTGTTTTATTGATTAATGAGGATACTTTTTCCTGTTTTGACTGTGATAATGTAATTATTCATTTTCTTAAAATGTTTAATAGACAGAATTTAATTTGATATCAATATCAATATATTGATATATAATTATATCAATATATTAATATATAATTCTATCAATATACAGATATATAATTATATATCCGTATATTGATATATAATTCTATCAATATATTGATATATAATTATATCAATATATTTGTCATCATGGAGGGAATTATGACTTTCAAGGACGATCCATTTAAGCCTCTGTTAAATCTGACGCACTAGGTCAACAATAGTGTGTATTAATTTAGGTATAATTCTAAATGTTTTTAGGTTTTGTGTTATTGAACATACTTGCAAATCGTTTTATTTTTAGGCGCACGCTGAAATGTCAAATCGTTCCCTTTGATCTCATTTTATCTGCGTTATCAAGATTTCAAGAATCATTTTATTGTCCCACTTAGGTGGGGAAATGCGGGCTGATGCTTGGGCTTCAGCCACGCTGCGGCCGTAAAAAAAAAAAAAGACTCTTCGCTCCACTTCCAAAAAGAACATACAAAGTATTGGGAAATGAAAACATACGCAATGTTCATAAACGCACCAGAAAAACCAACACGTCAATAAGAACAAGCAGCCTCCAGCGTCCGTCCTGGCCTGTTCTCATCGGCCGCGTTTTGAAAGTTTTATCCACACGAGGATAAACTCATCCGTCCATCTATGAAATCTATTAAACTGTGATGTCATGAGTTGTGAGGAAGAATTTAAGAACATTTAACATTCGGAGGCGGCAGTCTGGAGCTCGGCAGATACGGTGGACGTTGAGCGATGCGTCGTTAATAATGAGCAGCTAAAGCAGAAAGGACTCCGACGCCCCGGCGGTCCTGGCGCTCCCGGGTCCAGGTTCTGGTGCCGGGTCGTCGTTCACGTACCGTTGAGGGCGAGCAGCGACGGGAAGTCGCGGCAGTTGTGGACGCCGGTGGAGTCGGTGGCGCAGGACATCCACAGGTTCTCGTAGATGGTCGACGTGGTGATCACGTTCCCATCCACCGTGGACACCTTCCAGTACCGGTTGGGGAGCGCCACGCCGACCATCAGCCAGCCCAGGAAGCCCAGGAAGAGCGCCAGGCCCTCCACCGCGGCGTTCATTCTTCCCCTGGTTTTCTGTCTTCGGCGAAGGCGTCCGGAGGGAAGAGCTGGGCGCGGGGAGCTTCTCGGAAATGTTCCTCGGCGCGTGCGGGGGGGGGGTGGATTTCTCCCTCAAGGACTAAAGCCCGAACACCCCCCCGCGCGACGGACGCCGACGGAGCGCCGGGAACAAAGAGAAATCAATGATTCATCCCTTAAAAAAAGGGCCTCTCATTATTTCCCCGCTCACTTCAGCCGGGTTTCATGTTTGTGTTGAGGTCCAACGTTCAGCGCGTCAATCATGTCGGCGAACTGGGAGCGATTTGTCTCCTTTGGGACGTTTCCTTTGAACGCCGCGGCGGCTCCTCGCCCAGCGTGTCCGCCTCCCTGACCCCGAGGGATTAGTCGCAATAAATCCACCTGCGAATTCAGAGGCACGCGTGGAGGCCGCGGCCCCCCTCGGAGCCGGGGCCCCGCCGACATCTGTCGCCCTGGGCGATGAACAAACAAGCGCCGTTTCTTTGCTGACTCGTGAAACCTGTTTCGGGCGTCTTTCACCCCCATTACCCCCCCTCCCCGCAAACTTTAGCTTTCCGCCCCGTTCGCCGAAACGCTGCATTTTTTAAAATGGGAAACGGCATGAAAATCAACGCACGGAAGCAGACGAGTCGACTCGGCTTTTTCGGCTGTTTTTTAATGAGGGAAGAGTCTGTAAATGTGAACATCTAAAACTGCAACGAATACATGAAAAAGGAAAACGCCATTTGACGTGTTGAAGGAGAAGATAAAGTTCAGACTTAAGCCTTTGAGTCGGATCGTTAATTAATTCTTAATTCCTCCTTCCTGTTTGGCTTAGAAATTGCACACTCAGCTGTTATGCAGTGAATTTCCCGTGAACCGTTTGACATTCAGGAGGCTTTCCAATGATGTAAAACCCCCCCCAAAAAAAACAGTAAAGGCAGTCAAAGTGAATATCCCTCATCTCGTTCAGACTCGACCCCCAGCACCAATCAGACATTCATAGCTTTTTTTTTTTCTTTTTTTTTTAAGGTTTCTCCCCCCCACCCCCACACCCCCCTCCCCTCAAATCCGCGGCCGCGTTGCTCACCCGGCAGCGCCAGCAGGGACGGGAAGTCCCTGCAGTTGTAGATCCCGGTGGAGTCGCTGGCGCAGGACATCCACAGGTTCTCGTAGATGGTGGAGGTGGTGATCACGCTGCCCTCGGTGGTGGACTCCTTCCAGTACTGGTCCTGCAGGGACACGTTGACCAGGATCCATCCCGCGAAGCCCAGGAAAAGGGCTGTCATCTCCATGAGCCCGTTCATCCTCACGGCGGTTTCCTATTAATTATTAGCAAAACAAATAGTAATTGCCTTCATCAGGAGCTCTACGCGCAGCTCCTGTGTCTGATGTACATGTCAGGTGTGAGACGCAACCCCTGGACCTTCCTTTGCCCTCTCTACTGCTGACATTGGTTTTGAAGGCCGCAGCGAAACTATAAGTCAGCTATTCCCGCCCAAAATTGACGACCTTTCATGTGCCCAGCGAGTTGCCATAGCGATGTGAGTGTTGCGTGTTGGCATGAAGCTGTAACGGGACGTTGATAGCGGCTCATTACAGTTATCACTGTTCCATATCCATCTGCAGGGAGCTGCACTTATCTGGAACCTTTGGAACCGCTTTGCTTTGTGTAAAAGGTTTCTGATTCCATAATTAGACTGTCAGAAAATGATATATATACTCTATATATATATATATATATATATATATATATATATATATATATATATATATATATATATATATATATTTACTTCGGTAAACTTCCAAAGTAAACCTCTTTATTTAAGTAAATCCACATATATGTATATATTCAATACTATCATGAATATGATGCGCACAGTTAATATTGCAATTATGCAATTATTTCCTGGTGAATATCGTGATCCAGTATTAGAATTTACTGCGGATGTTTTTCTTTTTCTGTCATCTCCAGATCGCGATGCAGCAGTTGAACGCTTCTTCAAAAGGGGAGATAAAGCTCTTCATCACTTCACTCCGGCTTCCCGGGGGTTTATTCGAGGCTGAGGAGCTTCAGAAACCCCCAAGCAGCGTAAAACAAAAACCTAATAATAATAAAATAATTATATATATATATATATATATATATATATATATATATATATATATGATAAATCCATCTTGTGTTTGTTTTCTATACGTGTGTCGTGGTTGCTTTGGTGAATCATTTTGCGAGCAGATCCGTTCAAGTGTCTGTGCTTCACTCTTATCTTTCTCCTTTTGAACAATTGGTAGCGTGTGGTTTTAGGGACGTTACTTCAGCTTTGAGGGGCAAAGAGTGATGGGCAAACACCGAGCGGAGGTCAGAGCAAACACGGGGTAAAAAGCAGGGTTCGGTGATTGATCGGGAGCAGAACGTGTCTATATTAGCAGTGGTTAAGCATTAACACGCTTGAAGGGACACAATGCGGCGCGCACATGTTTGGATTGGAGCCTTTTAATTCTACAGTGCCGAGCTGGGATGGATGGAAGCTTTGTCCGCGGAACGGAGAGGGAACGTTGTCGTCGTGTTACGTTGTTATTTCTCACGTGTAAAGCACCGTGGAGGCCTGAGGTATTATCATCATTATTATTATGATGAATAATAATAATGGACTTTAATAAATAAATGTACAACCAGCTCACACGTTCACCTTCCCGTCATTTCACTGTTTGTTGGACTGACATTTCGGACCCCGACAGTCAATATCTTATCAATAGTGAATTCAGTATGGCGAGCAATCAGCACAGTTCAAAGTTCTATCGTATATAAGACAGACATTCAGCTTTACCTCATGATCCTGTACCTGTTAATATTTTATTTTGATGCCCGTCCCTCCGTCAATTAAAATATTTTTTCGAGCGTCCTCGTTGACCTCCCGCCTTAAAGGGAAAGGCAACCCGTCAGCCGCCAGGATCGATATCCACACGTTTTCTACTTTCCTGCACCCGTTCACCCGTTCATCCCTTCACCTGTTCACTTGTTCACCTCTTCACCTCTTCACCTCTTCACTTGTTCACTTGTTCATCCGTTCATCCGTTCACCTGCTCACCTGTTTATCTGTTCACCTGTTTAACTGCTCACTTTTTCATCTGTTCACCTGTTCGCTTGTTCATCCTTTTACCTGTTCACTTGTTCACCTGTTCATATGTTCACCAGTTCACCTGTTTATCTGTTCACCTGTGTAACTGTTCACCTGTTCACTTGTTCACCTGTTCATCCATTCACCTGTTCACCTAGACCTCTGTTTATCTGTTCACCTGTTCATATGTTCACCAGTTCACTTGTTTATCTGTTCACCTGTTCACTTGTTCACCTGTTCATCCATTCACCTGTTCACCTAGACATCTGTTTATCTGTTCACCTGTTTAACTCTTCACTTGTTTACCTGTTCACTTGTTCACCTGTTCACCTGCTCAGCTGTTCACTTCAAATAGTTGACTCTGCAGTATGAAAAGGTGAATGGATGAACGACGAACAGGTGAAACGTGTCACGTCTTTCAGGGAACTTCCTTCCAGGAAGAACTCTGTCAACCCTCATTTCTTCAACTTATTTGTCAAAGTGACGTCTGAAAAACCTGCAGTCACTGTGTGTTCTGTGTTGCAGCGGGTTTCGGTGGAGTCACTGAGTCAATACTACATATCATTTATCCATGGCTGAGATTAAAACGCTCTCTTCTTTACACACACACACACACACACACACACACACACACACACACACACACACATACACACACACACACACACACACACACACACACACACACACACACACACACAACACGTGGATTTCTGAGTCATCAGCCATGTCAGATGCCAGGGCTTTGATTTGACTATTGAAAATATCAAATATATGATTGTCACCCAATGGTTAAAATCTTTGCGGGATTGTCCCAAGGGCTCAACCCACTGACGTTGGAATTCTCAGGTGTGTTAAGGTGTGTTTATCAAGTTCACTTCCTTCTTTACTGTAATATGAAACATTTTACATTTTTGGTTTGCAAAATGATATTTATTGCTGATATAATATTCTCAAAACTACAGTTCTTGGTAAATATGTAAATATATATATTATATATAATATAGAGAGTTGTATTTGCAGTTATTTCGACATCAACATTTTCTATACAAAAATAAATTTTATTATACAGATTTTACTAAAATTAAAATATAACGGATGATAGATACTGTAGATAGATCTATAGATCTACAGACAGACAGACAGACAGACAGGGATATCTCAACATATATAACTCAGTTGACATCTCGTCAACTTCCCAGCTTGTAAACGCTGCGAGGCCCCAGAACCTCAACCTCCATCCTTCTCTCTGGACTCACAGCAGGATGCAGCCTCCGCCCTTGGCCTCCACGTAGTTGGGGTCCAGGTCGTTGGGCAGCTTCCCGCCCTCCGCCCAGAGGTTCAGCTCCCCGAACACGCCGGTCTCGATCATCTCCTCCTGCCAGGGGATGGGGATGTTACCGGAGGCAAAGTCCAAGTAGAACTCTGTGTCCTTGCCGTCCAGGACCACGCCCTTCATGGTGCTGAAGGCGCCCACGTCGTCGATGTCCTTAGCGTAGACCATCCTTGGATCGGGGACGAAGGGAGGCGGCAGCATGCCTGCGAGAAAAGAGCACGGATCAAACCTCCTGAAAGCACTGTTGGAGTCCAGTTCATTTATTGTACTGTTTTATTCACGCTGAGCTGAACCTTGTGCTGTTCTCAGGAAATGTTCCTGTTTCTCCACAAAACACTATGAGCTACATGTCCACGCAGCAGCCCCAAGAAATATTTTGCCAGCAGAAGTTCCAGGGGGTCCTCAGCGAAAGGGTTATTTAGTTTAAATGATTGAGACTAAATCTAATCAAATGGGGTCTGTGGCATATGTATATGTATGTATATACTCTATATACATATACACCGATCAGCCACAACATTACAAGCACCACTAACAACCACTAATATTGTGTAGGTCCCCTTGTGTCGCCAAAACAGCTGTGACCCGTGGAGGCATGGACTCCACCGGACTCTGAAGGTGTCCTGTGGCATCTGGCACCAAGACGTCAGCAGCAGATCCTTTAAGTCCTGGAAGTTGGGAGGTGGGGCCCCCGTGGATCGGGCTTGTTGTTCCGGCACATCCCACAGATGCTCCATCGGATCGGACCCTAACCCCGCCCATCCGCATGATGTAGAAGAAAACGTGATTCATCAGACCAGGCCACCTTCTTCCATTGCACCATCGTGCACTTGTGACGCTCACGTGTCCATTGTAGGTGCTTTGGGTGGTGGACAGGGGTCAGCATGGACACTGTAAGCGCTCCCATACACAGCAAGCTGTGATGCACTGTGTGTTCTGACACCTTCCTATCATAGCACCATTCACCCATTTGTGCTACAGTAGCTCTTCTGTGGGAAGGGCTTGACTTCACTCCCCACACTCATCAATGAGCCTTGGGCGTCCATGACCCTGTCGACGGTTCACCGGTTGTCATTCCTTGGAGCACTTTTGGTAGGTAGTAACCACTGCATAGCGGGAACAGCCCACAAAACCTGGCGTTTTGGAGAAGCTCTCACACAGTCGTCCAGCATCACAATTTGGTCTTTGTCAAAGTGGCTCAGATCCTTACGCTGCTTCCAACACATCAACTTCAACAACTGACTGTTCCCTTGCTGCCTAATATATCTCACCCCTTGACAGGTGCCATTGGAGCCAGATGATCAAGGTTAGCAGACGTAGTGGTGCAGTAGGGGTGGGCGATACCGCAGAATTTGGTTTAGATTTGATACCAAATAATACCTGGGAAGAATCAACCAAAACAAACTGTTATTATTGGTTTTGGTTGGAGAAATGGTGAAAGGGGACATGCAGCGGATCGCTTTCACTGATCGCTTTTCTGCGGTGTTGCTCGTGGGCGTTGACGTAACCTGTGTGTGGAGAGGATCTCCAGTTCACCAAACAGTGACGGGCACCAAGCAGGAGCAAGTGAGCAAATACACTGAGAGAAACAGATCACTTTTTTGGTACCGATCCTGTTGATGCTAGAATCGATCTTCAAAACTAGACGTAGTGTCGGTGGTTTTGATACTTTTGGTATAGATTCCCCCACCCCACAGTGCAGCCCATTCCCAGCAGGATGTTTTGAACGGGCACTACACTAGTTTTCATAATTAAACAAGGTTCAAATGTTTTAACCATATGAAACATTCCATCCTCTGGATACCTAAATGTGCCAAATCCATATAGGACCGCCTTGGGCCAAATTTCATTGTCTCGCAGTTCAGTTTTTGCCCAATTTGCCTATGGCTGTGAATTACCCACCGGCTTCCAGACGGCCCCAGTTGAGATCTTTGAAGAATGCCTGGTTCTTCAGTTCAGTGCATTCATTGTTCTTGATCCCGAGGCGTTTGGCTGGGTCCTTCTCCAACAGACCCTCACAGATCGCCTTGCAATTGGTGCTGAATTTGCTCGAATACGAAACTGGGTCTTTCAGGATCCTGCGAACCACCTCCTCGTTCTCAACCTGGACGCAGGGAAACATTTGGTAAAGGCCACAGCCGTCACCAGACGATGATGGAGTGGAATAAAATGGAATGAGTTAATTCTGAAGATGGTCGAAACCTTCTCTCCCCGAGTTCTGAAGGGTCCTTTGGCTTCGATCATCTCGAACAGGGTGACGCCCAGCGTGAAGTAGTCCACCGTGTAGTCATACTGCTTCTTCTGGATCAGCTCTGGGGCCATGAAACCTGCATGCACATGAAAGCTTCTATCAAGATGCATTTCCATTCATGTCAATAAAAATATACCTCAAATGAATGTCTTTCACTTTCCCGAGGCCAACGAGTACACATTTAGGCTATAACTACCAGTAGTAAACAGCCTTTACCTGGAGTTCCAGCATATCCATTTGTTGTGTCTTTTCCCGGTGGAAGCTCCACAGCAAGACCCAAATCTGAGAGGCGGACATGTCCTGAGTGGAGAGACGGGAGGTCTTTGAGTCCAGAGATTAATCAAGACGAAAATTAAATAGACAATTCCTGGAGAAACGAGGAGGACGTGGTTAGAAATGGAACAGCCCGGATCTTTACGACCTGAGTGTCTGTGAGTGTCCAGTTTGGGTAGAAATGTAGAAAGTCACAGCGACGTAAAGACAAAAAGCATCAGCCACAGTGGAGTGATTAGGCCTCTGCAATGAATGCGTATGGGAGACGCCTACCTGCAAACAAACGCTCATAACTCAGAAATTGTGAATTCTAGCAGCAAGACTTTCAAAACTCCTAACGTTTAGATGTAGAATTGTTGTCAATGATGTTGGGCTTAATGTCAGAATTCAGTCTTTCTTTTCTCAGAACTCAAGATCAACTTTAGTCCTATAAACAGAGCATGCTTCCCTGAAACATTTGTGAAACATGGAAAATTAAGGCCATCAGCCATGCTTGTATCATTGTTTCGGTTTAACCTTTGAAATGATTTTAAACGTTAGAAGCGATCATTTGGAGCTGGCTGTCACACCGCCGCGTGGTCACCTGCGTCGTCCAGCAGCACGTTCTCTGGCTTCAGGTCTCTGTAGATGATCCGGTGCTGGTGCAGATGCTCCAGGCCGCAGATGATCTGCGCCGTGTAGAAGCAGGCTCGGGTCTCATTGAAACCTGGATTCTTCTCATCCACATTGTACATGTGAAACCTGGAGAACATCAGGGAAACAGAGGCTGTGGATAAGCGGGGAGGGCAGCTGGTGGCGGGCCACCGTGTGAGGAGGGGATGTGGGATGTGGTAGCTCCTTGGAGCTTGATCTCATTAAGGCTGATTAGCCGCCGACTGAGTGCGTCCTCCCATGGCATTTACCACATACTGTCGCTCTGACCACCAAAAAGAAGTGTCATTTTATATGAGGTCAGAATTAACTGAGGTTCGGGAGCAGAGACCACACCCCAACCACACCTACTACCAATCAACTTTACATGCATACTGTACAGCCGTCAGAGCCACCCGCCATTCAGTCATATTAGCTTTCGCAACCCACCACTTGTTATTCACAACATCTCTCTCTCTCTCTCTCTCTCTCTCTCTCTCTCTCTCTCTCTCTCTCTCTCTCGCTCCCTCTCTCCCTTTTTCCATCCCTCAGGAACCACCAGGGGGGATCTGAAGGCGCGGCTCAGGCCTGATGCCCTTAAGTCTGTTCTCCCCATCCCGGGTCAAGGCTCCCGGTGTTCCACCCTCTTGCATATTATCTTCCGTCAATTTAAACTTGTTCGATCTGTTGGGGTGTGGTCTCTAACTTGGGAAAGTACCTAAAACATACCCAATGTGTGTGTGTGTGTGTGTGTGCGTGGTGTAGTACCTGAGGTCTCCCCCATTCATGATGGTCATGACAAGACAAAGGTCGTTCTTGGTCTGGAAGGCGTAAGCCAGCGACACGATGAAGCGACTGTGAACTTTCGCCAGGATACGCTTTTCCACGATTGCTCCCTAAACATGAACCAGAAACGGAGAAGCTGAATTTCCTCCAGCAAAAAAAAATATATATCAAACTGACAAAAGTAAAGTGTTGATTGTGGTGGAGGAGTCAATATATCATGAAAGTTTAATATTTTCATTTATCTGTACGAATTTGGGACATCTGCCCTTTTACCTAATGAAAATAGGATGTGTTATCATGCCTGGAATCAGCCTATTAATTCTTCAACTCGTGCTGGGGCATAGCCCTAAATTCCATCTAGCCATAGCTTTGTACTTTATGACTGTGGAGGGATGTAGAGATGTTTGAGAGTGTTACTGTGTTTGTGTTCTTCCGCTTTGCGCAAAATTGAAGCAACAGGTTAATCACATTTAGTGGCTAATGCTTGGACAAGCTGGAAGCTTTTTACTCTATGTCCGGCTCAGAGCTGCTTTGTGAGCTGTGTCGGAGCCACAAGCCTCTTTGGGTTCAAGTAAATCTTTGCATCCACAGGTAATCTTTCCCAAAGACCTTTTCTTTCTTCACATCGGTTTGTGAAGGGTTAAGGTTGGAAGTGAACTTATGAGGTTTGAAAACATCGCCGCCCTCTTTGATTCTCAGATCACTGGCTCTGTCTTCCCGCGGGTGAGGGACACTCTACCTCGTAGCCCTTGCGTTTTTTCAGCCTCTTCTTGTCCAGCTTCTTGTTGGCGTACATCTTCCCCGTGGCCTTCGCCTGGCAAGCGTGAACCTCTCCAAAACCGCCTTTGCCGAGCACTCGGAAATCCATGAACCATTCCTCGTTGACGGGCTGGCTCTCCAACCACTTGAACTGAATGAAACGCAGGAAGTACATGCTGCTTTTGAAGCCGGCCAGGGCCTTGGCCTCCAGGTGCTTCAGCAGCTGCTTCTCGCTCTCTTTGAACAGGTCTCCGCGGGTGTTTTTGTGGTCCTCCTTGACTCGGGCGACCGTCTTCTCCTCCAGGGCTTTGCAGAAGTTCTTGGACGCCGACTCGTAGTACTTGTTGACTATTCTCTGAGCCTTCTGCGCTCTGTCCTTCTCCTGGGAAGTGTTGTAGTCTTCCAAGTCCTTCCACAGCTGTGCGGCGTCCTTGTGCGCCGCTTCGCTGTCCAGATACTGCTGGAACAGCCGCTTGCCGATGGGCTGTTTGATGCACATGCTGTCGAAGGTGGCATCCACGCTTGCCTTCATCTGCTCACAGTCCCTGATGTGCGGGAGGTTCAGCTTCGCGCGCATCTTCTTGTCGCGCATGGAGGCGGCCGCGGCTCCGTCGATGCTGCCGCGGGCCGACACGTAGGCCGAGTTCGCCACCACGGTCTCCAGACCGCCAATATCCATGGCTGGATGTTGGGCTGGAACACAAGGTCAGGGGTGAAAAGGATGGTGAGAACCTCCGCCTCGGAAGGTATGTTCTGAGTGGTTCTAGAACACAATAGAACAGAACAGAATAGAATGGAATAACTTAGACTTGTGAAAGGTTCTAAGGGTAAACCTACCTCTGGAGAATATTTTTTTAATAAATAAGGAAAATTCAAATTCTCTTTTTGGCTTTTTAAAATATATTTTCCTAATGCTTCCTTCGTGTTTTTGATTTGATGCGTTTTATATGGAAAATCCCTTGATACACTGTCCATATCCCTCAGGTTGAGTAGACTGTGTGAACCGGTCTGCACATGGGTGTATTGCCCATCGATTAGTTGGATTCCTATCTCAGATCAATAGAAACGTGTCTGTGGGCGGGGCCTGAAACTGATCCTGAGCAGCGGCGCTCACTGGGGATTCTCCTTAATCCTGTTAACATTTACTGTACTCCTTATACCGGAGATTAACTCCTATGCCCCTGATACCTTCACTCATTAACACATACATTTTTTGGACTTGTTTGATAGAGTAGACAGGGAGGTTTTCTTTTCGGCATTTCATTTTTAAGCACTTAATTGAATAGAACACGATGGGTAGTAAATGAAACATTTACCACATTTCAACACATTTTAACACATTTTAACACATCATAATACATTATACTACATTGTAACACATTATAATACATTATATTACATTGTAACACATTATAATATATAACACATTATACAAACATGAAGTAAATTATGTGTATCTTGACTCACCTTTCTTTCCTCTTCAGCAAACAGTCAGAATGCAGCAGCATCCACTGGATATTTTCTCTGGAACAACTCCGTTCAATTAGAGACAAAGACACCATAAAGAGACCATCCTGGTCCTGGTCCTGGTCCTGGTCCTGGTCCTGGTCCCGGTCCCAGGTCCCGGTCCCAGTCCTGGTCCTGTGCAGTGTGTGAAGCAGGATCAGTCCCAGGAGGATACTGGCTGAAGTTCGCCAGCGAGAGGGGATTACCAGTGAACTGTACCAGGGGGAGCATCTTGTCAGGGGGTATTAGTGCAAATTAGTGTCGGGGGTGATTACTGCCGAGGAAAGCCTTCGCTAAACCCCAATAACCCATTTTTTTTTTTTTTTCTAGCATTTTCCACAAATGCCGGCCCGACGCTTGGCTTCGAGGGGGCCTGTGTTTTGATATAAACGCCAGGTACCTGACAACACTGACTTGAAAACTGTCATTTGGTTCCCTCTGTATGAAGAGTAATGCACTCACTTGAGAAGAAAAATTGCCCCTTTTTTACGAATTGACGACGCGCCTATCCCGTTAATTTGGGAATACAGAGCGGAACCACCAAACAGAGTGGGATTGTGACCCTGCGAGAAGCTCTCATCCCTGCGGTGAACGTAATGCATTTCATCTTATATCCATGAAGCAGCCATGCTGGTCCAACTGGTCCTGGACCCCAATGTGCAGCGGATCGGAACAGGCTTTCTGGCTGAACGGCCACAAAGTCCCGAGGTGCCTGCGTGGACTAACTTATAACAGACAAAACTGTCTATATCACTGAGAGACACGAGTACCTCCCCACGTTTCCAACCAAAACAAAAGTGCATTCAACTACCGCTTTGCTTCCGTGAAATGGAGCTCTGAAGTGGGAACTTCTCTCGGGATCACAGCCCTGCTCCGTTCGCTGGTTCTGCTCTGTGTTTTTCCAGAACCCACCGACCGGAGCAGCGTGGATTTCACGCTGATGAGCGGTAACTTTTGTCTCTGGACCACGACCACAGACTCAGAAGTGGATTACCTGGCGCCTAAGAGCATGACAGCGAGAGGCGGATTGACACAATCTCTGAACTAGGTCAGTCCTTTTAGGGGGATTGTTGAAAGGAGCAACGTACACATATTTATTATACACGTCTACGACGAGTGTCGGAACTTCAGAACAAACAAGCGCCGTGTTCCACGCACGAGGATTGGAAGGATGGATCGGAGGCTTCGTGCAGCAGAGGGGGAGACAACGAGAAAATAGTAAATACTACCATAATAAACCATAATAAACCATATGAAACCATATGAAACCATGTGAAACCATAATAAACCATAATTAACCATATTAAACCATAATAAAGCATAATAAACTATAATAAACCATATGTAACCATAATAAACTATATTGAAACAATGTGGTTGGAAAAAACACAAAACTTGCCGTAAAATTGTCTGTGTTGTTTTTCTCCTTGTTGTCGCCGGAGATCGACCTGGAGAACCTGCATGTACGCTGCGTATCAGGAAAAGGGAATTTAGAAGCCGCAGCCCGAGAGAAGCTCTGAGGAAGCTCACAAAGCTTGGGGTGACGACAGGACTGAAAGCTCAACCAAAACAATGTCGTAAAAAACACCTTCCGCCCGAAGTTTCCTTCGGAAGCTCCGGCGGTTCAACTCGCTGGGAGGTTGTTTTTAATGTCCCACAGCTGCAGACATCTTTGGCAACACGTGCATCTGGATCCGCTGCCGGCGGGACCTTGAAACTCACGCCGCGCTGCCACCGCGTCTAAGGCCTTGAGAAGTGAATAAGGATGCGGAATCTTTCCTTTAACCTTTTTTCCAGGTAATTAATCTCATGTTATCAATCCAATTTCTGATTTGGGCTGTTTAAAGGTGTAACTGTGTCGGGGATGTCCACACGGCTCAGCTCTAAGTCGTCCTCAGCTGATTAAAGCGTGATGTTGTTAAAAACAGCCCTGGAAGCCGCTGTTCTTCACAGGCAGTTAACACTAATTGAGCCATGACGCTGACAACCTGGTGAGCCCTGAGCACCTGAACCACTCAGCTATATATTATTTATATATATATATATATATATATTTATTTTTTTTAATGTATATGTATATGTATATGTATACGTATATATACATACTTGGTAATGGTTTTTCCTTTTGAACTTTATTTTCATAAATTTTTGTATTTTTATTAAAATTGATCTGTAAATATAGTGCACATGTAGTTCGACACTCCTTTCCTTACTGTATCTTCTTTATTAAAGCGTTATTATTTATCGTATTCATTTATCTTATTTCCAGCATTCCATACTCAGTACATAATATTACTTTCAAAACATATAAACTTAAGGATATTTAGAAGCAGCCCTTCAAAAGCAACTTGTTCAGAGTCATAAAGTGTTGTATCAAACAGCTACTCAGTGTGGAGCTAGGCTAGCTGATCCCCTCTGCAGCCATGCATTGAGCTAACCCCGTTAGCGTTCAGAACCATGCTGTCTCTGTACTGAAAACACAGGGATTCCGTTGGCATCGACCTTGTGGTCTGAATTTGGGCGAGATAGACAAACAGGGATCCCCCAAACCTGGATTGTCCGCTGAACGAAGAAGGTAATGGACAGAGAGCTTTTCTTTGTTTTAGGCTTAAACGTTTGCCCCATCGACATGGAGGATCAGTGAGAAGCGTCCCAACATTCTAATGAGTGTGAACCAGCGCGGTGTGTCTGACCGGGAGAGGTGGGGAAGATTCCCGGTGCAAATCATTTTCCATTTTATCACCGAATTTACAAGAATCGAATCAACGTTAAAAGTGCTGCGGCGCCGGCCGCTGCTGTGACTTCTCACCCGGCTCGGTGCCTCACACACACACATACACACTCACCCTCACACACACACACACACACACACACACACACGTACACACACACACACACACCAACAAACAAACACACACACACACACACACACACTCGTCACATTGCTACTGACACGCCCTTGGATAAAAACCAGCGAGGCCCGCCCACACCGAACACTGGATGCTGATAGGCCATGAGAGCAGACCTCCAGATCCCGGAGGTTTTACCTGCTGCCTCGTAGACCAATCAACGAGCAACAGGTATTCAGCCACACTGATCCTGGGCCCCAATTCCCCAGACCAAGGACAGGTGTGGCTGCTCAAACCACACCATCCCCACACCACACTATCTATCTATCTATCTATCTATCTATCTATCTATCTATCTATCTATCTGTCTGTCTATCTATCTATCTATCTATCTATCTATCTCTAATGAGTGTGTGTGGGGATGGCGGTTTTACCTGCTGCCTCGTAGACCAATCAACGAGCGACAGGTATTCAGCCACACTGATCCTGGGCCCCAGTTCCCCAGACCCAGGACAGGTGTGGCTGCTCAAACCACACCATCCCCACACCACAATGACCCATAGTATGAGCGTTATTGAACTTGGAATTTATAAAAATTTCAATAGGAAGAAAATTAACTTTTATTTTTTATTGATTTCTTTGTGATTATCGTCAAACCTAGGCACACCCAAAAATATCGTAGAGGTTGTGCGATAGCTGTTCAGAGCTAAAGAGCTAGAACTGACAATTTCGTTCATTATGGACCGTAAACCCCCCGTGAGCCCGTGGAATTTTCATTGAACATGGTATTTTGGGACTGGGAATATCACCCTGCATGAAAGTGTTTATTTATTTGTTTATAACAAGCCCTGTGGGAATTTTTTTTATTTTATTTTTTTAGGGCTTTCAAACAATTAAATTAGTGTCTCGTGATGAATTGCATTATATTGCTGCGATTAATCCAAAACATTTGATTAAATCAAATTTGACCAAAAATAAATATTCTTTCTGTTTAAACGTAGCCTGGGGGTCATAGCCAGACTGTGATTTCACAGTTTGTTTTTTATCTCCATCTTACTCCTGATCCCTTTATTGACTTTCAGCGTTTGTTGTTTTACTGCTGTGACTAACACACAGTTTCCCACTTGTTCCTTTGGTTCTTTATGGTTCTTTTTGTTCCTTTTGTTTCTTTGGTTCTTTTGGTTCTTTTTGGGTTTTTGTTTTTTTTCCCCCCTGCCGTGCAGCACCATCTACCGCTCCCTTGGGGGACTACAGCGCCACCTTCCTTCTACTTGTGGTTGTGTGGGAT
>NC_137200.1:25394405-25454405 GCF_960531495.2 Zeus faber | reverse complement strand
AGACAGACAGACAGACAGACAGACAGACAGATAGATAGACAGACAGACAGACAGACAGATAGATAGATAGATAGATAGATAGACAGACAGACAGACAGACAGATAGATAATAGATAGATAGATAGATAGATAGATAGACAGACAGACAGACAGACAGATAGATAATAGATAGACAGATGTTATCTTATCTTGTTTACAGTCTAAGGCCCCGCCCTACGTCCTTGCGTCACCGAGGCAGGGCTGCAGCGTGCTCTCTGATTGGCTGAAACAAACGCGTCAGCACGTCCACACAGACCGGCATGGCTGCTCCTCGGTGAAGCATCCTCCACAACCTGCTCAACCTCCACCCGACATGGACTTCGTCCTCAGCGGCGTGGCGGCCTGCGGCGCCTGCCTGTTCACCAACCCGCTGGAGGTGGTCAAGACGCGGATGCAGCTCCAGGGGGAGCTCCGGGGCCGCGGCACACACCGGGTCCACTACCGGAACGTCTTCCAAGCCATGTACACCATCGGCAAGGTGGACGGGCTGGCCGGGCTCCAGAGGGGGCTGGTACCCGGGCTGCTCTACCAGTTCCTCATGAACGGCGTCCGGCTCGGCTCCTACGCCGTCATCGAGTCGTGCGGGTACGTCCACACGGAGGGCCGGGTCAGCGCCGCCAAGACCACGACCGCCGGGGCGCTGGCCGGCGTGGTGGGCGGCGTGATGGCCAGCCCCATATACCTGGTGAGTGGGATGGAAGCGGAGCTCAGAAATGGCCCGTTTCTTACTTGTCCCCTATTTACTCATGTGGCACTTGTCAGAGACGGACTTTCGGTGTGTTTATGTTCTGTGTGAGCGCCTTTATTTGCCGTTTATGTGGGGTGGCGGGGTCCGCCGCCACAGTAAGTTGTGCAGCTGGTTGTTGTTGGTAAAGTGTGGATATGGATGAACCCCCCTTTCAGCCCCGCCACCTCTAGGGACCAAGGAAGAACAGATCGACGACGAGGAAGAGGGACGACGTCGGAGGGGAGAAAGTGAGGAGAAGATAAACAGAAAAAGATTCGTTCCCAACTGATCTTATGGATTACCACTTTAAGGACGAGTTTTTACCACAAACGAGTGTGTAGCTCCACATCTGTCCCTCCATCACATGAGGAGGGCCCCGCCCGGTGTCCCCCCTCAACATGTCCACACCCCTGGTGCATCCGAGGCGCCTCCCATGTTACCTCCAAAAGCTTCCAAAAGAAACTCTTGTTGTTTCGAGAGGGAACAGCTGTTCAGTGACGGACGGCTTCCACATTTTAAAAGCCGCCAATATAGGCACGCTGTGAAGGACCAGGATTAAAGATGTGTGACGTGGTTGATATTGTCCACCCTGACAGGTGAAGACTCATCTCCAGTGTCAGTCCACCTCCTCCATCGCGGTTGGACATCAATACCAACACCAGGTAACATCATAATGATAATAGTATTAATAATAATTAATACAGGTGCAGGAGAAATACACAAGGTCCGGTTGAGTCCTGTTAGGTACGTATCACAGCTTTCCGAGTTTCCGTAAATCAACACAAAAGAAAGGGACGTTTCCTCTTAAGGTTCTTAGAACTTCCTGCAATACTTCCGTGACCGATTATGGTTTTCGGGGCTTCGTGAAACCAGGAACGAGCGTCGGTTTTCCAGGTTTCCATTAAACGCAGCGTGGGCTCGGGTTGTCTGTCCACGCGTAGCAAACGCTGTGCGGCCCCCCAGGGCGCAAGTCATTGATTGCAAACGAGCTCTGAGAGATGAAGCTTGGACTAATGTAATTTCAGATGATGATGTGACAAACGCCCCGTTCCCCAAACTACTCGGAACGCGCCGACGTTCTTCTCCTTTCGGTAAATTTGCAACGGTGTTTTAACTAATTTCCACTCCACATGTTGATCGATATTGATCAAAGTCAAACGACAAGACGTCTGAAACGTCCCAGGTTCTAACGAGACCTCAATCAGTCTGTGCCTACTGCGGTTGTCTTGTTTCAGATACTTTTAGCCCGAAGAATGCGAATAAGATTAATAATTATATTAATATTATTAATAATAATAATAATAATAATAATAATAACAGAAATCAGAGGAAAAACAACAGAAAAAACAACAAAACAACAAAAGTAAAGACCCTCAAGTCACTGACATGCATCATCAAAAGCTAAATAATATTGCACATAGAATCACAGAACAGCATATTTTTACAAGACTGATGAAAATAAAGTTTCTACAGTAGATTTCGGAAGAAAAACAATTTAGGAGCAGAAAACAGAGCTGGGTTGTGGGGGAGATGGCAAACAACAGCAACTAGTGTGATACAAAGGATAATTCCTGATTATAATAGAAAGCGTTTACAAGGTAAACTGTGGTGTTTTTTTTGTGGCTTTGCCTCCACTCATACATTCAAATACGTCTGTAAGTTAAGTTCACTACTAATGGCTTGTGTCATTATCTCAAATGCAAAGAAACTATTATGCGCATTTAAGCAGAATAAATGTGCCTGAAGCCGTTGTCGCCTCCACCCCCAGGGAATGCTGCACGCCCTGGCAGCCATCCACAGGGAGCACGGCATCGCGGGGCTGTGGCGGGGATCTTTCTCCGCCATCCCCAGGACCAGCGTGGGCTCGGCTGCGCAGCTCTCCACCTTCTCCGCCTCCAAGGAGCTGGTGGTGGACCTGCAGGTTAGTGCGGCGGATTATTATGGGATTCACCTTGCCGTAGGAGCCCCGCCCTTTTAATTTCCGTGGTAGTTAATGTGATTATCAGGGCGTATGCGGGTCATTGCACCGCCTTAAACTTTCGTTAATTCAAGTTGACAAATATTCATCCTTAGAAAGTCACTAAAAGGTGTTGAATCGGTTCATAAACGACTTTATTTCTACCTGCTACTTACATCTGTGATGCATGAATATAGTACTAACCTGCAATACCTAATGGAATAATAGAGAGGTGTCTAAAAAATGAAGGAAGAAAAAAAAAAAAAAGTATGAAATGGCGCTCTCAGCTACCTGGTTATGCTTCTCCACCGTGACCTGCGTTGAGCTCTGGATTCCCCTTCATGCAGGCTGTAGCAAACGGCAAAAGTCTCATTTAATGTAAGAATGAAGGTGTCTGTTGGGATGAGCGTTTATTTCTTATCATTTCCATTATTCTGTGCCCAATTGAGCAGCTCCACTTTGCAGCCGGCGGTGTCTCCCCCAAACGGAGCCTCCGCACTCCGCCGGAATTGAAATTCAACACTATTCACTCCTGCCCTCATGGTGTGGAGCTTAAACCCTTTGTTGTTTGGTGGGAAAGAACACAAGCTCCTGTGTAGAAACCGGCTTGTGTTTCTGGGAAAATGAAAATAGAACGTTGTAAGTGCTGCAGTCTGAAAAAAATAAAATGGCAACAATAATCCATTCTCAAAATAATTACCAAGGCACTACATTTTGTGATGGAAAGAAAATTAAAAAGCCTTTATTAAGTTGACTTTTCAGATTCTGTCAGATTTTTGGGTCCGATGCTGAAAGCAATTTTTGAGAGTCCTAGCCCCCACCGATTATACTGATGTTTTGACCGAAATTTGCAAAATTTTCAAATCATTTTGGAAAAAGCTATCAAATTACTTATATTTGAGAAGATTTAACTTAAATCTAAACACACAATGAGCTTTTTGATGGATTAAAAAAAAAAAAGTTAAATTATGGTGTTTAATTAAAATTGTAATTTTGGTTAATTACATCTGTCACACATGTTCTTAGCAGCCCACAATTATTTGTTGTACCAAAGTTCTTCCCCTCCCTCAGTGACAAAAAAGTTTTGAACAAAGTTGATGTAATAACTTATCTTTGATGATATTTGTCTTTGTTATTCACTTGAAAAATGTGATCTTTGGTTGAGGGAGTAATGTGGGTTTTTTTAACCTGATAAATTAAAGGGATTTATGTGATGATAACACAGAGCAACGTGCTTACATATACTTTTACATTTATGTAAATGCATGTACAATATTTGAATAAATAATAATCAAATGCAGAGACTGACTAAGGAGTAGTTACATTTGTACAGTGTTACAGCTACGACCGGCCCTTTGAGGGCAACCATAATGCTGATGTGGCCCAGGCTGAAAATGAGTTTGACACCCCTGCCGTAGATAGTCAGGTGCCTCGAAGCAAATAGACACTTGTTTTCACATCATTTCTGGGCAGTTCTCTACAAGTCAGTTTCGTCAATGAATGTGGCAGAGCGCAGCGTTTTTAGTTTTTTTTCTTTTTGGAATATATCGAATCGAGACCGAGCCAAAAAAAAACGGCGTGTGTGGATGTTTGAGAGTAAGGCCCAGGTGGCGTGAAGGTTTCTCTCCCCGTGCGGCAGGTGTTCCACAGGGACAGCTGGATGGTGTCGCTGAGCGCCGGCATGATCAGCAGCGTGGCCGTGGTGTTCGCCATGACGCCCTTCGATGTGGTGAGCACGCGGCTCTACAACCAGCCCGTCGACAGCCGGGGGAAGGTGAGTGAGACAGGACGGGCAAGATTGGTTTAACTAAGTAAATACTTAGTGAATAATTGGGGATAGTTTATCATTAGCATTTATACCCATACCAATAACCTATCCTTGTGCATGGAATCACATTTGTATATACTTTTTTTATAAATGTGACTATTTCCGTTTTGTAATATCTTGTCTATTTGAGTATATTTGGATTATTTTTTTCACTTTACTTTTATTCAATTATTATTATTATTATTATTATTATTATTATTATTATTATTATTTTCAGACTGTTAGGCTATTTAAAATGTTTCATTCAAATGGTCTGGAGAATCGCACCACCACCACCGCCTGCCTGTAAATGCACCTGGAGGAGTAAACTCTGATTCCGATTTCTTAAAGCGTGCGACTGTGTAAAACTCGAGGATTGTACGAAACCCTGGCGATCCGCCTGGAATAAGCGCGGTGGGGCGTCGGTGTGCTCTTCCCCTCCAGGGCGGCCTGTACCGGGGCTACGTGGACTGCTTCTCCAAGACGCTGAAGGCGGAGGGCGTGGCGGGGCTCTACAAGGGCCTGGGCGCCTCCTACTTCAGGATCGGGCCCCACACCATCCTGTGTCTGTTTTTCTGGGACGAGCTGCGCAGAGTCTACCAGCGGAGCAGATAGCGGCGCCCGGCGCGGCCCCGGCGACTCGGCCGCCACTCGCCGAATTCGGGCGCGACGCGTCACCGGCCTTTCGTTTAACGTCATGGAAAGCTACCGAGATGTTTTCCTTTTCCTTGAGGGCGAGCTAGCGATTTAACACTCCAATAAGATTGAAACGAGTTAGGGGGGTAAATGTGTAACTGGATTAATTTTCTACTGTGTTGGTAAACGGTCAAATGCAGCGATGCCGGTGCGACCGGGGAGAAGGGTTCGGACGCTGCTCGCTTACACATTAATTCCGGCGAGTAGAGTCGTCCTCCGGCTGCAACGAGCCGAGGAATGAGTTTCCACCTCGAGCCTTCGTGGCTTGGGTTCCCGACTCTAATGACTGACTCAGAGGTCAGAGAGGAGCGGGATACAGGAAGTGCAAGTCAAGTTAAACTCTTTGTAATTAAAGGAATATCAGGGGCGTCATGCCTAAAAAATGTATTTTATTACTACAGGTACTCCTCACTTAACGACCGAGTTCCGTTCCTCGGACCAGGTCGTTAATTGAATTAGTCGATAAGCGAGGACCGCGTGTTATTTCACGGTTAGGGGGCGTGGCTGGTATTACATTACATTTAGTCATTTAGCAGACGCTTTTCTCCAAAGCGACTTACAAGGGAGAATAACATTCAAGCTACATTGCGACAGAGATTAGTGTAACAATAAATACTGCAAGGTGGTGCTAAGTAATTGTAGGTTGGGACAGGAGGTACTCAATATAGTATATATGGTATATATAGTATAGTGTATGTAGTGTATATAGTGTTATTTCACGTTAAAAAGGCGTGGCTGGTAAATATAGCATAGTGTATACAGTGTGTGTAGTATATAGAGTGTATATGGTGTTATTTCACGGTAAGGGAGCGTGGCGATTGTGAATGCGAGTGTAGTGAATACGAGTGTAGTGAATACTGACAGACTGCAGGAACGAGACAGGCTGAGAATGGTGATGAGATGAGATGTATACAGTGTATATATAGTGTGTGTGTATATAGTATATATAGTATATAAAGGGAGATGAGACGCCGCGGTATGGTACGCAGTGTACAATACGGACTGGTCAGAGAGCTGGTCCTCAGTCCAAACGGTGGTTAAACAGGTAGGTTAAGTGAGGAGTACCTGTGCTATTTTTTATAATTTATAGTTATGATCATTTTATATCATGAGTCAGACTTATTGTTCTGATTATGTCACCGATCATACCTGAAAAAGTGCCACCCCCTTCCCCTATGCTTTTGGTTTCTTCCCAAAGTTGCAGGATGAAATGGGTCGGTGCACAGGTAAGCGACAAGAGTTGCCAAATCCGCTCGCAATACAGCACTTTGGGCTTTAAAAGTATTTCAGAACCACGTTATACGTGTTAAAATAAGTAATTTACACAAAGGGACCATTGCTCACCGTCAACAGTACACGCCACCATGTCGCCGGGCGCTCGGACCCGGTCAACCGGCCTCGTCCGCGCGTAAAAAGCCCAGTCGGACGAGGGTGAGGGGAAAGTAGAACGTTTCTGCAGTTTTCAATTGGAAATAAGTGAAACAAGACAAGTTAAGCATTTGGGGAAATCGAGGAAACGTGCGTCATGCGCCCGCACGCTCCAGCGCTCCCGGTCACGCCACGGTGTTGTATTTCACCGAAATCGTTGTCTCCTTTCCTGGTTCTCTGGAGTTCAGAACCACGTTGCACGTGTCAAAATACGTTGCTCACTGCGAACGGTGCTACCGTGATGCCGGGGCGCCCCAGCCAGGAGACGCCCCTCAGGCAGATTATCATCACTTGGTGGAGGTCAGAGGTCAATTCACTGCTTTACATTTCCACGGATCCATAACTCAAGCATTTCAAACACAAAAAAAACCCAAAGCATGAATAACCAGGTGTTATTAAAGGAAACGGTGTTTCATCTGAAATGCCTCACCTGAAGGTGTTGGACATGCAGAGCTTAGGGAGCGTTTGGACGCAGGACACCAGGACTCGCGCTGTTGGAGTTCAGTGACGTGGAGCTCCCTCAGCTCTTTGGTTCATTTGTTTGGGAAAGGTACATTTTTCAATGAGTGCCGGAGTTTTCTATTTTTCAAACGTTTGTTTGCATTTTAACTCCTTGACCATTATTTAATAATCATTTTAAATTATTTAACATCTGCGATTTATTTTTTTTTGGTATTTATTATTCTATTTTATTGGATTTATGGAACTTTCACACAGACTGTGGTTTAGGACGGGTCATGTTTCAGCCTGAAACTAAACGCCCACAATGCTGTCTTTCAGGTTTTACATATTTAATAAGTATTTCGTTGTTTTGGGTTTCCTAGCGGGGGGTGAAATTATTTTTTTAAATATGTCGTCTTCTCTCGGGTTTTAATTAAGAACATTTCCTGTCTGTTTAGTAAAGCAGGTTTGTCTTCCCAGAAGTCAGCGAGTTTTACCTCCTTAATTATATCTGGGTCAGCTTCAGTTTGTGCTGCTTCTCATGAATCTTCATGTGATTTCCTCCAGAACTATGACGACGTCATTAACTATTTACACTGTTGTCGGCAGCAGCTGACAGTAGTAGTATAAAAATTAGTCGATTCAACATTCTACTCAAGTACTTGATATTGGTTGGATTCGAGTGTGAGAAGTATGTCAATGTATGAAAGTGTGAGAAGTAACTAAACATCGTGACCTCATATTGTAAACGCATTAATCTCTAAAAACCCTTTTGGTTTAATGCTGCTTTCGGGTGATAGATAAATGCAGTTAAAATATATTCCCGCTTTGAGTACAAATACCTCAAAATTGTACTAATGTAAAGTACTAGAGTAAAAGTACTAAAGTACATACCTTACACTCCATGTTCACATAAAGACTACTTAGTGGACCGGTCGCACACCGAAATGTTTATAAAAATGTGTAACATGCATTCACAGTAAACAATGTTAATTTGATGTTAACGTGCAGAGGTGATCAGGAGGCTTGTGAAGTGGAACTGCTGAACCAAACATGTTTTTCAAACAGTAAAATAAAAACCATCTTTACTCAAAGTGTTTGCACATGACGTCCTTTTAATTCAGCTCATTGATGCCTGCCATACTTATATATATATAGCCACCCCTAGCTATTTGTCTATTTCCTATCTTTTTGGGCCTACCATCAATCACATTTTCATTTGTGTTTTTATTATGAGCGAAGATATTAACACGAGAAAAACAGTGGAGCTGAGAACCTTCCCAAAATCTGAAGAATGAAAATGTTTCCAATGATATAATAAAAAAAAAAAAAAGCACCGCAACCAACAAACACTTTTTTGGGGGAAAAGCAAGACACAAACATTTTCTTATAACACTACATTTGGTCGAAACACAAAACGGACTTTAATTAAATTTTAGGGCAGGCACAGAAAAGGTAAATATTGCCAAAGCACTGCAAAGGAAGCAGCTCACGGCTCTTAATGCACATTTTATACTTAATACATTCATAGGAGTAAGCAGAAATAAACTGAGTGAGTTCTGTGCAGGTGACAGGTGAGAGATGCGTTTCCGCAAGGAGGCCGCCGGAGGACGACGCATCGCCCACGCAGCACCAGTGGTGTGAGCGCTCCCTCTAGTGGTACATGTCTGATCCATCAGAGACGAGCGTTCAAGACCATTTCACCACGAGTGGAGGCTCGGTAGGAAGAGGACACCGGGTGAGGTAAACCATGTTTGACAGACCTAGTGCAGTGTATTGCACTGAGAAAAATAACACCAGGTGCTCTAATACTCCTCCTGTCCCGTCGCTCGAACAGAATCTGACAGGAGGACGTTGACTCACAGCGGCAGTTTGGAAAAGCCCAATTAAAAAAAAAAAAGTGACTCGATGAGCGGCTTTGCGGTCGTCTTTTCTGTTTGTACTACACGATTATATTCCAGTAGACGTGCAACACAGTCGACGGCTGCGTACAAAGCCACATTGGTGCAACCAGATGAGCACGTCGGAACCGTAGCGCCAGGATGACGTAAACACAGCGTATCCCACAATGCATTGCGCCCATGAACGTTTCCAAGCAGCGTCCACATCGACCCTCAACGCGCTGAGAGGAAGTGGCCGTAAGGATGCCCTAGTATAGTACTAGTATGTGTATGTAAATGTAGTACGTTTGTAGTACGCAGTTTCTGGGCGCAGGGAATGATTTCCACTGAGGCTGGAAGTGAGGAGTCTTTTTCAGGCCACTAGGGGGCAGTGCAGGGTAAACTTTGGAACAGGCGCGCGCGCACACACACACACACACACACACACACACACACACACACACACACACACACACACACACACACACACACACACACACACACACACACACACACACACACACACACACACACACACACACACACACACACACACAGAGCTGAACTCTCTCACTCCCGCTTGTGTTTTGCCTTCCTCTCGCTGCTGAGGACTTGCAGCAGCAGGAGGCAGCTCAGAGCGGCGGAGAGCAGCCGGGCCAGCGTGGACAGGGACGCGCCCGTCTCCTGGAGGAGCAGGGAGAGGAGAGAGGGGGGAGAGAGATCCGATTTCGGCGTGAAACAACGGCGGCAGAAGATGAGCTTTCTGAAAGGCGTGGTCGGTGTTTCACAACCACTTTCTTAAAAAAAAAAACAAACACGCTTATTATTCCTGCCCACGGGTAGTCGCGAACAAATGTTTTCCATGACTCAGGAGCCCGAGGTCACTCGTCAGCGGCCAAAAAGCGGGCGGCTAGTCACACTTTGACCAATGGAAACAAACCGAGAATCATCACTGAACCAAATAAAAAGTCAGGGCGTTACTCATACTGAATGTGAATAGTTATAACAGAGTCAAAAGATTCCCGCGAGAATTCCATCCACACCTCGGAGCCACACCCACTCCCCCCTCGCTCCCCGGGCGTGGCACCGGCTGAACCAAACGGAGCGACTCTTTTACAGAGTGACTCGCCAAGGAACAAATCTAAAAAAAAAAAAAAACCCGCGTATAGTCCTCAATTTCCGAATCAATCCGGTTCCAGTTCCCACCGGTGCAGTTTTGATCTTGCAACACACAGCAACCCCCCCCGCATTTTTTAATATATATTTTTGGGTGTAAACACGGCCCTCGGCGTCTATGGTCCGTTGATGTTCCTCACCTGCAGCGAGACAAAGATCAGGGCCCAGGACTCGGCCCACACCAGGAAGACAGAGAGGCGGGACAGCGCCCCGGTGTGTCCTCTGGAGGAGTTGCTGCTGGCCTGGACGGCCTGCAAACACAAAACATGGTCAAATGGAGTCGACGGGGGCGGAGCTGCAGAAAGTCATAATGATATTACTGCTAATAATACTAATAATACTGAGTAGGGACGGGCGGATCAATACTGAAGGGTCGATACTTCCGATCCTGTTGTTTCCTCTCGGGAATTGATTCTTGGGTAAAATCATTTGTGACGTGTTTTCCGAGCGCACGTGAAAAAGATGCACGATGCTGCGGAAATAACACACAACCGCTTCAACAGAAGGAAGCTCCTAAAAAGGAAAAATGTGGCCAGCGTCTCATCGTCAAACAGACAACTAAGAGAGGAGTCTGATTTTTGGCAATTTATAACGACTGATGCCCAGGATTTAAAATACAATTTTCTTCCAACTCTCATGGTAGAAATGATAAATATTTCTTTTTTGATGTGCATACAGACCTGGCAGCCTGCACGCCCTGTGCACCAACCACGCAGTTCCTGGTCAAAATACCTAGCTACGAAATGCCAGATGAAACCACACACACACACACACACACACACACACACACACACACACACACACACACACACACACACACACACACACACACACACACACACACACACACACACACACACACACACACACACACACACACTTTGAGCTACCACCTTGCTTGCGATCAAAGCCGAGGTGCTGGAACTCTGCATCGCTGAAATGACGCTCGCTGTTCCTATGTTCCCAAGAAGCAGAACGATGGCGGCGAAGCAGAAGAGAAGGAACAGTCCTGCAACACAAGGACAGTTCATTTACTGGTAACATGTATTTTTTTTATGGCCCAAGAGATAAACAAACTACTTCTGCTTAATGCCATTTTAAAGCCTGGACGGGGGAACCATTCTAATCCGCAGCCTCGAACCGGACGCTCTGCTATACAGACACTGCAGGGATTCAGCCTGATGACATCATTTCCTGCTTTCACCCTAAATCCCACCAAACATCAGGGCTCCAAACTGAAAGGAGCAGATCGTCCTTAAACTAAACTAAGGAATAAACACAGTGGCTCGTCTTCATCTTTAGGTTCATCTTCCTGGTTCACTGACCACATCTTTCCTCTTTTTTGTCATTTTTATATATTTTTCTGTTATTTTTTAAGGTTGTATTTGTAGTTTATCATGAGGTTCAGCGTATATTGTCATATTTTATTGTGTACGGTGAACTGTCTCAGGCTGACTGAGGAACCAGAGAATGGGACAGACTGGTGAAGAATCGAAATTAAAGGCGCGCTTCAAGGACAGTTAAAAGCCCAAACGCTGAACCTTCGGTCATTCTTTGTTTGATTTGATGTATTTATTCAGCGGTCACATGCCGTTATGACCTCATCAACACTGATTATAACCTTATCAGGGTGTAAACATTGTTCTGTCGAACAAAGAGGAACAGACTCTGGAAGGTCAGGACAGACCATAATACAAAACCTTTTGTGTCCGTTCTTTTTAGAAAAGAAGAGGAGGAGGAGGAAGAGGAAGTCCAGCACAGTGTAGAACATGACATGGATCTGATGTGTTGTCACCTTTGAGGCTGTTTCCTCTGTAATGCAGGGTGAGAAAGGCGACGGCGGCAGTCTGGATGCTCAGCAGCAGCCGCTCCCCCCACGCGCTGCAGCACATTTCACACTTATGATTCATACAGAAAATATTAAATAATAATGTGAAATAGTATGAAAAATGTATTTCCCTGTGCAGAAAAACCCAGCAGCGTATAGGTTATAATGGCAAATATTGGGCTGCACTGAAGAGGAAAAGACCAAAGTTATATTTTTAATGCAAGTTACATTGAATAAACACGTTATATTATAAGTTATATCCAATAAATATTACAAGTTATATCCAATAAATAAGTTATATTATGAGTAATATCCAATAAATACATTATATTTTAAGTTATATCCAATAAATATTATAACTTATATCCAATTAATAAATTATTATAAGTTACATCCAACAAATACATTATAAGTTACATCCAATAAATACATTATATTATAAGTTATATCCAATAAATTAACAATATTATAAGTTACATCCAATGAATATTATATTATAAATGATATCCAATAAATAAATTATATTATAAGTTATACCCAATAAATACATTATATTATAAGTTACATCTAATAAATACATTATATTAGAAGTTATATCCAATAAATAAGTTATATGATAAGCTATATCAAATAAATAAGTTATATTAAAAGCTATATTATAAGTTATATCCAATAAATAAGTTATATTATAAGTTACATCCAATAAAGACATTATATTATAAGTTATATCCAATCAATATGTTATATTATAAGTTACATCCAATAAATATGTTACATTAAGTTATATCCAATAAATTAATTATATTATGAGTTACATCCAATAAATACATTATTAGTTACATCCAATAAATACATTATTAGTTACATTCAATAAATATATTATAAGTTATATCAAATAAATACATTATATTATAAGTTATATCCAATCAATGTTATATTATAAGTTATATCCAATAAATACATTATATTATAAGTTACATCCAATAAATATGTTACATTTAGGTTATATCTAATTAATTAATTATATTACAAGTTACATCCAATAAATAACTTTTATTACAAGTTATATCCAATAAATGAATTATATTACAAGTTATATCCAATAAATATTATATTATAACTTACATCCAATAAATATAAGTTACATCGGATAAATATGTTACATTATAAGTTATATCAAATAAATGAATTATATTATAGGTTACATCCAATAAATAAGTTATATTATAAGTTACATCCAATAAAGGCATTATATCATAAGTTACATCCAATAAATACATTGTATTATAAGTTATATGAAATAAATGAATTCTATTAGAAGTTATATCCAATAGGTTATATCCAATAAATATGTTATATTATAAGTTATATCCAATAAATACATTATATTATAAGTTACCTCCAATAAATAAGTTATATTATAAGCTACATCCAATAAATACATTTTACTATAAGTTGTATCCAATGCATTAATAATATTATAGGCAAGAGGAAAAGAGGAAGGCCAAAGAGATGGTTTATGGATGTGGCGAGGGAGGACATGCAGGCGGTTGGTGTAAGGGAGGAAGATGCGCAGAACAAAAGGTATTACAGGCCAATGATCCGATGTGGCCACCCCTAAGGGGGGCAGCCCAAAGAAGAAGATATCCAATAAATATGATAAGTTATATCCAATAAATCAAATAAATCAATTATATTATGAGTTACATCCAATAAATACATCATATTATAAGTTATATCCAATATATATATTATAAGTTATATCCAATAAATATTATATTATAAGTTATAGCCAATAAGTTATATCTAATAAATATGTTACATTATAAGTTATATCCAATAAATACATTATATTAGAAGTTAGATCCAATAAAAAAATTATATTATAAGTTACATCCAATAAATATTATATTCTAAATTATATCCAATAAACACGTTATATAATAAGTTATATCCAATAAATACATTATATTATAAGTTATATCCAATAAATATATTACATTATAAGCTATATCCAATAAATATTACAACTTATATCCAATAAATAAGTTACATTATAAGTTACATCCAACAAATACATTATATTATAAGTTATATCCAATAAATATTATATTATAACTTATATCCAATAAATAAGTTATATTATAAGTTACATCCAACAAATACATTATATTATAAGTTATAGCCAATAAATATTATATTATAAGTTATATCCAATAAATAAGTTATATTATAAGTAACATCCAATAAATACATTATATTATAAGTTATATCAAATAAATACATTATATTATAAGTTATATCCAATAAATAAGTTATATTATAAGTAACATCCAATAAATACATTATATAAGTTATATCAAATAAATACATTATATTATAAGTTATATCCAATAAATAAGTTATATTATAAGTAACATCCAATAAATACATTATATTATAAGTTATATCAAATAAATACATTATATTATAAGTTATATACAATAAATACATTTTGTTATAAGTTATATCCAATAAATAAGTTATATTATAAGTAACATCCAATAAATATTATAAATTCTATCCAATACATATATTATATAATAAATTATATCCAATAGATACATAAGTCATATCTAATACATAAGTTATATGATAAGCTATATCAAATAATTAAGTTGTATTAAAAGTTATATTCTAAGTTATATCCTATTAATAAGTTATTCAAAGTTATATCTTATAAATATTATAAGTTACATCCAATAAATATTATGTTATACCCAATAAATAAATTATATTATAAGTTATATCCAAAAAATAAATTATATTAAGTTATATCCAATAAATACATTATATTATAAGTAATACCAAATAAATATATTATAAGTTCCATCCAATAAATAAGTTATATTATAAGTTCCATCCAATAAATACATTATATTTTAAGTTATAGCCGATAAATACATTATATTATAAGTTATATCCAATAAATATTATAACTTATATCCAATTAATAAGTTGTATTATAAGTTCCATCCAACAAATACATTATAAGTTCCATCCAACAAATACATTATAAGTTATATCCAATTAATATAACTTACATCCAATAAATAAGTTATATTATAAGTTATATCCAATTAATATTATATTAGAACTTATATCCAATAAATATGTTATATTATAAGTTATATCCAATAAACACATTATATAAGTAACATCCAATACATTTTACATTACACACATCAAATTATTATTATAAGTTATATCTAATAAATAAATTATATTATAAGTTATATCCAATAAGTTATATCCAATAAATATGATATTATAATTACATCCAATAAATATTATAAGCTCTATCCAATACATAAGTTATATCATAAGTTACATCTAATAAATGTGTTAGATTATAAGTTATACGCAATAAATGAATAATACAATAATATATTTTATATTTATATTATTATTATTATAATATAATTTATTATAATTATAAATAATAAATAATATCCAATAAATGAAAAAACGAATTCAAAGTCAGATTCCTTGTATGTATGTGAACATACATGCGAATAAAGCGTTCCAGTTGCATTTAAACGTTAATTCCCTTCAAATGATTTGCTTCAGAATCAGAATGTGTTTCATCCACCAGGCACATTTTCATGTAGGAGAAATGTGTCCTGCTAAGGATAGGTGCTTCTTCACAGACATTAGCATAACACACAGTTTAAAAAATGAAATAATAAAAACAAGATGAGAATACAAAGCAGGAAGCGTGGTGAAGGTATCCTCCACAGCTCGTACCTGAGGGGGAAGTGGCTCCTCATGCAGTAAACCAGCGGCGCTGAGGAGGAGTAGAGCTGCAGCAGGACGGCGATCAGGCTCAGACCCTCTGAGCTCCTCCTCCTCAGCATCTTCATCACCTGAGGGATCTGGGCTGCGAGGAGGAGACGGGATGGGGAGGTGAAGGAACCGTCTGAATGATGGAACCCTCTGAAGGAACCTTGTGAAGGTACCCTCTGAAGGTACCCTCTGAAGAAACCTTCTGAAGGTACCGTCTAAATTATGGAACCGTCTGATGGGACCGTCTGATGGGACTGTCTGAATGATGGAACCGTCTGATGGAACCGTCTGATGGAACCGTCTGAATGATGGAACCGTCTGATGGAACCGTCTGAATGATGGAACCGTCTGATGGAACCGTCTGAATGATGGAACCGTCTGATGGAACCGTCTGAATGATGGAACTGTCTGAAGGAACCCTCTGAGTGATGGAACCGTCTGAAGGAACCGTCTGATGGAACTGTTTGATGGAACCATCTGAATGATGGAACCGTCTGATGGAACCGACTGAATGATGGAACCCTCTGAAGGAACCTTCTGAAGGTACCCTCTGAAGGTACCGTCTAAATTATGGAACCGTCTGAAGGGACCGTCTGATGGGACCGTCTGATGGAACTGTCTGATGGAACCGTCTGATGGAACCGTTTGATGGAACCGTCTGATGGAACCGTCTGACGGAACCGTCTGAATGATGGAACTGCCTGAAGGAACCCTCTGAGTGATGGAACCGTCTGAAGGAACCGTCTGATGGAACTATTTGATGGAACTGTTTGATGGAACCGCCTGATGGAACCGCCTGATGGAACCGTCTGAAGAAACCATCTGATGGAACCGTCTGAAGAAACCATCTGATGGAACCGTCTGACGGAACCGACTGAATGATGGAACCGCCTGATGGAACCGTCTGACGGAACCGACTGAATGATGGAACCGCCTGATGGAACCGTCTAATGGAACCGTCTGAATGATGGAACTATCTGATGGAACGGTCTGATGGAACCATGCGAGTAATTCTTCCACTGGAAGCAGGAGAACCGAGCCTGTGGTGTGTGTGTGTGTGTGTGTGTGTGTGTGTGTTTTAGTGCCGAACTGAGGTTCTTACCCATCACTGTTGCCAGGATGATCCACGGTCCCACAGTTTTGCTCAGAACGATCCTCAGACACGGAACTGGGAAGCAGAGCGTTAAGAATCGAACCGGAGGATGTTCGAGGTTTTAACCGGCAACCGTCTGACGTCACACGGGCGACACAGTCTGCACCAAACGCAACCCTGCAACCACCGCTCCTCACCACAGGTGTCACCAAAAACAAGGAAACGGAAACTCCACGAGGCGGAGAATTAAAATCCACCTTCAAGCAAAGCTGCTCATGTGTAACACGGGCTCTCGCACGAGGATTTGTTTACTTTCACTGCCGCTGTTGTTGTTATCACGGTATTCGCTACTTGTGATCATTACGATTGTTTTTCTTTTTCTTTTTTTCTCACCGTGGAAGCAGTCGAAGTGGATGAAGAAGTGCTCGTAGCATTTGTCTGGCATCAGGTGGAGAAGCAGGACCTTGGCTACGGAGTCGGGCTCCATCCGCTGCTGCTGCTCCGCCGCCATCTTTGCCAGGCTTCGCCGTGACTCCTCTGCGCATGCGCGGGGCCACCTCTTCACCCCTGGCCCACGAGGCCGATGACCCGTCTTCCAGAGTTATATTAATATTCATACTTATTGGTCGGCTAATTATTGAATATATATATATATATATGACTTCCTTGGATTTGTTTTATTTTATTCCATTACGGTTTTTCTTATTTTTACTACCTCGTCTGGGGCGTTCACCACATGCTGAACAGCAAACATTTACATTACATTTACATTTAGTCATTGATCAGACGCTTTTATCCAAAGCCACTTACAATTGTTCAAACACCGACGGACGCAGCCATCAGGAGCAATTAGGGGTTAAGTGTCTTGCTCAAGGACACTACAGCGCGCTAGCAGGAGGAGCCTGGGATCCAACCAGCAACCTTTAGATCACTAGACGACCAGCTCTACCGCCTGAGCTACCATCCCCCAAAATAGCAAAATATCTTTCACTTAAGCTTTATGTACATTGACAAATGTTATCGTTTATTCTTTGGGTCATGTTCTTATTTGGGGTTTGAGGTTTATTTTCACACTTTTTCCATCTTCTCATTTATCTTTGAGGTTTATTGTGTATTGCTGCGTGTGTATATTAGGGCCTTTACACGTGTCTGTGTGCTGGGATGGAATGATCACACACACACACACACACGCGAAACAAAAGCAAATAATGAGGAGAGAGATAAAGGAGCCGTCTGCCTCCGTAATTCAGTGGAAACTTTTGGTCGATGACCTGGAGAGAGGAGAAACCCTCAGGTGAGAACCTGGATAATCACTCTGCGGTCTGTGACGACAGAGCAACGCAGACAGTCTGGACCCGCGATGCCTCCTGAAGCAACAGGCCCAAATCAGTTTGGATGTTTTTTTTATCCAGCCTCTATTTTAGCGTGAAATGTCTCATTGAGATTGAAAAATGTCTTGTACCAGAGCACCCTGGCCAAGGCAGGCAGCGCCACCATGAACATGAAAATAAAGAATGAATGACAGGATCATAAAATATCCAAAAACACACGTCAATACTCGTCACGGGTCATCGACACCAGGGATCAAACAGGCGCAGCAGGAATCAAACATCTGCAGCCAGATGTGCTGCAGCCTCCAGGTCCTCGAGAGTGATTTTAATGCTGCATCAGCGAGAATCGGGTCTTTCTGCGGCTGATTCCAAGCAGAGAGAGCAGGGTTCTCAAGACGCCCCTTTCCCAAATTCAGTATGGACTCTAGGGACAGAAAGTCGGGGATCAGTCCCGAGGGCGAAGACCGACCCTTCCCGCGGTGCACCGCATTCGAGCGCCTGCGGGCGGTGGGAAGGCGCGCGCGTGAACAGAGCATCTCCAGAGTTCCAGCACGGACGTAAAGGCGCAGCGGCACGTTTCGGACCCGATTTCAACCTCCGTTTCTTCACCAACTGCAGAATGTGACGCTTAAAAGAGAGAGAATCATCGGCGACAATTCCGAGATACAGGCTGAAAGGGCGGTGATGGATGGAAGCTTCAGTGGCTTGGATTCTGCAAATGAAAACATTGTGAGTTTTGTTTTTGTCGCCATTCACAACACGTTTTAAATATTAAAAGCGAGTTGCGGCTGACGAAGAGCCTGGTGGGGTGGTGATCACAGCGTCAGCTGCAAAACAGTGAAACGCAACGTTGGAAACATCTTGATAAGGACTGTTGATGTGTATAATGAATAGGAGGGGTCCCAGCATCGATCCCTGGGGCACGCCCTTGGATTTACTCAGGGAGAAGCCTCAACCAGGTTCCTCTATTTGCAACCCATTTTTAAAGGTGGTGTCTTTGTGACGGGAGCCCCGTCGCGTCCCTTCTCCATCAATGTTCAACGAGCAGAGGCGGCGCGTTGTTAATGTTTGACGGCGGGAGTCAACGGCACCTTGTTCCCGCTCCACTCCCTGCGGGTCCAAAGTGCAGCCACGCCGTGACTCCGGAGGCGCTGTGCAAACACGCCGCCGACCCCGCCGCCGTTCCACTTTGAATAACGGCAGCAAAGGGGGCGTGGAGCGCCGCGAAATATGTCCGTACTACTGACATACCACGCACAGCATGTCCTCACGCGAGTGCTTTTCAACCGCCGAGCCGTGAGGGCCCACCAGGTGGGCAAACACCGAGATCCAAACGGTTGGGTTCATTTGATTCCGTCACAATCATTTATTCCGGTGGAGTGAAATATGATCGGCGCGCTCGCTCCTTCCACTCGCTCCCGTTCGTGAGTCATTTCAAAGGTTTGTTGATTGTCATCGCCGTGGGCCGACCAGAACAGTAAGCAAAAGCTCAGAGTGTTTGTTGTTGCTGGCTCCCGGGGTGGTGGTGGTGGTGTCACCGTGGGAGGCGTTTCTACTGTAAAACGTGTGACGTAGTGAAAGAAGGCGGGAAACACGGCTGCGTACGATGCCGACATGTCCAGTGTGAACAAAGGCTGCGCGCTGACTCACACCTCCCACTCAGGAGACCCAGCCCCGTGGACTCTTTACCTTCTGCCCTCCGCTCAGAGGCTCAGACGCTCAGTGGCTCAGTCGGTCTGTCTGTCTGTGTCTGTCTGTCTCTCTCTCTCTCTCTCTCACCCTGTCTGTCTGCCTCTCTCGCCTCTCACAGTGACACCATGTGCACGGGGAAGTGCTCGCGCTGCGTGGCCGTCTCCCTCTACCCGCTGGCGCTCGTCTCCATCATCTGCAACATCGTCCTCTTCTTCCCGGGAGGAGAGACCAAGTACGCCCAGGACGGCCACATCACCGAGGAGGTGAAGTACATGGGCGGCCTGGTGGGCGGAGGCCTGCTGGTGAGTACAACGCGGGGGTGGAGGGGTGGGGTGGTGTTGTTGTTGTGGTGGACGGGGCTCGGTTTTTTGCCGTGATATGCGGTTTGAAAAACTTTCTGGTAAATCCCAGAATGAAATACGATGCATCCGAGTTTACAATACGATGATTTAAGGTGACCACACCGAGCCTTCCTCACTTCATGACACACAATATACAGTACCTAATCTAATATGACTTAAGATATTGACGGGACGGAATCCGCAGCATTTCAGAACTTGTTTTTCCCTCTAAAATATTGAAATAATTGTTCTGCTCCGTGTTTTTGAAAGCTACTGGAAAAAAAATTTAAATAAAGAAAAGAAAATAAGAATCCATAACCATAACCGGTTATCATTCATAACAGACTTTTTCAAAGATAGAAGTTGTTTTTTTTGACACTCCTTCCCTCGGTCCTCAGGTGCTGCTCCCGGCGCTGTACATCCACATGACGGGACAGGGAGGCTGCTGCGCCAACCGCTGTGGGGTCAGTTTTCCAGAACAGGTTGCCGCTCTGTGACTCCGTTCCTTAATGTCGGGGGAGGCCAGCAGAAGGGATCCTCCCGTTCTTTACCGCGGCGCCGCCCCGTCCTTCCTCGGTTGTGGGGAAAGTCGGTGAGGAAATGGAAATTCCTCGCACCGCGCCCTTCCTGCTAAACACACAACTCTAAAGGGAGTGTCGATACGAGGGGCGGGGCCGTGTTGCCGCACAGTAAACAGCATTAAAGTGACAATCTGTAAGATTGTTTTGGAAAAAAAACAAAAAAACATTTTTGATACAGTATGTTATTTAGCTGGTTCTTAATGACAGCCATTCAACATATTAATGCTCTGCATGTGCATGTTTCCATTGTTGGGTGGCGGGGTCCGCCACAAGCGAGGAGTGAAAGGCAGCTGCGGTGAATAGGCTAAACAGCAGCCAGTTGTGGTCAGCAAAATGTTGACGTGGACGAACATTCTCCCCCCCAAAAAAAGACAAAAAACTACACCCTCCCCACCGCCTCAGGGGGCCAAGAAAGAACCACAAAAGAAGGAGGAAAACGTCGGAGAGAAGAAAGTGACAGAAAGCAAAAAGACGAAGGGGAAAGCTGGGCCGTCGAAACAAAAACAAAGGGGGTTTCAAATGGAATCCTGGGACTCTCACACAGCAGATGTTAGGGATTTCCACTTCAAGTAAAGAATTAACCGTCTGTTGCTTTGGTCCGGTGCAGATGTTCCTGTCCATCGCGTTTGCTGCGGTTGGTGTCGCCGGCGCCCTCTACAGCTTCATCGTGGCCATACTCGGCCTCCACAACGGGCCGCTGTGCAGGGCCCTCGTCATTTGGTCAACGCCCTTTAAAAACAGGTGACGACCGCCGTTTGCTCACCACGTCGGGTTTTCACGCACGCAGCGCTCTTTCATCCGGTGTCGTCCCAACCGCCGGGCCGCGGCCCGCTGGTGTGCCGGGAGAGCCCGCCAGGTGGCGCTGCGAGAGTGATCCAAGTTCCGGCGGAATAAATCAGTAAATAATGGAAATGAGCTTTTTCGTATCGCGAGGTCAACATTCCTGCAACAATCGAATCAGGCTGATCAGCAGCTCTGTGGTCGTCAGAAACCAGAACGACACCCGAAGTCGAAACTATTGGTCGCGACGGGCGGCTCTGGTCTGGGCTCGATGAGTCGCTCCGTAAAAAGAAAATCATTGTTTCGTCAAAATCACTTATTTTGGTGGAATGTAGAGTCGACTCAACTCAACTCCGAGGCCCTTCTTTTATTGTTTGTGAATCAACGTCTACCGCAACTCGCTCACCAACTCTTTGACTGGTTTGCGAGTTGTGCATCTCTATCGGGCCATAATAATAATAATAATAATAATAATCACAGTCTGGTCAACAGGACAGTGAAGTGGTGGGAAAGCCGCTTTATTCGCCTCTTTCTCCGTAGGGACGACAGTTACCTGAACAACCGGAACCTGTGGAGCCTGTGCACGGAGCCTCCAAACGTGGTGGAGTTCAACGTGGGCCTGTTCTCCACCCTGCTGGTGACCAGCGGCGTGCAGCTGGTGCTCTGCGCCGTGCAGATGGTCAACGGCCTTTTCGGCTGCCTGTGCGGGAGCTGCACCAACAAGGGGGTGAGAGGGCGCGAGGGCGAGGGCGGGCGGGCGCACGCACACACACACACACACACACACACCAAAGCAAGCACTGGGTGTCAAAACTCTGATGGAATGAATGGGTGAACGTTGGAACAAGGAACACAAAGGATGAAAACTGTCGCGGAAAACATGAAAATTGTTCCTTAATCAAGACAGAAGCTGAGAAAAGAACTTGAACATCCCACGTTCTTTATTTACACGACGGAACATAATCATGACGCAGGTCAACGGAGCCGATGTTGAGGCGTTAAAAAAAAAAAAAAAAAAAAAAGGAAACACACAATCAGATTTTTCAGTGTTTTATGGAGTCCTCCATTTTGGCTACGTCCGCTCTAACATAAGAGACTAGAACCAGGAAGTGCCGTCGCTTCCTACAACTTGCAACGTCACACTTCGGATTTACGGCAGCAATTACAAATAGTTATTTTGAATAAAATGCGATACCGTTTTTCAAAATATGTAAAAGATATACACTGAGTCACAGGCCTTGCAGAGGCCTCCATGCAGGTGCTCACAGGGAACATCGTTCTAAACATCCCCTGCTGAATTTTACCTCAAGAACACATACATACATACAAACAAACAGGATGTAATGTCTTTTCATTGAATGTCTGGATGATTTAACCAGAACATAGGCTTGATGTGTGAATTGTCAAGTGAAATATTAAGGACACAAGGATCTTTGAACAATTCTAGATTTTTGGGTTGACGATGCATGTCTATAAATTCTGGATATTTTAAAATGTTTTTGAAACACAAGGCCTGATTTTTGCCTGATACTGTACGGACACAGACACACACACACATATATATATATAAATACTACATAAATACATACATACAAAAATACATAAATACTACGTACATACAAAAATACATAAATACTACATACATAAACATATATACACATACATACACACATATAAATACCACATACATAGATAAATACTACATACATACACACACACACACATACAAACATAGCCCTCAAGATGTCACTCAACCTGCACACCTTACTTTTTGATATAGTTTTGTGCTTCGATACCAAAAAGTCATGTACATATATTATGTATACGTTGAACTTTGTGTTTTGGGGTTGAATGTTGATGTACCGTGTTCCCTTCTTGTTAATTTTGCCCCCAGCCGCTCTAAGTCCTGCTCAGAGGCCGCGTCACCCTCAACACTCCACCAGGAGGCCTCCCTGGATGCTGCCGTCACCATGGCAACCGCTGCACATTCTGAGTGCCCAAAGTCCATTGTCCTCACGTTTTAACAAACCAATACGGGGAAAACAAGCACAGACAAACGTCGAGGCTATATCTGCCTGTAAATGCACTTGTATGGAATTTTAAAACATCTGTGAATTCCATTCCTATTGCATTGCTCAAAGAAAAATAAAACACTTTTCTAATTTTTGGATGAATACATGACACATATTTGGCTTTTCTGACAAACAGAATTAAAAGCAAGAAAAGAGCCTTGTAATAACACATTTAATGTAGATCATACTGATTGAAGATTTATAATCCAATACAGTAAAAAGTGTTTGTATCTACAAATGCATCATTTCACAATCTGTCCCGTTTTCATCAGGAGGAGCAATGTAACTGAGAAATCTGAAATGCAGATATTGTGCGGACAAAAAAATGAGGCTGCTGCTATTTACTTACTGCAGAAAAGGCAAAAAGCAGAGATATAAATGTTAAAGAGGAAACGCTTCAGGAATCAGCCTGAGGAGCTGCTGCTGTTTGGCACAAACACAATGTTTTCAATGTTCAGATCAGACTAAAATCTGCACGCTTACCATTCAAATTATTTCCAACAAGGTACTTCTAGCTTACCAGGTTAATAGCTGCAAGGCATTCTCAATCTGCAAGAAACTTCCTTCAACAGAATTCACGTTCAGGATTTTCACCAACAACCTCAGCAGAACATCACATTACTGAGGTAAACCTAAATGTGTTGTGTTGGAGTGGAAGAATGTAAACGTCCTATTATAATGATAATAATAATAAATATTAATAATATTATAAGACCTCTAAGGCCCCGCAAAAAATACAAGTAAGGCTTAATGTACTTCTGTTAAAGATATAAACGCATCAAATGAAAGAGGGTTGGAGTTAGTTTAAAGTAGGTCAAACAAGCAATTCGAAAAATAACACTAAAATAAAATGCATCATCATCTTCATCATATTAATTTGAACCAATGTGAGAAACTCCACAACAGAAACGATGCAAATTTGTAGTGTTTCCATGTGCAGAAGGGAGGGAGATGGAACGTCTACGCTCACTCTCATTTTTGTGATGCCAGTCTACGGCTTCCCTTCATCTCTGCGTGTATTATGATGTGTGTATCATTGTGCATTATTACACAATCACAGGCTCATGAAAGCGTGAATAAAAATTAAAAACACAAAATGGTAAATCATCAGCTAAAATGTCACAACCGTGACGGCTCGGTTGAAGAAAATGTACAAACCAGTAAAACCGCTAAAACATTGTCTGATGGAAAAGTTTGGAGGATGAAAACAAATGAAATGTTGGGTGCTTGCAGTCCAGGGTTGGACAGCCGGGCTCCCGCTCCGGGACTCAGCTGTCAAACTGCTCCATCATGAGCTTCCGACTGACTTCGTAACCCAGGAACAGCGCTCCGTTGGCGGGGAAGGTGCGGACCATGGTGGGGGTGAGGCCGGAGTACAGCGCTCTGACGCCTGAGGATGAAAAGTACCAAGAGAACACACTTTATTCCTGCAGGAAGATGTTCACATATCGCTATGTGAACATCGATGCTTTTTAAAACTAGATTTCAATGCAAACCAGACCGCTGCTAGGACGATGTCACTAAATTAAAGACAAAAATCATATGCAGCTGCCTGACTGTAAAAGGAAGAACATTTAAAACGCGTTTTCTTGTCGTATAGAAACAACCGGTTTCATAAAAGCAAACTATATGCACAGATGTGATTTAGCTGAAATAATGAGGTCAGAGACCCGGGCGACGCACGGGGGAGCCGGTGGACCATCCACACGTTCCTGACGCAACACCAGCTCACTGCCGTCTGGTTCCTTCTCTTACCTTCGCTGCGTGCGATGCCTATGAAGGTTTTGAAGAAGCCGGCCTGTTTCCCCATCATGGACATGACCTGGATGCGGGACTTGACACAGTCCATGGGGTAGACCACCAGCCACAGACACGCGCCCCCGAAGCCTCCGCTGAACACGATGGGAGCCACGCCTGCCACGGAGACAGGAGGCCCACACACACACACACACACACACACACACACACACACACACACACACACACACACACACACACACACACACACACACACACACACACACACACACACACACACACACACACACACACACAAATTCCATGAGTCGGTTCAACGCTTTTTCAAAAACATCATTGACCGTTTGACAAAGAGAGGACTTGCAATGTTAGTTATCTGAAACTCCAGTTATTAATTAACTCACTGTCTTAAACTGTTAATCTAGTGGACTTGGCATCCTAATGCTGCTCAGGGCCTTTTGGTACAAGTACCCCAACAAATACCTTAACTTGAAGAAATGTTAACAGCAAAATCCTGTGTTCAAGGATATACCGCCTTCAAACAGAAACATGTCCAAACTTTTTAAAATACAAATTTTTCGTAAAAAAAAAAAAAAAAGAGAATTACAAACAAACATAATCAGCATTCAGCTTTAATTTCGGCTCCATGATGCGGCAGAGATAAAACACTCAGTGGTTTTGAACTTTGCAATCCTCGGCAGTGCCGCACCTTCTCACAGGACCAAAAAAAAAAAAAAAAAAAAAAAAAAAAAAAAGAGGTTTCTCCCGTTTTGCCAGTACCTATCTCGTCCTTCTCACACTTCATGTGCTTTGCGAAGGTGGTGCGACAGAGCTCGTAGGCCCCGAAGAAGCAGAAGTAGCCAGGGACCTCTCTGGCGATGGTGGTGGTCAGACCCTGGAAGAAGCCGGCCGCTCCGTCCTGTCTCATCACCGTCTTCATCACCGACCACACCGTGCTGCGGGACAGGACGGGATCAATGCACTGTGACTCGTCATCGAAGGAGGTCTGCCATTTTTCAAGCCAGGCCTTGTTAAAATGTTGATTCCGTCATTTCCAGCCTTTCATACGCAAGGTACCCGGTGAGAAATGTTTCACCCTTACAGCGTGTTAAATCCCTTTCTAGACAGAAGATCGATGATCAAATAGAGTTTTTAAGTTAAGGAATAATCAGTCGAGGGTGTCATTAAAATATATATTTTTAAGTGGATAAAAAGATGAATAACTGCCTTTGTTTTATATTATAAAAAAGTCAAGTTTTAGACCACATCTTAAGAGAATGCCAACTTGTGATGAGTGGTCGACCGATATGAGTTTTTAAGGGCTGATGCCGGTATTTCCAGAGCGGGGTGGCCGGTGGTCCATATACAATGCCGATATCAGGTTGTTGTTTTTTTTTTGCATGTGATGAAATACAACAATTTAATAATAATAACAAACGAGACAAAATTACTGAAGTTAAATGAACATTTATTTAACACTAATGTTATTGTCTGCATTGTCTCTGCAGTGCACTTATTTTAAATAAAAAAAGGTACCAACTAAATAAATGTCCGCGGGTAATCTAACTAAACTAAAACTAAAAACTAAACTTTGTAAAAAAACAAACAAACAAAAAAAAACCTTATGAACGAAAAATAAATAATTATAAACGAACGTGGCGCGGCCCGGGGCACACAGGCAGGCCCGTGCAGGGGGGGCGGGGCTGAGGGTTCCCGAGGTAGTGGATTTCCCCGACGGGGTCGCCCTTGATGGTGCGCAACGGAGCGCCTGAACACACAAAGAAACAGATCTAAAATAAAAACACAGGAAAACCGAACGCACGCACGCACGGCGCAGCGCTGTCTGGAGGTGGAAAAATAACTCCGCTCCAATTCTCTGAGTTAGGTTTAGTATTTCAAAACAGCACTGCTGCCGTTTTCTGTCAAAACCGGTGCTGCACTCGCCATCTTTAATAAGTAACATCATAACAAATGAATGAGTGAGGGAGTGAGAGGAGGCCGGGCTGTGTGGGCGCTGCAGCGGGGCGTGTCAACTCGCTGCGGGAGGAGGGAGCGAGGAAGCAGCTGCTACCGGTGTATCCATGGTGCCGAAAAGGAGTATTGAAACAGTTTCAAATATTCTGAATCTACATGTGCAGAAAGATCTATATGTTTGACACTAGTCTGCAGACATCCTATGTTTATCGACCTCGTGAACGCAAGCATCGGCTGATGAGTGTTATCTCAAATGACGGTTATCTCAAAATGCGCAAATATCGGCCCAATTAATGGTCAATCGGTCGACCGCTTGTCTTCACCACCACTTTGCACCTTATTTAGTTATTTTACTTGCCTTTTATAGACGCACAGATTCGTCAAAAAAACAAATAAATAATAACAACAACAAATTCTTAGAAGAACCATTAGTTGCAGCCCTATAAATAAAAAGCACACACTTCTGACCGCGGGCGATCTTTCCCGATGCCTCCATCTCGTACATGGCTTGGAGACGACACTTGACGAGCTCTGTGGGACACAGCACGAAGGAGGAGAAGATGGACGCCACCGAACCGGCGCAGGCTTTCTGTATGTCACTGAGAAAGGGAGGGAACGTTACGGATGAAGGAGAAGAAGAAGAGGAGGAGGCGCAGGGAATCCCAAACATGAAACCCCACTTGGGTCTCTCCCCACCTGAGCACGGCGGCCTTGTCTTGTCCCGCCGCAAAGCGGATCACCTGCTGGCAGAAGCCGTAGCTCATGAAGAGCACCGAGTTCTCTGCGATGTTGGCCATGAGCGCCGGTGTGGTGCCCTGGTACAGACCACGCAGACCCACCTGCCTGTAGGTGGACGCTATGCAGTGGATGAAGCCTCGGTACAGGGTGGGGAAGGTCTGCATCTTCACCTTGGCAGTGTCCAGAGGCTGCCCACTCAGGACGCAGGCCGCTCCCCCTGCAGAAGGAAAAGGAGAAACTAAAATACACACACCTACCACCTACCCATCTACTGTACATGGAAGGAGCACAGGCAGCACCAAACTGGTTTGAATAGATATGACGCTGTTGTTGGAACAACTTCAAGTGGTTAAACTGATCATTTTTAGGTTTTCTCAACATAAAATGTACACATTCATTTCAGAATTTTAAGTATAAAGTAGAGGTTACTCAGATTGAAGCACTTTTTTTGAACGTTAGTGCAATGACTACATTTTTCAAGCAAACAACTGTATTGTGACACAGTCAAACCTTTACACCTTATTGACTGAATGAACAAGTTAAGAGACTCCGCAGAGTGTTGTGTACGAGCTTGCAGCATATGACAGACAATCGATGGAGAAAAAAAAAAAAAAAAAAGCAGCAGCAGTTTCAGAGCAGAATGTCTGACCCTGGGGAACTCGGGTTTTCTCCAATGCGTCATGTGCTAAAAGCACCTCCGATGTGAACTCAGAACACCGAGGATGGGAGTCTGATGGGCTCAGGAAAGTGCCCTTACCGACGGCTCCTGCGGAGAGGTCGATGGCGGCCTGGACCGCGGGGTGTGGGCTCATGGTGCGTGGCAGGTCACTCTGTTCCACTTCTCCTCAGCCAGATGCGGGTGCAGCTGAAAAGGAGGAACAGGTTCATTATCATCAATCAATTCTTCAAATGCGGCGCCCCCTTCTCGGGGAAGAAAATAAATAAATTTGAGATGTAAAATAAAAAGGGCAAACAAGTTTGTTTTTTTCCCCCATGTTTTATTTTTTTATTGTTTTTCCCCCCCATTAAACTATTAATATGTGTAAGTTATTCAATTGGGTCTTGATTTATTTACGTGCAAAATATGTAATTCAGGCGAAATAAGTAAGCGAGGAAATGTTCAAAACAGAAAAGATTGACATTTACTTTGTGTCACCTACTTTATATTTTCATGTTATCTTTAGTCTGTCAATCATTTATATGTCTGTGAACACAGGATAAGATAACGCAGCACTGAATTCACTGGGGCTGTGCCATTAATCAATATTATCCTTCATCCCCATTGTGTCATTTAGAGTTTGTGGATGACACCAATGAGAGTTTTTTTGTGTAAATAATTCCACTTATCGCGCACACCTTTTCTTTTTCTCCGTGGGTTTTTTATAAAACTCCTGTACACGCAATTAAATGGTTGTTTCAAGTATTTTAGGAACGGGGGGGATTAGAGTGCATCTTAGACTAGAGCCTGGAGTGGAGTGGACTCTCACTATGGCGGGCCACATCTTGGGACGTACCACATGGTGCCAAGTTCAGGTCTGGGTACGGTCATCAACATGGCTGTAACATTTTACAACGTCCTTCCTAAAGTTTCGACATCATTATGGAGATTATGCTTTCGGGTTCTTGGGTTTGGAGAGTACACTCCACTCCACCCACATTAAACACATTTAATAATTTTGAAATGTCGTGTTGCATGACTGGTTTAGTAGTTCTATTTGCACGCTCACAGTTAACGTTACGACATGCAGATGTACGAATGAATCGCCTTCCAATGCATGCTGGGTAATACACGCCGCGTCATCAACAACTGCCAAAAAATCTGCACATCATCAGTGGCTTCTCAACAGTTCCTGACTCTTCCCGTCGCCACCGCGACTGCCGAGCACTTATTCTCCAAAACCAATTCAAAACTATCTGAGGAGCACAAGGGGACAGGATGGACTGAGTGGACTGGCCATGTAATCAATTGAAAATGAGCGGGTGAAGAAGTTGGACATAGGGCGCATTGTGGATGACTTTGCGGAGAGCAAGGCTCGCCGAGTGCCCTTCAAATAGTGCTGAGTACTTGATGAACTTATGGCTGCCGTGTCAATTTTCCTAAACATTCCAGCTATTGATAGTGTACAGTAGGTAGCCTCCCTGCCCCTGGTGCTCATTAGTAGAAGCGGGTTCCAAAATTATATGATCGCTGTGACAGCCATCACAACCTGTCAGTGGTGCTGTGTAAGACAGGCACGCGTTGCAGTGTGATTCTGAAAGGATATTTCCTTGACATAAATAAAGACATTTCTAGAATAAATTGATGCAGAAAAGGCACAAATTGGTGAATGCAGGAAATGAAAATTTTATTTAACTAACTGAACCATCTGGAGCGACACTTGCAGCTTAATCTTGGAAATCGCTATCTCAAGCTTTTGTGTTAACATTTGGGTGGGGTTGGCGTTGGGTTTGAAAATAGGGCCTCTCTGTTGCAAGTGCCAGTCCCGTATTTTGATCGCAGCCAGTCTTAACGGGGTTTAATCACCATTTCCCCGCTCGTTGGAAACTTTCCCGCCGGTTGGAGGTGTGAGGTGTGCGGGGATGCTGCCGGCCCCCGGCGGCAGTTCGGTTGCCCCGGTCCGTCTGAACGGCTCTTAGAAATAAACGTATTAACTTCACTTATTGAAGCGGACCCGTGCGGTGCCACGGGTCTGCTCCGCACTTACCGATCAGAGAGGATGTGATTGATGGATGAATAGATCCGCAACGACGTGCTCTTCGCCCGGGTGGAGGACTTGTATTCGGGAAAGGAGCTGCGCTGAGCCCTGTCGGGCTCCCGCTCGGACCAGGAGGTGTCGGTGGGGCTGATAAACGGCGTAAGGGCTGAAAAGATTATGGAAAATTAATAACAAACAATAATCTAAATATTCTATTATAAAATCGAAAATATGGTATCGATATCGCGGGAGAAAGCTTGATTCATTCATTCTGATCCACTTTGCTTTGTCGTCCTTTAATCTGTCCAGCTGGTGTTGTTGTGTAAGGTATGTCCCGTGGTTTTAATTTCAAAGGATATGGGAAAGTGTTGAGTTTGTATTAACAGCATAATGCAGTAACAAATTCAGCAGGGCAAACAGGAGCAGATCAGAAAACAAAGAGGCGTCATACTAAATAAACAGAGGGAATTGACATAAGATAAACCTTTATAAATTCAGGAGCCATAGCAGCAACAGCAATGAGAATGAAACAGCAGAGGCACAGGTAAGTAGGGGTGTCACCGTTCTCCACATTCACGTTTCAATTTGACTTTCGATTTTAAGGCCACGATTCGATTTTCACATCTCTTTTCTTTTTTTTTCCCCCAGCACTGACGGCCATGTCATTGTCAGACTATCGAGTCTTGCTTTGTAAAGACAAACACTGGTTTCTCAATAAGTTACTTTTATTTGAATATAAAAAAATATACATAACAAAAATATGAGAATATTTAAAAACACACCTAAACAGTTCAGAGCTTTAGCAATACTAGACTTTAGAATAATAAACAATGAGTTACTTAATACACTACTTTTAAGTTACTCACCAAAGTAAGCTCACAAAAACGGATGCTGTTTTTGCCAGAGGGGAACACTGGTAGTAAAAGGCAAATTACTACCTGCAGCTCTGAGCTGATCACAAATCGCTCCTGAAAAATCCCGCCCGCGTTCTCATGGCCTGGTGGCAAATGCCGGTGGTTGGGAACCTCTGCACTAGAGGACATTCCCTCAGTGATGGTCGTGTTTATTTCCCACTTTCATCACCACGTACGTGGAATGACTGGACAATCTGGTTAAAGGTGCACTCCCCCTTGTACACACAGTGAAACGCCGGAGGAGAGGGAAAGGGTGTGTCTTGTGTCTCCGTCGACGTGCTCTTGGCCCCGTTACCGGGAACATCTCTCTCTAATGTGTGTTCATTGTGCAACAAAGCGGATCAAATTGTGTTGAACTTTAACATTCAAATTCTATTTGAATTCGGTTCCTGCAGCCCTAGTGCCAGGTGGGTGGGTGCAGTGTGCGTTGAGAGATGCGGTGCAGCGGACCCTCCGGAGCCGACCGCAGTTCTTCCCAACTCCGAACCAAATTTCATTAAAAGTCTGTTTTCGGAGCCGGGCGAGCCGCAGCCCACACCCCCCAGCGCGCTCTGCTGGTGCGCGCTGGGGGGTGCCAGTTATTGTTCCAAGCTCCATGTTTCCAGCTCGTTCCAGCTCGCGGCAATTTCAGATGCAGCTTGAGACAACAATGAAGGGGTTCGAACCCTGATAAACAATAAAAAAATATATAAAATATGATAAAACACTGGGCTGCTGGCCCTGAATTGGATATAAAAGCCTGCCTCTAACATAAGGCTGCTTCCAATAAAGGCCTTCCATATGTGACTACTAATGAAAGGTATTGCACCAAGAAATGTAATACTTTGGTTATCATTTAAAGGCTCAGCATCTGCTCTAATTTACAAAAATAAAAAATAAAAAAATCAATTTACGTAGTCAGATTTAAGCCAGGGGTGGGAACATTTTTCATATCAAGGGCCATTTCAATTTTTATAACATCCTTCGAGGGCCATGCTAAATTATTGAACCCATATATCACACTAACCTCCAACACGATGGATGGAACTGCTTCTCTTTGACGAGGCGTCCAATGTCAGATGGTGGTGATGATGATGATGATGATGATGATGACGCTACTGGCAGCTGGTTTTCCAGGTTTGGATTCAGTCGGTCTTGAGCAGATCCCAGTCTTTGCAAGAGTCTGTTTTTGAAAAGAACTGCACACAGCAGTAGGTTGTCCCAAAACAGACAGTTTATAGAACTCGAACAAAGGGAGGTTGTTGCACATAGCTTTGAGCTTGTTGATCTAAATAATCGTGCGGTGTAGATTGTCAGGCACATCACCCGGTTCCACATTAAACAGTGTGGCAAATATGCTCAGTTCCTTTTGTTTACTTTTAATGTCTGGGAACATTTTGCCAAATGCCTGAAGATGTTTTGCACGCTCACCAGCTTATTCAGACATCATAGCAGGCTTTTGTTCAGAGTAGGAAAATGCACAATGTCTCTCCTTCCCAGCTGCACTTGCCGGTTGGGACATTGGAGCAGGACGTTCGGCTCCGAGAGGTACTTGGAAATACGCAGGCCCAAATCACCCATCCACTTGCTATCACCGAGTTCCACGACGGGTTTTCCCCTTCACCTGTATGTGTTGCTCTACTTCTTCCTTCAGTTTGTAAAACGGTGTGAGCGTATTTGCGCGACTCAGCCATCGCACCTCACAATGGTAAACCAGATCTCCGACTCAAGCTCACTCAAGCTCCTTGAACTGGCGGCTGTTTAGCCCTCTGCTTTTGATGACATTCATGGTGGAAAAGACAGTTGTCATTACATTGCTGAGCTTCAGAGAATGTGCACACAGACTTTTTTTTTTTTTTTTTTTTTTTTGGACCAATGCAGTTAATCCCTTTTGTGGGTGGCAAGGCTACTTTTCAAAGGGTAGTTCAAATTTGTTGACAGCCATAACAACTTGCCAAACAAATCCTCACCTTTGGAACTGCCATGTATGGCTAGCAAAGACAGCAATTCCTCCTTCGTATCCAACTCGGCAGTAATCCAACGCAGTTCGGCAATATTTGTTATATCTGCTGTTTCATCACAGGCTAGAGAGATGAACTGGACATTTTTTGTGGCGTCCTTCAGTGTTTTTTTTCCCAATATCTTGTGCCATACCAGTAATCTGCCCTGCAACGATTCTTCGGGACAAACTGACACTTTGGGACGATTTGACTTTGTCCGGTGCTAGCAGCTCCACAGCAGCAACAAGGCACTCCTTCACAACCTCTCCTTCTGAATGAGGTTTCAGATTCTCAGTTATTGTCTCACTCACAACAAAACTCGCCTGCGTAACGTTGTCTCTGTCAGAATGCGGTCTTGTGAAAGCTGACTGTTGGACACCCAAACTCTGCCGAAGGGCGTAAACTTTATCCAAGCGTAATTTGCCCTCGTTGTAATGACGCTCGACATTGGCCCTTTTCCATCACTGAGAGCGCGTCCCCCGTTTACTTAAACAAAAAAATGGTCGTTTGTCCATTTCTCTTGGAAAGCACGACATTCCGCATCCACTTTTCCTTTCTTGACAGTCGACCGTGATGCGTGTCAGCGATGACATGTAACCGCTATGTGCGCGATTGTGTCCACCCTGACCGTGACGGGGGCAGACATACAGCCGGAACAGACATGTAACATCTGCTACTTTATTTTCGTTTTTTCATTTTATGTTACTTGCTTTTATCAAAGGAAAAAGTAATTGCTCTCTAGAGATTTTTTTTGTATTTTTCTTTTTTTTTGTATTTCTCAGTATCTTTTTTTTTTTTTGTTTTTATGAATTTCCTCGTGGGCCGGATCAAACAGTCTCGCAGGCCACATACGACGTGACATCCCCCATCCGATTCAAGCAAAAAATAATTAACGTCACTCATAGCAATAAACATTACATTTTGGTTGTTTTGGGGGGAAAATGGATCAGTCTAGAAATATAAACCTTGTTGGTGTAGCAACATCCTTTTACGTCTTTTCAGCGCAACAGTTTGGAATTTAATCAAGATAATGTAAACAAAGTGCAGTGGCCGGGGCGGTATTCCCCAAATCTCACTAGTATTCGGTGGCGATAACCCGTGATAACTCTATCACGGGTTTACGTAAGCGGCAACTTGCTGCTGGAGATCACACTGTTCCTTAAAGTCGCTCTGAGCTGATTCAGTCTCGCTCGGTGAATCAGGATCAGATAAAGATATTACTTAATGATCAAATCAGAAGAATGCAGAGTGCAGCAGGATCAATACAGAGTGTGACTGTTCTTTCACAACCACTGAGCAATAATTACCGATAGGACAATGTTTAAACACTTAAACCCATTATTGCTAAAAAGGGAAATGCTGGGGTAATAAATAAAAACAGAAAAGCAAATAAATTGTCAAATGCATTAACACATCATTTACAAAATTGCAATAATTGCCTTTTCTCCTAAAGTCAATGATCTGCCCATTCCATTATACTTATTCTGATTGGATTCCCTTAAAAAGTCAAAACCAATTTGCAATTTCAAACTACTTAAATGTATTAGTGAATGTAAATAAGCAGCTATGTGTGTGGAATGTCTCTCATCCAATCACAATGCGCAGTCATAACAGCATTTCCGTTATCCGGTAATCGCCAGTTTTTGACCTGGAAAATCTGTTTAAGTCCAACATATTTAAATCTCTCTGGTCATAATGTGCAGTGAAAATAAGTGCTGGGTGGATCATTATTTCGATTAAAAAAAAGCCTGCAGATCTGTTTATTTAGACCTACTTGCCATATTTATTTTGTTTGTGATTTAATCATTTATTTTAGTGAAATGATTTATTTTAATTAAAGCGGCAGCACTAGTTACTTATTGTTCACAAATGGAAATTATTTGATTTCAAGGAGTAATATTCATAATAGTTATTTATTTATTTAAAAAAAAAGGCGTTTAGTGAGGGGACTTATTTTATTTTTAATATTCAATAAAAAAATATATACATCTACATGCCTTGATGATATCATTCTCTATATAGCCTGCTTATCGTTGGACACGTTGACCCGCACCAATTGTTTTGAACGGAAACTCTGGGTCATAACTACATGTGTGATATTATTATTATGAATAATAAAAATAATAATAATCTATATAATCTAACTATAAGGGAAGGATGTATGTATGCGTGTCCTTCAATTATCTCAACAACCATTCATCCAATCCACGTGTAATATTAATAAACTTTGGATAAACAGCAATCAGCGAGTTTATTAACTTAGGTGAGTTTTATCATCTGAGAGATTGTATTTCCCCGGTGTTTTTCCACAACGAGTCGGCGCGACCTTCACAAACAGGCATATTTTGAATGGCACTGCACTTGTAAAAATAATAATCATAACTCATTATTTGGCGTCTGACCCACAAGGCCGGATCCCTACTGTTATTGCTTGGCTTTTTTTTTTTTTTTTTAATGTTTTTGGCATTTTTCGGACTATTCGTTTGTGAAACACAACAACAGCAGTACATACAGACATGGTTGAGGTCCCCTTAGAACCCAGACATTACAGACATCTTGTCGTTTGAATTTGATCAATATGGATAAACATTTGGAGCACAAATCAGTGAAAAACTGTTTGGGTTTCAGGAGTGGGTTGCTTTGTGACATCATCATTCGAAGTTACATAAGTCCAAGCTTTGTCTCTCAGAAGTCCTTCCCTTCCATCCACTTGCGAGTACTACATCCAGACAGACTGCTGCAACAGCAGCTTGCCTGTATGCCTATTTTTCTTTAACCAAATGCACATTTTTTTTTTTTTATTTACTTAAAAAAAACTTCTTAAATACATTTTTTTAACTATTTGAGTGTTCACATCATGAAATTAAAAGGCATTAAGAACATAAATAAACAGTAATTATATTCATTTATTAAATTGAAAAAGCAGATAAAGAGATTAAAAATAAATTAATAGATACAATATGATAAGAAAAAATTGAAATAAATAAATATGTAAATAAAAAAATCTAATAGATAAGGGGGCGACATCACATAAAAGCCGATCTATAGAAATGGGTTTTGAGAAGTGATTTAAAAGAAGTCACTGACTCTGCCAGCCGAATCTCATCAGGCAGGTCGTTCCAAAGTCGAGGGGCCCCCGACAGAAAAAGCACGGTTACCTTTAGTTTTAAGTCTAGACCTTGGAAGAGCCAGAGGGGCCCTGCCTGAGGGTCTGAGGCTGCGCACTGGCTCATATGGGGTCAACACATCTGTTATGTAGCTTGGAGTCAGACCCAGACGTGCTTTAAAAGTGATCGGTAAAATGTTTAAATGGATTCTGAAGCGAACAGGGAGCCAATGGAGAGAAGCTAGGACTGGGGTGATCTGATGTCTTTACGAACCGGTAAGAAGCCGAGCTGCTGCGTTCTGAACTAGTTGGAGGCCAGATAGTGACTTTTGGTTGATGCCAGAAAGTAGGGAGTTACAGTCGTCTAGTCGTGAGAAAATTAGGGCGTGGATTACTTTGCCGTGTGATGATATTGGTTTGAATCTTGAAATGGTTCTCAGCAGGACTGGAGAATTTCTTTCACTTGTGGTTTAGGTCAGTGTCAAATAGTACTTCCAAGTTTCTGGCAACAGACTTTATATTTGCGGACAGAGTACCAAGGCAACTCTCAATTTCACCGGTAGGATTTGGGGGAGAGAACAATAAAATTTCTGATTTTGAATTAGTGAGTTGAAGAAAATTCTGTGCCATCCAACAGTCTACATCACTGAGACAATCTACAACAGCAGCTAGGCTGTTTTGGTCACCAGGTCACAGAGGAAGGTGTATCTGTGTGCGGTCTGCGTGGCGATGAAGAGAGACATTTTTTTATCCAGTGTGTCTTTGGATAATTTGGCCAAGGGGCAGCGCTTAGATTGAAAATAAAATTGGACCTAAAATAGAACCTTGCGGTCCACCACAGGTACTTTGAGCTGTGGAGGATGAGTCATTACCTATGGAGACCGAGGGTTCTTTCTAAAAGGTAGGAATAAAACCAAGTGCTGAGTGCAGTGTCCTTGATGTCAACCCATACAGTGTCAAGGGCTGCACTTGGATCTCAAAGAGTTGCACGTATTTGTGTGTGTGTGTGTTCAAGAGGTTATTTGTCACATACACATACATACGGTCATACATACGGTCATACATATATGCAGTGAAATGTCATGTGCATGTATGTATGTGTGTATATGTATATTTATGTGTGTGTATCTGTATGTGTGGGGGGGGGGTGGGGGGGTGTGTGTGTGGGGGTGTGTGTGTTCAAAAGATTATTTGTCACATACACATCCATACGGTCATACATATATGCAGTGAAATGTCATGTGCATGTATGTATGTGTGTATATGTATATTTATGTGTGTGTATCTGTATGTATGTACACGTGCGTGCGTGCGTGCGTGCGTGCGTGCGTGCCCGAACCTTGTAGGACGATCTGGATGAAAACTTCACATGGGGGTCATGACGCTCCTGTGTCCACGGTAACTAACTCCATCTTCACCTGATGTCACGCTCACCCCTTCGACTTTTCAGTAAAGTTTCAAGTTTGATAAAATCACAAACGGAACCATTGACGCGCCACGACCGTCACCGCGTCATGGTCGTGGAAGAGCAGCACCGCGGGAGCCGCCAGCTGCGTGACCCCGGAACTGCTACGATGACAGCTTCCGGTTGACGGGCCTTTTTTTCTCTTTATTTTTCCCCCAAAAGTAAAAGCTTAGATTGGGCGCAAGAATAGAATAAGATCCTGTAGCGCATTACTTTACATCCAATTAAGTTTTGTAAAATCTGTTTTGTTATAATAATAATAATGATGATAATAATAATCATCATCATCATCATCATCATCATCATCATCATCATCAGCATCATCCTCATCATCCTTATTATTATAACAATATTAACAATAATAATAATGAAAACAACTAATAATAAGAGTAATAATAATAATAATAATAATAATAATAATAATAATGAAAACAATAATCAGAATATTATTATAGTAATATTAATATAATAATGATAAGAACGATAAGAATAAGAATTAGAATAATCAGCAGATATGAAGTCTCCAATAACGGATAATGGCGCAAATGCATAAAGGGCGAAATGATGCATTTCATAATGGCGTATATTTTAACTAAACACTTAACAGGCCACTTACTTCTGTTCGCACTCCTTTTCTGTCATAAACTTCACGTGTAACTAAGTACCATATGTTTCTGTGGAGTGGAGTGGAGGATTACCCACTGTGTTGTCTGCGTGCACTCTGTTTATCCCCCAAATAAAGTCTGATAGGACGGCTTAGTCGTCTAGACTGATCTGATTACGTGTTGTGGGGCTCGCCAAACTTCTTTATCCAGACATGGAAATATATTCCAAAAAAGCAGAAACACGCCCGTTTGATATTTCATGATTTTGGCTTTTATATATCAAAAAAAACAAAACAAAACAAAACAAAAAAAAAGACATAGAGACATAGAGAGTCTACATCACTGACTAGAATCATCAATATTCCATTTTTAACAATTGACCATGAACAGAATCGACCCCATGCCCACCCCAATCCCCCCACCCCCCACCAACTCATTTATACACAGTATATCTTACATTCCCCAGATTCCTGTTCATCTTTACATTATACATGATTATCAAAGTAATATCATCAGCTTTAAAATAAATACAATGTTCTCTCCTTTGTTGTGATAATCACCATTGTGATTGTACATACAGTATAGTTATCCACAATTTCAGGGCATACAACTGATTTATACGCCTCATTTCAAAACGTTCAACACTACTTCATAAGATGTGGAGTCTGCATTTATCCAAAGTGAATTGTGATGAATCGAAGATGAAAAGCTTTTTCTTTTTTTATACACCGCTGTTTATCATGAGAGCGCTAATATAAAACACAGCCTAAGGCAGTTAAATGATATATATAAAACAAACAATACTTCATATTGTATCGGTCCAAACCCAACACTCGAGTACTTGTATCTCGTCATATCTTGACCCCTCCTCAGACGCGCCACGGGGCTTTACACCAACTGTTGCATCTGCTCGGATCGAAGATTATGGGGTTAGGGAACCTCCCCCCCCACAGGAGGAATAACACAGGGACGATCAGACGCCCCTTCAACACTGCGAAAGCGTCAAGTTGTCGTACGATGGTATATGAATTTCTTTTATACGAGTGCGACGATGAAGGTAGTGACGGGAACAAGCTGCCGGCGGTGACGCGGGGACGCGTGTGAACGGGGAAGGAGATTGGAAAGACGTTTGAGTCGTGGGCCGATTCTCTGACCGTTTATTTTTAATCTAAAGTGAAGAATACAATTCCGACGCCTCAAACGGAATAATAATGAGAAGGCATGGAAGAGTCTCCAGGAGCCGGTCGTATTTTAAGATGAGCGGACGTGCCTAAATAGAAGTGTGGGACAGTAATAAGCGGAGTAATGAGACGGAGCAGGCACTTGAGCGTCCTTTCGGGCCTTCCAGGGTTTTATTCTAATGTTAGTTAATACTGACGTGAGGAGTTAACGCCAGAGTCTGCTGTAAAGAACGGGGTCTCCAAACATTTTCTTCCACCTCGACGTATATGTATGACATATTTGTACCAACAGCATCAGTTAGTATGAATATTACAGTATCGCATTGATTTGTTTGTTTTAAACACTGTGTGTGTGTGTGTGTATGTGCGTGTGTGTGTGTGTGTGTGTGTCATCTCTCTGCAAAAAGGTAAAAGTTTGGTCTGTGTTTGTTCTCTAAAGGGGATGGGGTATCTTTAGAATCTACTCCTGTTCCTGTTTGACGTCCAAGGTCTCTGGTGAAAGGAGTTTGCTCGTAATCCATAAATCGAGTTTGTGTTCCCTCTCTTTTTATTCACTTGATCTGGTTTAAAAACAATTCATCGATAATTCAGCGAGCAATCAGATGCTGACGTTTAAGAAACAGGGTCGCGAATGATAAATGCTGTTTCCGCAAACGGGACAAACAAAATATTTTTGTTGTTTTTATCCTACGGATAAACTCATCTGTTTTGGTTTGGTTTAGAGTCGTCTTTTTCTCACAGCCAAAGCAAAATGTTTCACAGTTGAACTGAATGGAAGCAGCGGAGAGGAGCGGGATAGAGAGAGAGAGAGAGAGAGAGAGAGAGAGGGAGAGAGAGGGGAGAGAGAGGAGAGGGGAGGGAGGGAGAGAGGGGGGGGCGAGAGGGAGAGAGAGGGGGGAGAGAGGAGCGGGATAGAGAGAGAGAGAGAGAGAGAGAGAGGGGAGAGAGAAAGGAGAGAGAGGAGAGGGGAGGTGGGGAGAGAGAGAGGGCGAGAGGGAGAGAGAGGGGGGAGAGAGGAGCAGGATATAGAGACAGAGAGAGAGAGAGGAGAGAGAGGGGAGAGAGAGGAGAGGGGAGGGGGGCGAGAGAGGGGGCGAGAGGGAGAGAGAGGGGGGAGAGAGGAGCGGGATAGAGAGAGAGAGAGAGAGAGAGAGAGGGGAGAGAGAAAGGAGAGAGAGGAGAGGGGAGGTGGGGAGAGAGAGAGGGCGAGAGGGAGAGAGAGGGGGGAGAGAGGAGCAGGATATAGAGACAGAGGGAGAGAGAGGAGAGAGAGGGGAGAGAGAGGAGAGGGGAGGGGGGCGAGAGAGGGGGCGAGAGGGAGAGAGAGAGAGAGGGAGCAAGAGAGGGGAGAGAGAGGTCGAGGGGGAGAGAGATGTTACAGGTGTGTATTTTTGTCCCTTCACTGCATCACATGTTGAGGAGTTCCTCATGTTCTCAACAAACACGCTAAGGCTGTTTGATCAATGCTCAATAAGTTTGAACAATGCTCCTTCCACTGCGGCTCTGATCAATGATGTCAACTGGACTTAATTCACAATTGAGGTTGGACAGAGAGATGATACTTTTCCGTTTTGAAAGAGTATAAACAGCTACAATCAGAAATGAGGCACTTGATCAGAGAATAAAGATCTGTAGGTTATGGATCAATACATCAATACTGTGTGTTTCTCTAATATACCGTTATAATGTGTGGGGTTTTATGCAAAATGTGTGAAACCGCTGTTGGTCCGTGTGGCGCTGCTGGTTCATTGTTTTGTTCCAGGTTTTGGACAATAGTTCGATGCCTTTAAAAATGTGGAATGTGGAACAAAATGCGTCAAAGTGCAAAAGGTGTTTTTATGTTTCTGAGATCAACACAAAATTAAATAACGAGAAAAAATAAATACTGGAATACACACAGTAGCAGTGTTTTCAATCAACTGATGAAACTGTATATCAATGGCTCAAAGTTGATCAAATATCTTTGACATTATTTTCCAATCATTTCCAGATTCCCTCAACACATCTCAAACACAACGTTGTGTTTGGAAAGAAAATTGAATATGAATGCAGTTAAGGAAATGGACAAAGCCTCATTCAGTGTAGATTAGTGCAAAATGTCCCGTTTTAATTGTTGCATTTTGTTTTGTTTGTTTTTTTGCGGGAATGAGGCCAGCCCTCAAAAGCCTAAAATCCTGTGGAAACACGTCCGGGGCGTGTTGTGTTCTTTAAAATGTCCTGAAAAGCTGAGAGATCAGGTCAGAAATGGGACTTTTCCACACCAAATGAGGATAAAACAGTTCAGACATGTTTATCTGAACTCTTAATTTGAGCTTCTTGATGCTTCGTTTGATAATAGATAAAGATAAAAATAGTATTATAAAGTAAAAAAAACAAACAAAAAAAACCTAAAGATTTTGACACAGAAAATATAAATGATAAATCTCAGAAAATAAATGCATTTTGAGTATTTTGTGCACAACGAAACAATAAAATGCTGTTTGTTTATACAAGTTAATGTTTGTAATGTGTGTATTACAGTGAAATTAAATGGATTCCTTCCCCTGTTAGTTTGCTTTTTTCCTCTTATTTTATGTCACGACAAAACCTTTTCATATTTAACAAAGTACGCGGCTGACAGACAATATAAAATACTGCTGAGGACTGTGTGTGTGTGTGTGTGCATGTCTGTGTGTGTGAGTGCGCTCGGAAGTGCGTGTGTGTGTGTGTGAGTGTGTGTGCGTGTGCGTGTGCGTGTGCGTGTGTGTGTGTGTGTGTGTGTGTGTGCGTGTGCGTGTGTGTGTGTCCTCCCCGTTAGAAGCAGAGCGCTGGGAGATCTGGGGAGGGGCGGCGGGAAGTCAGGATGCGTCGCCGCTGCAAAGTGTTGGAGTGGAAACAAAAAGAAAGATGGCCGTCCAGCGCTCAGGCCGCATCAACGATCTGGAAGAGGAAAGGAAAACGTAAAGTAAATATATTCGGATGGAACCGCGACGACCGTGCTGTTCTGTTTCAGGTCAACAAAACGAGTGTGTGACGCTAAAACAGTGTCAAATATAATATAATGGAGAGTATCCCTGATACTAAGTTTTGATCGTCTCCTACGTCTGATAAAACGCTGACAGCTGAAATCAGGAGGATATGGGAAACCCAGAGCTCCGCCCAGGACTGGTCCTCCATCGCTCCTCGCCGCATGGTATTCCCTCAGATATCATATATATCTTCATATATGTGTCCTATATGGCCCCTCCCTACCGTCCATGCACTTTGACATATACAAATGCTGTAATAAATGTTGACATTGAGGTAAAGGTAAGCACTGTTCTCTGTCCTCCACCTTCCTCCTCCTCTCCAGGATCTGACCACTTGGCCTCGCACAGAGCAACAGGGCGACAGAGCAACAAGGCAACAGGGCAACAGAGCGACAGGGCAACAGAGCGACAGGGTGACTGAGCAACAGAGTAACAGAGCAACAGGGCGACAGGGAAGGAGAAATACGTTCAAAAGCACAAAACAAAACCTCACATAGAACACGTTCAACAGCCACTTTTCTTTAGATTTACACAAGCAGCCCCTACCTTAACTATCCTTTCTGCTGTTCTGGTGAGTCCTCAGCTCCTCTGACTTGTAGAAGTCAATCCGGGCGTATGTGTTGGGGTTGGAACCACTCGCTGCCGCGCTGTAGGAGGCCGAGCCGTGTTCCCCTCCAGCTGGAGGACCCTCCTGAGCGGCCAAGTCGAGGTCAATGTAGTTCAGGCCTTGTTCAGCCGGGAAGGAGGAGGCTTGCGGATGCCTCTGGTTAGCTGCCTGGCCGCTCTCAGGGAAGAGCGAGGCGGCGGAGGGGGAGTGTAGGGGCCCAGAGGGTACGAATGCTTCGGTGCGGTGGCTCCGCCGTGCCTGCGGGTCGCCTCTGGCCACTCGGCCGCTCCGGTCCGGAGATGAGAAGGACTTGACCGGGGAAAAGCCTGAGCCGGCCTCCTGCTCCAGAGATAAGGACTGACCACAGTGGCTCGTGGGTCTGGCTGCGATACTGGAGCGATGAGTGGGGGAGTTTCCCACCATGTCCGCAAAAGGAGCGGGGCTGTCCGTCGGAACCGCAGCCGTCACTACGTTTGTTCTGTAACCCGTGAGGCCCTCTGCCACAAGGGGTGAGGACCTGCTGCGATCATCTCTGGCCTTCCGGACCACAGCGGGTGGGCCCTGCGGGGTGCTGAATTTAGATCTGACAGGGGTCAGTGGGGAGCAGGACTTCCCTAAATCCATGCTGACGTAATCAGCAGAAGTGGACAGCGGTGCAGAGAAGCTGCGGGGGAGGTTCGTGACCCCGTCGTGACAGAGGATCGAGCGGTCCAGGGGCCCCAGGGTCCCGTGACTCACAGGCTGCCGGCGCTCCGTCCCCGACTGCTGCCCTCTGCTGTAAGCGCCGTCTTCCTTGAACACGATGCTGACGTACTCGCCAACGTTCTGAGACACCGGCAGAAGATTCTCTTTGACCCGTGGCAGCGTGTTGGCTTTCGACATGTCTGCGGACACACTGAGGGGCCGACCCCTCCTCTGCTGCTGTGGGCTCTTACTACTTGATATGCGTTTCTGATGGTGGCGGCCATCTTTGGTGCATGCTCCACCTCCCCTGTAGTCTGCTCCAGTTCTTAATAGACCTAACCCCTTCCCTGTTGATATGGATTTGTCCTCCAGGCTTTCACTGCTGGCTGAGCTGGAGGAGAAGGAGGAGGAGGACAGAGAGAGCTGGCGGCCTCCGGCTGGACCCGCCGCCATCTTGTTCCTCTTGCTGTATCCCACGCCCCCTCCCCGCCCGGCACTCTCGTGATTACTTCGATCCTCTTTTCCTTTGCTTTGGTTTAAGTCCTCCTCAAAGCGTGTGTAGAGAGTGTGCTGATATGCTCTGGGCAAAGAGAAGTAGGAGTTGAACATTTTCGGTTGCAGTTGGTGTTGCTCGGGGTGTGAGGGTGGGGTGCTAGAGGCGGAGCGGCTGCTGATCGGTGAGATGTTCATATAGTCACTGGCAGCACGGCTCTCCATGCTGGTCCTGCTGCCCCACGCCACCAGCGCGTGCAGGTCTGTGGAGCAGCTGCTATTTGGGGACATGACCATGTAGCCTTCTGCGCTGGGCTGGCGGATTGTCTGTGGGGGGGACAGGCTGTTGCTAGGGGTCATGGCCATGTACTCGTCTTCAGCCCCAGGTTTACCGCTGGCCTCAGACAAACCTACCGAGAGAGAAAGCGAGACAGGAGGACACGTCACACCAGGAAGCATCGACATATAGCCGCTGTCTATTGTGCCCCCCGCCTCTACCTCCGCCCTAACTTGGTCAGCCCTCTTTCTACTCCCCCCTCCCCCATCAGGCGGCCTACCTCCCCCTGCTGCTCCCCCTAAAGCTGGCTGGGAGTCGGTTGCCTTGGCACTACCAGACATGATGGCGTATTCTTCATCGTCTTCTTCCTCCTCATCTTTCCTCTGTGGGCCGAGGCGGTCGTGGGCAGCGGAGGGAAGCGACGCCCTCTTACTGAGCAGTCTGCGCTCTGCCTCACACTCCCGACTGGAGGAGCGCCGCAGCATCCGCCGGCCTTTGGGCCGCTGACCGGAGCCAAACAGAGCTTCTCTCTGTCCCATCACTATGTAGCTGGGGGGGGCCTCTCCGTGTCCATGATGTCCTGACAGGCCTCCAGCTAAACTGGGGACCAGCAGGGAGTGCTCGCCGGGACTGGACCCGTATTCGTCTGAGGAGCCGTAGTCGCTGGGTGAGCCCGAGACGGAGACCCTCTGAGAAACACGGGTGTAGGAGCAGATTGCCATGCCCCCTACAGCCGCCCCGACTAACCCACACTCCGAGCCGTGGCCGGAGCTGGACGACAGGCTTGGAGCCGGAGATGGGGTCGGGTTGGGCGTGTAGCGGGCCAGACTGAGCGTAATCTTAGCGGGTGTTGGTGCTCTGGTGGGCTTGGGTCTCAGCGTAGGTGTCGTGGAGCAGGAATCGAGGCTTGGGCTGGAGCTGGCCCACGTCCCCTTGCCACAGGCTCCACCCTCCTCGGACCGGGCGCCGATGCTGGCCGTGCGCGCCCTTGGAAAGCCTTGGCGTGACGTGGGTGAAGTGCTGGTGCTGCTGCCGCCGGTTCCCGGGGTCTCGGTGCGGGCTCTTCTAGAGAAACCCACCTGACTGGGAGGCAGGATCGGGTGGTGGCGACGGCTGGGGACACTGATGGGGTTAGACACGGTGCCGCCCCCACACGACGTTCCCACAGATTGCGATTTGCTGCGCTGCCGGAACTCCTCGCTCAGCGCTTTCATGGCTTCCAGCAGCGTCTCGTGCATGTTCTGGGCCACAACCGAGTCGTCCACCTGCATCCAGAACTCTCCGGGTCCTGTGATGGCTGAGCGACCCACTTCGATGAAGAAGAAGTTCTCTGAATGGCCGCACCTGCGGACGTTCATCAGCTGCAGCACCACGGAGGCCACGTCGGAGTTGAGTTTGATGAAGTTGACGGTCTTATCGGTCAGGCACAGGCGGTAGATGCCCACCAGGTTCCTGGCGTGACCCAGACCCTTGGGCCACACTTTGACCTGCCACACCTCCTTGAAGGTTGGAACAGGAGATGGAGAGCTGCACTCTCCACTGCTGCCACAGTCATCTGGGGTTTTACCTAAAGACACAGACAAAGATGATTAACATAACATATTAAATAGTATGATGATGCACTTCAATGTCGTTTTCTTTTTTCGATTTACATTTCTATGCTTTTATTATTCTTTGCTTACATTTAATGTCTTAATTGTGTTACATGAGGCACTTTGAATTACCCTTGTGTATGTGTATATGTATGTACAAATAAACTTGTCTTTGCTAATATTCCTCAAGAAACAAACAGAAAGGGAAAAAGCATGACGAAGAGGCCAACACACAATGTCCAAGGTTAAATAGCTGACGGTGTCACGTTGTACTTTCTTTGATTAGTGGTCTCATCAAATACATGCACTAATATTTACACCAGTTTTCGTCTCATCTCAGAGACCGTTTTGGAACTAATTATTTTCCGTTTAACTGCTTGTAATTTGCAGATTAATTGAAAGCATCGGACAACAGCAACCCGAACCTCTGGTGGTGGAAGAAGTACTTTACATTCTAGTGAAGTAAAAATACTAAAGTGGGCAAAGTGAACGTACTTCTTCAACACAACGACCTCTTACAGACTCATTCCACCTTTAATGCATTAACATCTAGAAGTTAAGAATAGTCTTTGTGGTCTGGGTTTGGTTTCCCTAGGGGTTCAAACTGAAAAATATAAATATCCTTTTTATAAACAAATTGCATTTCCTGTATCAAAAACCCTTATAATAGAAATAAATAGTACTTAGCTTGCAGGTTCAGATGAAGGTAGTGGAGTAATATGCTGTATCTATATTGGTGTGTATATATATTAGTGTAAATATATATATATATATATATATATATATATATATATATATATATATATATATATATATATATATGCAGATATTTCAAAATTGTACATATAAGTATAAATTATTCGAAGTACTAATTTTCCACTGTTCACCTCTAAAACAATAGCTCAAGCAGTGAGTAGTTTCCTTAAATACCACGAGTCTTACTGGGAAAATAGATCTCCTAACCCTCATGATCAATTAGGGATATTGATTTGAATACACCGGGACACTGGGCATCAGATGCATTTACCTGCACATGCACAGTAATACAGATAGTAAGAGCAGCGCAGGGGCCGGCGCTCTGCATCGTGCAGAATGTAGGTTAAAAAACAACAACACGGAGGCTGCAGATCCACGGTGCATGCACGGAATGGCTGCACGGCATGCATGAAGCCACTGCGCAATGCAAAACACACCGCATGGCTGGAATGAGAATACCATATTAATATTAATATTATTAATGATAATAATTATTCATATTATTACTATTGTAACAAAAACAATGCAGTAAATGATGGATTCAATGCATCTAATGCAATTCGTCTGCAGCTTATTGCATTCGATTAACGCTGGATGTTGCTGTGCAGACAGTGCACGCCGCCCATATATATATATATATATATATATATATATATATATATATATATATAAAAAATTTTAACTGCATTTTGGGATAAACACGCATTAGATGGAATTCCATGCAGGGCTCATTTTTGGGGATAGACCTTCCTGCACATTGCAGCACCGTGGCCTAGCCCCTCCATCCATGCCGCTCCTCCTCACCCTGGCCCTGGAGCTCCAGCAGAGCTCCGTACCACTCCGCCTGCACCTCCTCGCTGTCCGCCGCCACCGCGAAGCTCTCGCTGCGGGTGTAGAGCACGATCAGGTGCTTGTTCTTGGAGTCCGCCCTCCGATGGATGTTGAAGCAGCTGTCCAGGCTCACGGCTTTCTTTGGCACCGGGGATTTGCTCCGGAACTTCTTCTCGTTCTCGTAGTACTCCAGGCGAGCGGCTCCGAGCTCCGACGCCGCCCGCAGCACGAAGAAGCGCCGGTGCATGGACTTGTGCTTGCGGAGGTACCCGCTCTTCTGCACGTCCTCCTCCGAGACATGCTCCCCCGCCTGGTTCTCCATGGCGCGGAAGACGGTGTTCTTTCAAACCCTGCTTCGGTCGGAACGCCTCGGAAGGTCCCCGGGGTGCCGCTCCTGGTCCTGGTCCTGGTCTCGGTCCTGGTCTTGGTCCTGGTCCCGGTCCCGGTCCTGGTCCTGGTCTTGGCCCCGGTCCCGGTCCTCCTCTGCGGGCTGTGCAGCGCGTGCACCGCGGCTCACGGGAGGATCTTCCCAGAAAAACATGTTTTGGATGCCTCCATCACCACCTCCGTCGGGCGGCAGCGGGATGCGATCTGCGTCCCTCCGTGGATGGTGCGAGACGCGCGAACGATGCGCTGCTCGCGAACGGATTCTTTAAAATGAGTCGGGAGTCCGGAGTCGCTCCGCCGTTCCGCCACAAAAAGGCACATGGAAAGAATGACTTGCGTGTATGGGATTCACGCACAAATTATTTTGGTAGAATGAGACCAACGATGTTTTGAGAGCCACATTTTTTTTTTTTTTTTTTTTACATTTAAAAACAATCATTTGAACGCAATCTTTTTTTTTTTGTCGAACACTGATGAACCGACTCTCTCTCGCCAACTGAACCAAATGGTACGACTCCTTTTACTGAGCCAATCTTTAAAAAAAGAGTCGAACCTTTCATCCTTAACGCGCTCTCCACCCTGAGCCTCCACCACCTCCACCCTGAGCCTCCACCACCTCCACCCCGAGCCTCCATCACTTCTACCCAGAGCCTCCACCATCTCCACCCTGAGCCTCCACCATCTCCACCCTGAGCTTCCAACACTTCCAACCAGAGCCTCCACCTCGTCCCCCCTGAGCCTCCATCACTTCCACCCAGAACCGCCACCACCACCACCTCCACCCTGAGCCTCCATCACCTCCACGCTGGCCTCCACCATCTCCACCCAGAGCCTCCACCACATCCAGTCTGAGCCTCCACCACTTCAACCCTGAGCCTTGACCACCTCCATCCAGAGCATCCTCCACCACCTCCACCCTGAGCCTCAACCATCTTCACCCAGAGCCTCCTCCACCACCTCCACCCAGAGTGTCCACCATCTCCACCCAAAGCCTCCTCCACCACTTCCACCCTGAGCCTCTACCACCTCCACCCAGAGCCTCCACCATCTCCACACAAAGCCTCCTCCACCACTTCCGCCCTGAGCCTCCACCACCTCCACCCACAGCGTCTGCCATCTCCACCAGAGCCTCCATCACCACCTGTCTGATGCTGCAGGAGTCTGGAGCCCCCACCAGACTCCATTACTATATATATATATATACGTGTGTGTGTGTGTGTACACATATGTGGGTGTGTGTGTGTGTGTGTGTGTGTGTGTGTGTGTGTGTGTACTGAAGTTCTCATACGGCAGTAAGTGGTTTGTGTATTTTCATACCATGCCCCTGTATTCTGTCCCACTTCATATGGCTCGTGCAGTTGTTCAAAAATTTTCAAACCAAGCGATGGGATGTAAAACGAGGATGGATGTTTGTGAAAAGCTTCTTTTTGGAGTTTGTACGAAATGAACATATTGTTCCGGACAATCTCAGCAAAGTGGGAGGAGTTAACTCCGCTAACGCGGCAGTTTATTTACACAAACAGGTGAGATGACTTTGAAAAACACCATGAAGTGAATCAGACATGTACACAGACCCTGTGCTGTGCACACATCACAGTACAAGCTGTGATCATCCAGAGAGGCCGCTTCCTTACGGGTTTACTTTATTTTATACTTCTACTGAGGAAGTAGAGACCGTACCTGCAGTCATTTGATTATTGGGTTATTGTTAAGATTTGTATTATTATTAAAATCGTATTATATTTGCACCTTTTGGGATAAAAGTGTCTCATAGTTCATGGCGTGTGTGTGTGTGTGTGTGTGTGTGTGTGTGTGTGTGTGTGTGTGTGTGTGTGTGTGTGTGTATTGTCTTACCTATTTGGGGCGTTTGGTTTGATATTTGATTCTCTTTCCCTTTTTATAAATATAAACTCATTCTGTTCCATCGAACCCGGTGCCGTGTCCTCATGTTGCAGCATTGGCGGGGATGGTAGCTCAGGAGGTAGAGCTGGTGGTCTAGTGATCCAAAGGTTGCTGGTTGGATCCCAGGCTCCTCCTGCTAGCATGCTGTAGTGTCCTTGAGCAAGACACTTAACCCCTAATTGCTCCTGATGGCTGCGTCCGTCGGTGTTTGAACAATTGTAAGTCGCTTTGGATAAAAGCGCAGGGGCTGATAAATGATAAATGACTAAATGTAATGTAACAAACTGTAGGAGTGGAAAACAGTCCTAAACATATTGTGTGTTTGTGACCTCACACATGGAGTTGGCTTGAGGCTCCAGAGCAACGGGTCCGAATTGTGTCCCTTTTATTTTAGTCCCAAAAGTTAAAAAGTTGATGAAAAGTCTGTGAGGGACATGCAGTGTTGAATACGTTTGAATGGAAGCTTGTTGTTGGGAACGTCCACACGGAGTGATTTCCTTCCACAGAGACACCGTGAGGCAGGACTCTGTGGACTACAGGAAGTAGATAGGGACCTAACAGGAAGTAGACAGGGACCTGACAGGAAGTAGACATGGACCTGACAGGAAGTAGACAGCCACCTTCACATTTTTAGGATAAAGTCGTAACATGCAACAAGTGGATCCTTGTATTAGTAATTCTGCGCGTCACCAGGACTCACCGTGTTATTACGTCAGCCGATGCTGCGTTCAAGGGAAACTCGGAAAATTGTAACTCGTTTTAGACGTAATGCTGACGTAAAAAGGAGCGACAGCACAAACTGTTCTATGGGAACTCGAAAATTTGTAATTGCTGTCGATAATGAACCCCGTGTATTGCTGCCTGCAGCTATATTTATTATAACTATAATTATAATAAATTATTATTATTATTATTATTATTGCTATTATTATTATTATTATTATTATTATTATTATTATTAGGGGTCCAGCCCGCAGGTCTGGATCCCCTATTGATATTGTTGCGGGAAAATTCTGTGAATTTTGAAATCCAAAACAATTTGAAACAGGAGAACAGCAGAAGCCACGAACACGGTCGAGGTGTCGTTTGAAGCGGTCACAAACACCTCGTGATCGAAGTTTCATCCGAATAGATCCACATACGGGGCAGATGTTAGTGAAAAACCGACCCCATTTGACCCCAAATATTCAGCTGCTCCTGCTTGACTGACACGTCACTGTGCGTAAACCAAATGAAGGGGATGGGATTAAGAGTAAGACGCTTTATGACATCATCATACTATTTGCTGTAAATGTGCAGGTTCTGATTCAGAATGGACGTTGGACCGTGAGCGGTGCAGACTCAGTCCCTTTGTACTCGTTCGAAGTTACCAAACTGTCAATTTACGTGTGTATTTATGTACTTTCTTACCTGGTAGATGTCTGGGGATCTGTTAGATTGATGTTTTATCTCTTTGGTCCCCATTACTTTGCAGGATTCACGAAAAAAATACAATAAAAAGTAGTCCACAAAAACCCTGGTCAAGGCGGAGTGACACATGTACGTTGTACTCTGAGTTCAAACCGCTCTACACGTCATTGAAAATGATTCCTCAAAAAACATGTTTCCCCCCCCCCTGCATGAAGAACGCACGTTTTTAAGAAGCAGAACCACAAAGGAAGGGACCGTGGGATTCTCTTTTATTGGATGACTGAAATGACAGCAGATCCAGGCGTCCAAAATAAAAGTGCTTTATTTATTTGTTTTTGTTTTTTTTTCCAAAGTAAAAACAACAGTTGATCCAAACTCTGATAAATAACGTAGTCGTGCTTTACCACAATTTGCTGGACGTGCGTCGACTTCTCCTCTCTTCTCCTCCCTTTTTGTCTGATTGCGCGAAATAATTTGCGTGGGGAAGCGACGTTCCGAACACCGTGTCGCTGCTCTTCGGAGCAGTCGGCGCTGGGAGCTGCGTTGCTTCTACATTGTGCTTACGTCAATGGATTACCATTAAAGATTTAGTGCAAAATATAAAGTAACACTACGTTCCTAGCGCTATAGATGACTCCGGGGGTGTTTATGGTAACAACCTCTCTGCTATCTCGACAAAGCATACATTACAGTACAGATACATTCAGCGCATCACAGATCCTTCCCGTTTGCTATGATCTGCATGACACCTGTCGGGTTTCGGAGTCCGGGCTCGGCGCGGTGGCCTCCACCGAGGAATCCTGTGTTTGCACTGACGTGGTTTTGGCAAAAGCTAAATTCACGCGGGGGCTTCCTTTCGACGGAACCAGGATCCGTGGCTTTTTATTTATTTATTTTAGACGCGGAAGAGGCTGCGGCGTCGAATCTCGTTGAATTGAAGGTGTCGCACAAACCTATCGGTATACCTGTTTGAAAAACTACCTACTCGTTCGACCGGCACATTCACCCAGTCCACTCATTCTTCATGGAAATACATGGAGTAAAAGTACAGGACACAGCGACACAAAGTTCCAGTCTATCCCATGTTCTTTTGCCGATCCAAGAACTTTTGTCTTCTGTCCGGAGGGATTTCCTCCACGCTGATGGCGTGGCTACTGGCCCTGGAAAAGAGACGGAGCAGGGAGCGTCACACGGGGCAAACCCCTCCAGCTCCCGGGGGCGAGCGCCACAACAAATACACAAGATTAACCCAGGGGTTCTCAACCCGGGGAGCCGGACCCCCCACCAGGCCTGCTTCGGGTGAATAACGGGAAATGTTTCCTAAATATTGGTTCAAATGTCAAGTGTGAAAATCCATGACTATACTTTACTACACTGATGTATTGTTTGTCCTCAAGACCTCGATCTCTCGGCCATAAAAAGGGAAGCAATTCACGACGTCTACGAGCTCCCAATAAATTTGTTTTTTTCAATCTGGGGGGTGGTGTCTCAGATTGAATCCGTTCGATTTCGGGGAGGTCTCCGAGGGGAAAAGGGCGGGACGTGTTGCCTTACCCTGGGGTGACGTCGGGGGGGATGGGCAGAGGCTTGTCGAAGTCGTTCTTCCCCACCAGCCAGTAGGTGGTCTCGATCCCTTTCCCCTGAGAAGAGAAGGAGCAGTGAGGGGCTGGGAGCTGGAAGGCGCCGGTTACCGCGGGCATCACCTTTTGGCCGCCTTACCTTCAGCTCCGTCATCCCTCTGACATCTATTTTGTAGCCCAGGTTCAAGGCATTGAGGATGTCCACTGTGCTCTGGTTGACGTGGATTCTGTAAACTGTGACGGGGGGGCGGGGACACAGTGAGACGCTGATGTTAAGCGACGTTGTGCAGTTTAGGGTCGCAGATGAAAAAAAACGAAAACCTTTTAACAAAAGAGAAAAAAAATAATTCCTTGATTTTGAAACGAGGTCGTCAGTTATATGTTTGACCACTAGAGGGCGGTATACGTTTCCATATTGCTTGGCCTAGACGTGGGCGTACCCAACGCGGGTGGCAACAGTAATTTTACTTTAAAAGCGTGTTACACCATGCATAAGTAAAAGCGCTTTCGCGAGTAAAACCTGAGTAAAAGTACCAGAGTATTGACTCACACTTAGTGACTGCAGCCTCCAGCCTGAACTGGGAGGGTGTTGCTGCCCTGTGGTTTGGAACCGTAGCTTCATTTGAGGTCGAAGAGAATGTAACCAACACTGAACTCAACAAGTTAGTTCGTCTGAGTAGTGGAGTAGTTTGTATGTAAGGAGCTGAGCGAGTGGAGTAGTTTGTGTCTGCGAGTAGCTGAGTAGTGGAGTAGTTTGTGTAAGTAGCTGAGTAGTGGAGTAGTTTGTGTGAGAGTAGGTGAGCAGATGAGGAGTTTGCGTAGTGGAGTAGTTTGTGTGAGAGTAGCTGAGTAGTAGAGTAGCTTGTGTGACAGTAGGTAAGTAGTGGATGAGTTTGTGTGGTGGAGTAGTTTGTGTGAGAGTAGCTAAGCGAGTGGAGTAGTTTGTGTCTGTGAGTAGCTGAGTAGTGCAGTAGTTTGTGTGAGTAGCTGAGTAGTGGAGTAGTTGGTGTGTAAGTAGCTGAGTAGTGGATTATTTTGTGTTAAATGGCTGAGTAGTGGAGTAGTTTGGGTGTGAGTAGCTGAGTAGTGGACTAGTTTGCATGTAAGTAACTGAGTAATGGAGTAGTTTGGGTGTAAGTAGCGGAATAGTGGAGTAGTTTGTGTAAGTAGCTGAGTAGTGGAGTACTTTGTGTGTGAGTAGCTGAATAGTGGAGTAGTTTGCATGTAAGTAACTGAGTAATGGAGTAGTTTGGGTGTGAGTAGCGGAATAGTGGAGTAGTTTGTGTAAGTAGCTGAGTAGTGGAGTACTTTGTGTGTGAGTAGCTGAATAGTGGAGTAGTTTGTGTGAGTAGCGGAGTAGTTTGTATGTAAGTAGATGAGTGGTGGAGTAGTTTGTGTGTGAGTGGCTGAGTAGTTCAGTGGTTTGCTCTGACGTCAGGCGTGGACACAGGAGAACATTGCAGCTTGAATTTGGCAACTATTTCCACTGATGGACTTAAAGGATCAGGGAGGATCTGTGTAAACCCTCCTCCTGCACCGCACACCTCGCCCTTCAACCCTGCGCTCAAACAACGTGTGTAGTATTATTACAGCCACCACGTCAAGCGGCGCTACCAGGGGCGGGGCCCATCGATGGGACGCGAAAGCCGCGATCCGCCGCGGACGCCGCGCTGCGTCCGCTTCCGGGACGCCCGTCCCGCCGTTCACAGTTTGTACCCGCGGGCGGAGGAAAACGGCGCCCTCGTCGGGCGAGTGCGCTGCACGCACGGCCCCCGCCCCCCGAGCCCTGTCGCGGATCAGCGGCGGAACCGCTCTACGGCCGCGTTTGCGTCGTCTGCAGGCGGGAGCGCGTGTAGACAAACATGGAGGGGCGTGGCGCTCCGGGAAGCGACTCAGGGGATGGAGCTTGGTTTGTCATCACGTTGGTCGTAAAGGTGAGACCCAAAACGAGCTGCTTCCTGCTTTTTTTTTTGGAGCATCCATCGCGTGTTTGTGTTGTGTAGAAGACATTTGATAGCGCCTCGTGCATAAATGACGCCACAAAGTACTGGTTTGTCTCTTATCTCAACGGTGAAGTGACGGGAGGTGGGGACTCACCCAGCGATGTAGATTCCATCCGAGACGCCGTGTTGACCGTGTCTCCAAACAGACAGTACCGAGGCATCGTGAGGCCGACCACACCGGCGACCACCGGGCCTGAAACACACGCAGTACGCACACACACACACACACACACACGCGCGCGCACACACACACACACATGCACATGCACATGCACATGCACGCACACATACACAAGCACGCACACATGCACGCACACATGCACACACGCACACACACACACGCACACGCACGCACACACACACACACGCAAACACATGCACACACATGCACATGCACGCACACATACACAAGCACACACACATGCACGCACACATGCACACACGCACACACACACACGCACACACACACACACACACACACGCACACGCACGCACACACACACACACACACACGCACACACACACACACGCACACACATGCATACACACCACACACACACACACACACGCACACACACACACACACACACGCACACGCACGCACACACACACACACACACGCACACACATGCATACACACCACACACACACACACACATGCATGCACACCACACACACAGACACACATGCACACCACACACACACATGCACACACACGCACATACACACACACATACACAAGCACACAGACACACACACACACACACATGCGCACACACACACACACACACACACACACACACACACACACACACACACACACATATATATACATACACACGCACGCACACACACAAACGTCATGAATCCAAACTTCACAAACACAATTGTGTCAATGCTTCAATTCAGTTCCAGTGGGAGGTAATATCTTCATTGATCGGGAGGTAAAATCTTCATTGATCGGGAGGTAAAATCTTCATTGATCGGGAGGTAAAATCTTCATTGATCGGGAGGTAAAATCTTCATTGATCGGGAGGTAATATCTTCATTGATCGGGAGGTAAAATCTTCATTGATCGGGAGGTAAAATCTTCATTGATCGGGAGGTAATATCTTCATTGATGAGGAGAATGAAGTGAGAAGCCATGCACAGAATGTCTGACTGGATGACAGGAATACCTTACAGATGAATTAGGTAAAAATAATGGCCAGTGCTTGGCAGCTCGGTGCTAAATGCTGACGGGAGGTGAAACTACATCGCTATTATTCTTATTATTATTATTATTATTATTATTATTATTATTATTATTATTGTTACTACTACTACTACTACTACTAATAATAATAATAATAATTATTATTATTATTATTAGTAGTAGTAGTAGTAGTAGTTATTATTATTATTATTATTATTATTATTATTATAGTATTGCTAATAGTAACAATATTAAAAAGGATAATATAACTACTGGTGTAATAATAATAATAATAATAATAATAATAATAATAATAATAATAATAGAAGTGCATAAGAAAAACAAAATGACAGCTGTCTCACCAGAGTGAAGGCCAATGCGGATCTTGACCTTAACGTCGGGCATGTGCCTCATCTTGAAGGTGCCGATGCAGTGGAGGATGTCCAGACTCATGTTGGACATCTCAGCAGCGTGGCGGTTTCCATTTCGGTTTGGGACACCAGAGGCCACCATGTAGGCGTCGCCGATAGTTTCCACCTAAGGAAGGACAGCATCGGAAAATAACACTGTGGGCTCACTTTGTGCAGCGATGTTATCTGGCCTCTCTTGGACATTAAACAATTTGTTTGCTTCCATCATTTAGAACACTTTAAAATTGAGGACGTTTATAGTCACACATGTCTTATTTCTTATTTTCATATTTTTATTGTTTGTTTGTATTATATTGTATTGTTACTTGGATTATTTCATATCTTTTTGTATTTCTGAACAGGTTTTGAATAACATATATTTATTGGCTAGAGATGGTTGCCAGTAGGAAGCGACAGAATGTCCCGTTTCTAGTCTCTTATGTTAGCACGGACAAAGGCAAAAGAGCTGATTTGCAGAAGTGCAAAAGAAAAAGCCTGATAAAATACACAGATTCCAACCTTTTCTTGTCCAGTTTAACAAGTAAAGACTGACGACAGTGTGAGCTTCCCCTTTTCAAAATGGAGTTAAAACACTTTTTTTTTTAAGGCTTCCACTTTGGCCCAATTGGTCTCCTGGTTGACCTGGTTGTGTGTTATAAATGATGGAAGAATATTTAAGTAAAGCCTGGGCTGAAAAATAATGAACCTATCTGAGCTCTAAAATATAGAAATAATATGATTAATGCAGCATATACGGTAAGTTAGGGATGGATATCAGTTCATCTGGCCAATTAACAATGAGGAAATCGCTCAAACAACATATTGAGTGCGATTTATGACTTTTTTGGACAAACTAACCCTGCCGAATAAAACCCTTTGCCTCTCTGTTCACTCAGATTCCAGGCGTTTCCTTTCTACAAGGACTCCAGAACGCAGCCGTAGCCTCCGCACCTTGTAGACGTCGTGGCGGCCGATGATGGCGTCGAACAGCGTGTAGAGGTCGTTGAGCAGATCCACCACCTCGATGGGCTCGCTGAGCGCTGAGATGGTGGTGAAGCCCACGATGTCGCTGAAGTACAGGGTGATCCCGGCGAAATGCTCCGGTTTGACGGGTTTCCCGGTCTTCAGCGCCTGGGCCACGGACCTGGCAGCAATGGAGGAGAATCAGTTTTTTTGTCTTGCAAAAAACCTGCGGGTGCAATGTGACTGACGTTAATTGGATGTCATTTTAAAATAGGCTTAATAAGACTAAATTCATGTGAACAAAGTGGTATTTTGATTCAAAAATGTGTACATTTAAGTTTATTTATTTATAGGTTTATAAAATACATTATTATTGTGAAGTCAGTTTTCTGTTTATTTACAAAGTGCCATAAAATAACTATGATCTCCAAAATGGATGAATAATGGTAATAAATAATGGTGATCCCAATATTGACTAAAATAATGGTGATTACCATTTGAGCCATAGATATAATATTATTATTATTATTATTATTATTATTATTATTAATATTATTATTTATCATCATTATTATTACAATTATCAAAATAATGATTATTATTATTATTATTATCATTACCATTATCATTACTATTATTATCAGGGGTCCATCCCATAGCATCCCTATTGTTGTTGTTGGGATTTTTAATATTATTTTTCTCGTTCGCACTTTTTGGGCTAAAAGTCTCTGGAACAGGACAACCTCTGCAGCTACGGACACGGTTGAGGTGTCATCAGAACCATTGCTTAAGTTTCATCCAAATCCGTCCACATTCAGAGCCTGAATTAATGAAAAAAATGATAAAAATTGACTGGAAGTAGCTCAACCTTCGTGGATCACCAAACCGCCAAGGTTGTAAAACCTCCGGTCGGGTTGTCGAACGAAATGAGTTTGTGGAGTATCGTCTAACCTGATTGATGTGTTTGGTTTGATATTTGATTTATTTTCCCTTTTTGTAAATATAAACTCATTCTGCTCCATCGAACTCGGTGCCGTGTCCTCATGTTGCAGCATTGGATCCAGTCATAACACAAACTGTAGGAGTGGAAAACAGTCCTACACATATTGTGTGTTTGTGACCTCACACATGGAGTTGGCTTGAGGCTCCAGAGCAACGGGTCCAAATCTTGTCCCTTTTATTTCAGTCCCAAAAGTTAAAAAAAGTTGATGAAATGTCTGTGAGGGACATGCAGTGTTGAATACATTTGAATGGAAACGTGTTGTTGGGAACGTCCACACGTAATGATTTCTTTCCGCAGAGACACCATGAGGCAGGACTCTGTGGACTACAGGAAGTAGACAGGGACCTTCTCATTTTTAGGATAAAGTCATAACATGCAACAAGTGGATCCTTGTATTAGTAATTCTGCGTGTTACCAGGACATTACCTCAGCCGATGCTGCGTTCATGGGAAACTCGGAAAATTGTAACTCGTTTTAGATGTAATGCTGACGTAAAGAGGAGCGACAGCACAAACTGATGCCTTGTTCCATGGGAACTCGAAAATTCGTAATTGGTGAAGATAATGGACCCCATTTATTGCCGCCTGCAGATATATTTTTTATATATTTTTTATTTATTAGTAGTATTATATATTTAATGTATAAGTATTAGTATTTGGTTTATAAAATAAAAATAATACATGTTATTGTTATATGTTCTGTTAAATATTGATGAAAAATGTTGATGACAAATTGTTTTTCGTTCATAAATGTTATTTTTATTCTTAAATAAACAGTAACACAAAAAAAC
>NC_137200.1:25166905-25389405 GCF_960531495.2 Zeus faber | reverse complement strand
CAGCTCTGCGGAGGGGAGGGAGAAAACGCGCTGAACAAAACAACAAGCGGCCCCGATTGATGGATTCCTTTTGGCGGTTCGGAGACGTCAGCTCACCTTGAGGCTTTTCCTCGTCCGTTTCAATGTTTTGGGCGCTCATGATCTCGCCGAAGCCGTAGTCCGTGACCTTCAGCACAAAGCGCCCGTCCACCACGCAGTTTCGAGACTTTAGCCGGCCGTGAATGATGTCCCGGTTGTGTAGGTACTTCATTCCCTGTGTATGTGTGTGCGGAGGGGAGGGGGAGTGCGGTGGTGGGTGAAAATGTATGGAACACGTCCACAAAGAGGGCAAAAAAGAATGTGATTTTGACAGGGAACCTCTTACCCGTATCAGATCCATCAGCAGGGAGGACTTGAACATCCAGTCGAGCCGCATGTCCTCGTTGTGGAGCAGGTCCTCCAAGCTGCCCCTGCTGCAGTGCTCCGTCACGATGCCGAGAAGGCCCGAGTCGAAGAACAGGCCCAGGAAGAGATTGATGTTCTCATGCCGCATGTCCCGGAGCTGAAGGGGGAGAAGGTTAAAGTTAAACTAAGGATGTGGGCTCACAGAGTGGTTTGGTTTAACTGTTTGAGCCTTCAAAACCCTTTGATTTTCTTGGGGGTTGTGCAAAACATTCTGACTTATTCAAATGAGAACTTTTTCAAATCACAAAATAGAGGGATTGGGGTGATCTCTGAATACAGTAGAGTGTTAAAAATCAGCAGCGGGAAATATTTCAATAATGACATTTTGAAGCATTTAAGCAAAGATCAAGCAAAGACATAATGGCTCCATGTACTTACCTTGATGAAAGTAGCCTGAGTATGAGTGGAGACATCTGACGCTGTTCCGGTGGGACATTTCTTCAGCCAAACCCAATCCCCCTGTTATATGACAGAATGATGTTAATGATAGCTATTTACATCATCACGAAACAATGCATGTCATTGAACAGTGATTCAATTGTATTTTCTCCGTCAGGTAGTGTTTCCTGAGCCAGCCCTCGAACGGCCCCTGTACTGCAAGTTTCAACATACAGTTGGTTTGATACTGTGACAAAATGTGCTCTTTGGAAGTTGGACGTTTTGGACAGAAGTGTCTGCAAAATTACATGTAATGCAATGTAATATGAAGTAAATAGTGTGTGCTTTAGGACGCAGCTTGTGTTGAATTAAACCAAGGCTGCAAGAGTTGAGTTGGAGCTGCTACTTACAACAGGGGGTACTTGAGGATTTGAATGGGACACACTGATGAATTTCCCTTTTGTCAATTGAGTTTTCTCACCTCAAAAACAGCCACATTAGAGCTGTCTAGTGTGGAGGCCAAGTAGCTCCGGCCTGATACCGAGTGGCGTGGTGTCCTCACATCCATCTGGCTTTTCACGATGCTGTCCTCATTTAGCTTCTGCTTCAGAAACCCAGTTAGAGGTGAGGGGTCAGCTTAGAATAGATAATCTTTTGCAGGTAAGCGACTTTCATTTACCAAACACCTGCTAAGCACTCTATGTACAAGACACAAGTTTGCATTCTCACCACACAACCTGGGGGCGTGTTGAACTCACCCTTTTGCTGACTTGAGTGTTGATGAAGATCAGGTCGTCCAGGTTGAGAATTACCTTTGTGGGCGCCCCGCCACCACCACCTCCGAAGCTGAACCCGCCTCTACCGCCTCTACTGGACAGACCAAAGAATCAGTTGAAATTGATGGTTGGATCGATGATATATCTACACGACACACAAATGGATCGCTGTCAGGGCCCAGGTTTTGACAGCGTCAGTTGAGTGATGTTCTTTACATACTTGAGGTGGAAGAAGACGAATACGCCACACGCTGCCAACGCAAGGAACACAAGGAACAAGAAGAAGATAGTGACTGAATCAAATCCTTCAGTGAGAAAGAGAAAGCAGAAAGAAGAAAGCAGGTGGATGAGACTCAGAATCCAGGCAGCAATAACAACCATTCTGACATGTGAACACCTTATGATAGTGGCCTGATAGGACACTTACCCCCAGAACAGGCAAAGTAGGGGCTGAACCAGCAGCTGGAGTCAATGAAGGGGGTGCTGCCGGCAAAGTGGATCGAACGGCCGAGGTATTTCAAGCCCCCAATTTTGCCATACGTGTGGGGAGCCTCCAAAATGTGAGTGGAGTAGAGCTTGGAGCCAATACCGCTGTAATCCAGTACCACATAGCGTCCCTGCATGCCCTCTCCGTTCCAACCGGCCTGCAAGGGCTGGTTGAAGCCATTGAACTCAAAGCCGCTCCGACTATTGGCCAGAATCTCCCCAGTCACCCAGTGGCCTCCCTCCATCCGGGCCTGCTCAGCGGCCATGGCGGTGAAGTACATCATGTTGTAGATGGTACCGAAAAATGGAGACACCTGCCAAAAAGTAGACACCAACAGTGATGAGCTCCAGGGACTTCCAACATGGTCCATAAAAGCATGATACATCAAAAACAGAAGACAGGGAATGCAATATGATACATGAATGAGTTCTGGTTCTGGATAGGAACAGAATCTCTGGGGTCGTTCACCAGTTCACCAGGACTGAACCTAAACAAGGAACTGGAGCACTTAATGGATGAAATAAATGACAGCAATTAATGTTTCGACACAAACGACAACTCCACCATCAAACATTTGGGGTTTCTTGTTTTTAAATGCATATATTTTAATAATTTATGTAATTATTTTATAATGAATGTATTAACAGCAAATCATTATTATTATTCTTATTATTATTCTTATAATTATTCTTATTATTATTATTACAAGTAGAAGTAGTTGTAGTAGTAATACTAATGTTAGTCATAGTAATACTAGTTGTAAGTAGCACTAGTTGTAGTAATAATAATATTAATTATAACAATAACATTTATTTGAATAGCACCTTTAATACACAACATGCAAGAAAAAAGGTCACAAGCCATAAAAAAAATTGTAAATACTATACTCAGTAGTAGTAATAGTAGTACTGGAGTAGTGGCAGCAGTGCTATTAAGTTAATGTTTTCCGGACCTGCTCTGGTGGGGTGCTACTCCGGATTTCATAGGAGTTCTGTGCCTCCCTGAAGGCCTCGTAAAAGTTGAGCTCCCCAGAGTCCATTGTGATGGTCAGCACCCCATCGTAGGCCTTTCGCAGCTTGGTGTCGTTGCCTAGGATATAGTGCGGTGCGTCCTTGTAGGGTAGCGCATACAGGAGGGTGTCGTAGGGGATGAACACATATCCACGGTCGATCATACGCATGTCCACAGCTTTGCTCAGCAGCTGGTACTGTGCCCGGCCGCCAATCAGGACAGAATGCATGCACATGATGACCACTGCAGACAGAGGAGAAGCAAAACAAATGCTGTTGTTTACTGTTGAGACATCATATTGGGAAAATATTGAGATGAGATGGCCTTTAGACTAAGTACCTGTTAATTCAGACCTTGCTGCATGTCATCTCCATCCAATGCACAGATACTGATACCACTATCTTGTTAAAGTACTCCAATAGCGAAACATGATATCAATGTAGCAGCAAATCATTTACTTAAAATATTAAACACACAAGGTCTTCAAAATCAGTCATCTCACATTAATCCTAACTCAAATTGTTGCTATTTGTATCGTATACTGCATCACCAAGTAGGCCAACCCAAGGGTGAGTGCTCAGTACTCTCACAACAGCTACGTGTTCATACGCACCTCTGACCCGGTCTGCCTCGCGTACTTTCTTCAGGGCTCTTTGGGGTCCATCTCTGTCGTTCTCCATGGTGACCACCGTGTTGACGGGCAGGCCGAGGGCCCTCAGCGAGGACGCCAGTTCCCGTCCGGTGGCTTCCCACAGGTCTCCCTCCTCCGAGATGATTGCCACGTGGGCCCAGCGGAAGAAGCGCAGAACCGAGAAGAGGACGCGGGAGGACAGCGGTAATGGCCGCAAGAAGGTGGAATACATCCCTGATTCCTCCATGTTAGGCTTTAGGCAACCCCAGGAGAGCATTCCTAGATTCCATTCTTTTGTAAATAGAGCGGCAGTGGAGCAGTAGCCTGGGTTGGCCGGCCCCAGAATGGCAGCGCCGTAGCCTTCCAGCTCCGCGAAGCGAGCAAGAGCACGGGAGGACTTGCAATCCTCGTTGATCAGAGTGTAGTCGTACCAGTAGCCCTTGTTGAGATAGGGGTTCTTGTTGATTCGGCTGATGGCAAGGCGGGCTGCCAAGTCTGGCAGGGCTCTGGAGTATATGGGGTCACAGGTCCAAGGTCCGACGATGGCTAATTTGAAAGTGGCCCCCCAGGCTTCACAAGGAAGATAAGTTGCAACCAGAAGGGGAAGTATTAACCAATTCCTCAGCAAGCTTTTTGAACGTAGCAAAGGGGACGATGGCAACGATGATTTCAATGATGATGATGGTAATGTGGACGACAGTGATGAAGATGACAACGATCTAAAAGGACACTGCCGACAATTGTTCTCAGAGTCTATCAAATCTGTCCGCATGTGTCTTTTTCTCTTAATTTTAATGGAATTCTGGTGCCATCGTGGGTGATAGGCCAGGTTGTGGAGGCAGCGTGAGTCTCTGTGACTAGCCATTTCCCCAGAAGGAAGTCCAACAGACACAGCAGTGGAGGGCTGAATGTACGCTGAGCGGATTGCAGGGATGTGAGGACGGGATTGTCTCCCTTGGCACTCGGAAGGCCTCTAGCCCAAAGCTGGCCAGGTGATCACAAGACTCCAAGCCATCACTGTGGAAGCGGAATAACCACAAAGGAATAAAACATTATTTTTTTAAGAAATCAAGCTGGACATACAAATCAACAACAAACTTTTTATGTGTATAGAATTTCATACAAGATTTTAAAAGAAGAAACAATAGTTTTCACCCAATAGACACATCACATTGAAGCAATAAAAGTGTCTGAAGTGTCTGAATCGCTTTGCTCAGATCCATTTGGAAGTTGAGATGGAGTTATAAAGTGTTAATATGGTTCTGTCTCCATGGACTAGAGATCATATGACAATCTCTATGGTCATGGGAATCTGGCCATAGGATTGGAAAAAGTTCAAGTTTGCAATTCTGATGTCAATGTGAACGGATCCATCGAGGTTTTCTATTTAAATTCATTTTGTGGGATCTTTTAGAGACGGAATTTGAAACTATGTACTATTTTAAGGAACATATATATACAGTATATATATATATATATATATATATATATATATATATATATATATATATACTACAGAAGAGGTGCTTGATGCCTGACCCAATATGGCAACTTTCCTGGAAGTTCTGTTTGATGCAATGCATCAATCTGTCTGCCCGGCACGGCTCCCATGCCACTGACTTACCTTGAATCTGGAATTCTTGACATATGTCTGGCAAGCTGATTAACTGATCTGGGCATTGGCGTTACGTGTATAAGACATTCTGTGCGCAGTGCCAAATAACGTGGGGCTAAATTTGGACGTGATATCTCTTTCACTTTCTCCCTCTTAAGTCTTCTCAGGAATACTTACATACCTGTCCTCTCTCTGTGTCCGGATATCAGCATTAAAATATCTCAATTAAAGGACAGAACAGGAGTTTTCTGTGATTTTTAGGAATTTGGGAATTTAAAAGACAGATTAAATACACACATGGTTGACAAGCCAATGGTCTGTGATTCACAATATAAATGAAATCTTGTGAAATTGAAAACTTTATGAGGAGTACACCAGTTGCTAATAATGGAAATGGATTATGAGATCATAGGCTAAGCATAGCTTTCAGGGCATTCCACATATTAAGTGCTGCTTAAAACAAAGTTAAAATGTCAAGAGGTCACAAAGATCTGTAGCCTGTTTTGGGAGCTTTAGATGTTGATACTGAATGAATATTGAACATAATGACTATGAAGATGTTTGCACATTGCAGTCCCGCCGTGGTGACCATTCCTAGGATTCCCTCGCATGTAACACAGTGAAGTAATACAGAAGTACAAATCTTACCTGGAGTTTCTCTACATGAGGGCCATATTGAAGCCGTTCTGTCCAGATTCCAGCGTCCAGGCGAGTTTTAAAATGAACAAACTACGTATTCTTTCCTTTGGGTCATCAGGATATTCCAAATGGCATGAAATGCTTCCAAACGATATCCCCCGGTGTGCAGCCAGAGCCGAAACGGAGATTTAAAAAAAATTAGGAATTAACGGTGGTTTGGACCCTGTCGCTGGATCTGTTTCGGACTGGGACCCGCCCCAAACCGCACAGAGGACTGGGATGAGCGTCAGGAGAGGAACCGAACAAGAGATAAGACTGGTAATAGATAGATTGGCAAATAGAGAGAGAGAGAGAGAGAGAGAGAGAGAGAGAGAGAGAACAGGTGAAGGGAAGGAGAGATGGGCAGAGCAGGTAAGCTTTGACTTCCCAACCCCCTTTAGCTTTTAATCCATAATACTAAGAGAGACAAAGCAAAGGGGGGGGAGGGGAGGAGGGTTGATGGGTACTTCTCCCTTTTCTCCCTTTTGTATGTCGGTGTAATAATGAAGACCACGCCTTTAACTTACTCAAGGTATTACTTGCTTTCAATGTTGTGTTCAGTCACAAGGACCAATGCATTGGTTTAAACAGAAAACAGCCCTCTGTCAGTGACACCTGGGAGCGCATGTGTCCAGCCGACCGGGACCAGCGCTCCAGAGGATCTCTCGTCTTCCGTTGACTCAGCCCTCGCGAAAAAAACAGAAACGACAAAATATGAGCATTTGCAATTTTGAATTAAGGAAGAAGGGAAAACGAGAGGACCAAATCACTTTCGCCCCATATTACAAAACTCCATAACGTGGCCTCTACCACCCCGACGCCCAGTCGAGGCAGGGATCGGAAAGCGGCGTCGGCAATGTGGGGATGGGACTTATGGGGAACGCCGATGATTAAGACGGAGGACCATGTGACCTGGATGCTCAGAATATCCAGGTGTAAGCTACTGACAGGCTGCGTTTGCCCTTTTGACCTGGCCGAGTGCGGGGAGGGTACATGCTCCAGTCGGCGGCCATGTCGAGACTCACCCGTACGGTCTGCGGAAGAGGTGTTCACGTTCAACAGGAATGAATGTCAGAACTTTGCGAACAGAGAGGTGGACAAATAAATGACTGAAAATGAAAAACGTACACGGCCCCCAAATTAGCGGTCCGACTGTTATTAGCACGGCATCACTTTGGTGGAAAAGTGAGAGAGGCCAGATTGAGATGGTTTGGACACGTGTGTGGGAGAGATGAGAGTTACGTTGGGAGAAGGAGGCTGAGGGTGGAGCTGCCAGGCGAGAGGAAAAGAGGAAGCCAGAGAGAAGCTTTATGGATGTGCTGAGGGAGGACATGCAGGCGGGCGGTGTCAGGGAGGACGATGCGCAGAACAGAAGGTTTTGGAGGCAGACGATCCGCTGTGGCCACCCCTCACGGGAGCAGCCGGAAGAAGAAGAAGAAGATCAGGGAGTACCCGAGACTTAGTACTCGGTCCTCATACTCCACACACTGTACCCGGGAACTAGGATACCGTGCCTGAATCGCAGCATAACAGCGCTGAGAGACTAAACATGGACAGTGGTTGGTGCAGAGTGAAGTGTCGGTGCTTCTTTTATCCCGCAGCCTTGCCGAAGTAATCAGATTAGTCCGGTGAAGCCCTGCTAAACTGATCTGCAGCCTGCAAGCTCCTTAGAGGCCGAGCCGCCGCGCTGACAGTGATCAGCGACAGCAAGGTCAGACCCGGGGAGTACGGCCGCCATGACAGGGCGAAGAGCTCGCCCCGAACGGGAGATGCAGCGCCGTACCATCACACTAGGGGCGCCCCAAGCGCACGTCACCTGCCGTGACTGTGACCTTCGGCCCCCGGCCCCGCCCGCTCATTTGTGTGTCGTAAGAAGATGCGTTGTTCTGCCGCGTCTTATCGAACGTCCTGCAGCGCGGCCGAGCAGTTTAAACTGAACTGCTGCATCGCTAACCACACACTACGCACTACACACACACTACACCACTAGAGAGAATACACTGTTCCGAGAGCTTTCACACCTGTCGATCACCTGTCACTTTGATTGACAGGTGATCGGGGGGGGGCACACTGAAATTGTATTTGATGTGCGTCCCAATGAGAGGATTCATTGTTGTTTTTATCTGTTTGAAGTATTTTTAAGTTATTTCTTTTAAAGGGGTGATGGTTGGAACACAGTGGGGTGGGAATTTGTGTGTCTGTGTGTGTGTATGTGTGTGTGTGTGTTTGTGTGTGTGCGTGCGTGTGTGCGTGCGTGCGTGTTTGTGTGTGTGTGTGAAGAAGAGAGTTTTAACCTCAGCCACGGATGAACAATATGAAGAAGCAACGAAACCACGTGAAACAGAACACAGTCACTCTGTGTTTGGTTTTGTTCTCTGACAAAGTAAAAGCATCAGATTTTATTCCATTTATTCCATTTTATTCACACTTGGCACCCCACTGCCTTGGCTGTGACTGTCGTAGAGCAAAACCAAACACATTTTATAAATGTCTCATCTTGTAGGTTAACATAGTAACTTTGGGAGATTTCAATGGACTCTAAACTGAGAAATTGACCTTTGAACTCCACCTTTGAAGCCCTATATCGCAGTAATTAAAAGATCTACCAAAATAAGGTCAACTGTTCTGGACACCACCAGTGGTGGTGCGCCACTTAAAATGGCCTAACATATAATTCAGGGCTTTGCAAATGACATGTAACATGTGCACTCCTCCTATTGACTGTTGAATTATTAGAATAATTGTATTATTCTACTTTTTGAATGCATTTTACTTGTTTGCTTTGCTTTTACCGTCACTATTTGCCTTCTTTTAATGTCAAGCACTTTGAGTTGCATGTCGCTCATGAAAGGTGCTATTTATGATTATTTTTTATAACTATTACTATTATTATAATTATAAATTGTATTATTATTGTAATAATTAACCCTATTGTTTTTGCTCTGATTTATTATTATTATTATTATTATTATTATTATTATTATTATCTACTGCTTGGCATTTTTCAGGCTAAAAGTGTCGGGAACATGACAATCGCTGAACCCTAAGAAATGGCTGAGGTCTCGTTGGACCCGAGGTGTTTCAGCCATGTTGTGGTGTTTTATCCACATATATCTACATTTGAAGCAGGGATCAGTAAAGAAACGTAAATTTACCGGAAGTTTAAGAAGGTGGGTGATCCATGACGCTTCGTGACATCATGAACCAGCGTTGTACAGTATAAGTCCAGGCTTCGTTTCTGGGTGCTCATTCACATTCGGAGAGTTGCGCTGTGTAGACTTGGTTGCTTCGTGTAGTAGTTACGCTTGTTCAGACGACAGACCGAAGGAGCCGATGCGTTCAATGTAAACTCAGAAAATTGCAACTCGCACTGCATTTCAGACCACAAAACTGTAATACGTACCTAACACGACTAACCTGGACCCCGAGTTTTGCTGCCTGCAGCATTATTTACAATCATTCAGGGTCCAACCTCGAAGAAGCATGAGCCTTATTGTTTTTGTTAATTAAAACTGACGTCAGTATTTTACAGAGATCATGGATCCGCTGCACTCACAAACAAGATTAATAAAATTTGTATTCGGGGCAGTCCCGACATGCCGTCGTCCAAATTTGATCCAGATCAATCTCTTATTTTGAATTAATTTGGTAAAAAACTATTTTTTATCAGCGCCACAACTTGCTTACATGTGCAAATGACAGCTTGCACAGGTCACATGATAGCATTGCAGTCTAGTGATTGATCAACAATCGGTTCCTCACCAAGATGGCGGCACGTGCAGGTGTAACTGACGTCAGAATCTTATGGCTGTCGTGGATCCGACAAACCCACAGACAATCTGAATAAGATGTGTTTTCGGGGCAGTTCCAACATGACGTCATCCAAGTTTCATCCAGTTCGGTTCATCATCGTGGATGGAGTTTGTGATCAACAATCGCCACCTCACCAAGATGGCGCCATGCACAGATGTATGCAGCAACAGAGAAATCGCTGCAGGCATTTTCAAGTTGACGGAGTACACAGATCACGTGATAGCATGTGAACAAAGTCCTCTTTTGATTCAAAGTTTTGTACATTTCAGTTTATTTATTAATAGCTTTATAAAATACATTATTATTGTGAAGGCAGTTTTCTGTTTATTTACAAAGTGCCATCAAATAACTGTGTTCCCCAAAAAAGATGAATAATGGTGATAAATAATGGTGATCAAATATTGACTAAAATAATAGTGATCATTATTTCAGCCATAGTCATGCAGCCCTACTTCAGAATGATAACCACCGTTAGTTGCGACGTAGGGAACCCACCCACAGCCACAAACACCATCCCATCATAGAATTACACTGTAACCAGGCAGAAGGAATGAACTTCTGCAGTCACAAAACACACAGCAAGAGAGCGACAAAGCACATCCCAACATTGAACTTTAACGAGGGGCCGACTAGCCTGGACCCCACGTATTGCTGCCTGCAGTTAAATGTATTATTAATATTATTATTATTATTATTATTATTATTAGTAGTAGTAGTAGTAGTAGTAGTTATTATTATGACAGTCATTATTATTAATAATAATAATTATTATTATCACTGTTACTGTTACTATTATTCTTATTATTATTACCATTAAATATTTTTTATTTTTCTTAACTGGTGTAATGATAAGACGTGTTTGGTAACAAAAACAGAATGGAGAGATGTTTATCTGAGGATCCACGGGTATCAGATCGGTGGAATCCATGCATCACGACCTGAATAAGTGTTCCATGAAAAAAATGTTCTTATTGCGACGTGATGAACACACAGTGACCTACAAAGGTGTTTGATAAACACAACAGACAGTCTGACAGACAGACGGACGGACGGACGGACAGACGGACAGGTGAGAGACAGATAATATAGGTAGGGAAATTGTATATAGAGGTATGCGGAAAATATCCAAAAACACATTTCTATGTTGTAAATATTACATAAGATGTGCTTAGATATGGTGATTCATAATATTGACTAACATTGGGCGTATCACAACAGCTATCGGAGCAGTAAAGAGATAAGAGCAGCAGCACGACGCACAGCCCCCTCCTGCAGCCTCCACACATTCGATAATCGTCGTTCCACAAAGTGGGTCCGGTGCCGTGAAGACCAGATAAAGACTTTAAATCATCCAGTCGTGCTTGTTCAGCAGATTAAAACCCCAGAAACATCTGCTTCCTGTTCACTCCCTATCACGCTGGGATGTGAAGGTCGAGGCGAATCCACAAATGGAGAACTCCTGAGCAGTTTTGGTTGAACTTTTGGAAGCGTACAAGATGATTAGAATTCAATTTGAGTGCCTGAGGCCATTTGGGCAAGAAGGATAAGGCTGTGAACATATTTACAGACGGTTTGGACGCTTGGACTTGGTTCAGCCTGTTCTTTGCAAAACAGTCCAATGGTTAAGATGTTCAAGAGAAGAGCTGATCCATTCAATCAGTCCTCTGTTATTATTCCGGGTGAGGGTACGTTGATTCTGGGATGCTGGATGTAATATATAAGCATACATTTCACAAGCACGCATCCTTTTTTCCAAGCTACCGTGGTTTTGCACAAAATCAAGTATAATGATTTTAATGTCCAAGCTAATTTTACTTTGAAAGAGGTACGTTTTTCCTAAATGCTGGGGCAAAGGTGGATTATGGCCCCTGGGCACAGATACCTTCATAGGGCCCCATGCCCCAATGGCAACATTTAACGTTTCTACTTGAAACTTTTGTGTTTGAAAAGAAAACACCATATGATATGAATAGATGAATAGTTTATTCTAAACTCAACAAAAATCTCTTGAACTTGGGAATCAAAACACCAGACTCTACTAGGAGAAAGACACAAGGAATACATGTGACAGAGTCTTGATTTTTGGTTTCCAAGTAGGCCAATGTCTTATTTTTATTCATGAAAGGTCAGATCGCAAGCTCTCGAATGATGTGTCATACGTTGAAATCTGAATATATCTTGACCTGAACTTTTTCACACTTCAGAGGCAGGTAACGGGTGGGAACAACAGCTGATTAACTCCGCCCTGAACCACGACCCCACTGGACTACCAGTCTATCTGTCAGTGGGGTAGTCAGCTAACCCTCAGGAAAGAAACTTGCAGGGCTGACATGTTTAAACTGCTAAATGTACATTTAAATAAACTTTCACCATCATCCATGATATGAGTAGAGTATAAGATAAGATAAGATAAAATGAGTCACTAAGACAAGCAAAGCAAACCTAAATAAAATCAAGTTAAAGTGTGTAGAGTATAAAAAAACAACACGTGAGAATATACAGTACTCTCCCTACGTATGTTATTTAGTTATGTTTCATTAATATTTATTTATTTATTATAAAAAAAAAGTTTCACAATAAATTATTAATAAAATAAGTACTATAGTGAGTTTTCTTTGTGCAGAACGGGTATAAACAGTATTTCTCAGACACAAATAAAAATAGTAAAATAACTTATTGAAATGAAGCCTCACAGTCAGACCAGTGTTCATTTTGGCAGCTATTTTAGATTTTGCTTATTATCATTTTTTAAATTTATTTTTTGTCATTTTCATCCTTCATAGTTTTAGTCGACAAAAAGTCCTTACATGTTGGACAACCCTGAGTCATTACTTTCAGTCTAAATGTTTTCTCTTTTTAAACTGATTCCATCAGGATAATACGCTTTCTGTATGTCTGGGGCCCTGGGAATGGCTTGGAGGATTTGCATCCTGGGAATTGTTGTTTTGTGGGAGGACCCCGGCGCGCCGCCCCGCGCTGTCCTCTTCTCCTCTCGCTCCATAACGACACAGAGACCATGTGTTTTGACAGAGGAGTGACGTTTCTTGCTCCTGGTGACGTCACCTCTTGCCGGCGCAGTCGTTTGAGTCGATAAACCTTATATATTCGCTTTCTCATTCTGACATCGCACGGAACATGGACGGATGGTCTTGACCCGCCTGTGTGCGTCACAGGAACCGTAAGAACCGTCCGTGCCGCTGTTCCCAGTTCAACAACGGCTGAGCTACTCAAAAACTCAGTTTTGAAAATAAGTTGAGGGATTGAAAAGGACTCAAGGAACACACGCACAACTGGGGGGAAACGTTGTGCATTTTCAATGTGCGATCGCCCACCACTAACATTGTAGTCCCATCTGGTCAACGAAAAACAAAACATAAATTTCGTTATAGTTTTTATCATCAAAGATCTATTTTTTTGCGGACGATGGCGCTGCGGATCACGGATGTTGTGCTGTGAACATGCAAACTCCACACAGAAAGGACCCTGATCAGGGGACAACCCACTGGAGCGCAGTGCCAACAGCGCCCCGGACGAATTGAACCCAGGACCTTCTTGCTGTGAGGCAGCAGATCAATGCACTGTGCCACCAATGATGCAAATCCATCACCAGAGGTCACCTAGGACCCTCCCTCCATCGACACATCCTTGAAGGTTCCTTTCCACTTTTGACACCAGAAATGTGCACCATGTGCACGTTGTCACTCCTCAGGCGGTTGGACTGGTTTGCGAGGGCGGAAATGTTTATCTGGGTCGGCACAATGAAGGAATGTTTGTAGATAAACACTGAACAAGAATCCTCTTCTTGGCACGGTAGTAAAAAATAATTTATCATTATTCTCTGGAGACGGCAAACCCTAGACATGTTCCATCAAGTCCACAAATAATTTGGCCCAAAAAGGACGAGGGTGAGGGAGGATTTACAGAAATATAAAACCTGCTTGTTGCAGCTTATCCGTGTGAAACGTTGGATGACTTTTCAAATGCATGGCCAGGTCTATCTGCACAGATTGTGTGTGTTATCTGTGTTGCATAATACAACCACGTGTTCTAAATTATATCTTCCATGTAAGTTCATGATGAGTCATTGTTTTGTTTTTTGGCACTTTGATTAGATGTCAGCATCGCTCGCGCAATGAGGAAACACATTTTTCAATGATATGATAATGTATAATTATCATATAATAATGACTGCGAAGTTAAATACATCCAACTTGTAAGATTGAGGACTTTTAGAAATAATAGCAACATAATTCTCTGTTTATGAGATGATGGGGACAATATTTCCAACCGTATTTTCTTTTTTCTGTGTAACATGAAGCCATTCCAGATCCAGCAGCAGTCCTGTAGGCCTCCTGTTGGTGGATTTGACTCGGGCTTGCCCCCAGCGATTAGCGCTGCTTGGAACAAAATGAAACAATAAGCAGAGGGTGGAACGGATCTGGAGCACCTTGGGCGGGGCGTCGCATGTTCAACATACAAATAATGACGCAGAAATGAAGCTTCCACTCCAAAGCAGCACGGCCTCCAGACAGAATGTCACTCAGTGGAGCGCTGCTCGTAATCGGTGGCTTCACACTGTTCCTTAACCTGCTGAAATTGGCCTGGAGATGTTGGTGTGGATTCAGGGTTTTTGTGCTGTCCAAAATTTGGAAAACCGATTTAAGGGCATATGGGCAATGGGCAGGTGAGGTAAAGAAAAAAAAAAAAAGTTATTTTCTCCATGAGAAAATGTTCTTGTTAAATGTGTTAATCGAGAGATGGATGTGCCTTTTATGCGTTTAAGATGTTAAAATGCATCACATTCAGTGGGAAATGTGAATTCATTTTAAATCATTTCTAATATCATTGTCTTCATACAGTTGTCACAGGAGCCACATCTGGTATTGGCAAAGCTTATGCTGAAGAGGTGAGTTGTTCTTCAACTTTCAATAATAAGTAAAAAAATATATATATTTATTTATTTTTATTTATTTATTTTTTAATATACATATATTGTAGAAGAAATTGTTCTGCATTAATTGATGAAGTTAATCTGCCCACTACAAGAAAACAAAAACTGAGATTATTAAAGATATTTATTCTGCAGGATAAAGAGAAAGGTTCTGTAGGTACTGCTCCAAAGCAGTGTTTCTGACAAGTCTGTTGCTATTTCTGATGAAGAGGGTTAGGGTGAGAAGTCATTGGCCTTGGTCAGAAGTCATTTACAAGACTGTGCCCTTCAGTTGTCCTCCGTGTGTCTCCCCTCAAACAGTGAATTCACAGGTACTTGCAAACTTTTAGTGGTAGCCGCAGATTACAATCCCTTACAATGCTCTTCCAAACTCCCTTGGGGTTATTCTTCATCTCCATACGAGGTAAACAGGAGGAAATGTGATTTAGTTCTTCAACCTTTGAATTTACACTGTAAAGAAACATTTCTCTTTACATGAACTCTGTGTGGGCTCCTGGGGTTACAGAGACAATGTTTTAACCCCCCCCCTCTACAGGTAGAGGCTATTGTCCTCATTCAAATAGTTGTTCGTATGCATTTTTCTCTCACATTTCCTCCTTTTGTTCCTACTGGAACAACACCTCAAGGAAGAATGCAATAATGCCTACATTCCATATAATTTAGGCAAAGGGATCAGAATATAACATGTAAATTGGATACGATACAATTATACTGCAGAGATATCTTCAGTTCTATCTTATTGGAATCTACTGGGAAAACACACATCTAATACTGAATCTAACAATATAAACTCATAACCAAATATTCCAGATATAATTCAAGGATATCTCCACCTCAAATTGGCCAAACCTCTCTTCTCACATTTGGCTAGAGAAGAGTAAAAGACCAGTAAGGCTTATCTACACTATACTATGACAACGCCCAATAGTTGATCATATGAATTTTTCTCTCACAATATATAAAAAAATATATAATAAAAAAAAATTATATATATATATATATATATATATATATATATATATATATATATATATATATATAAACTATACTAATAGATTTTATTTCAGATCAGTATAGATGAAAATCCCAATGTTCTAAAGCAAAAAAGCCCAATGCAACATCCCTTATAGATAGGAGAATAGGTTTTTCAACCCAGGCCTTATTAGTTATGAGTAAGGTAAGATAGGATAAGACTTCATTAATCTCCGTGGGGAAATTCCCACTGAACGCTTTCCTACTGAGAAACTCTGCTGTAGCTTCGCACCGAGCTTACATGCCATCCAAACGTTCAGTCTCACAATCTCTAACATTTTGAGTTTCAGTTATACTGGAAACCGTGTAAACCGTGCGCCTTATCATGTTTTTCAGGTTTTTTTATTTTTACTCTTTTGGACATCTGCAAATCAGCTCCTTTAAGTTGCATCTCGCGTAAGAGACTAGAAACAGAAAGTGGCATGGCTTCTTACTGTTATTCCAAACATCCTCGAAAAATACACAAGGACACATGTGACTATAATGTAAACCTGTTTCCAAAAAGGCTTTAACCATTTGCCTTGGTTGGACTGTCTCCAAGCACAGTGAGAAGCTGCAGCAGAGTGGTTAGTTTCTCAGCAGTAAATCCCTGTGACATCACAATCAAGAGGTCTCAACTGGCCGTTTTGCAGTTAAAAAAACCATCCGTCTGTCTGCTTGTGTAACAGTCAAACTGCTCTACTCTTCCCTCTCATTCTGTCCGTTATTCTGTAATTTCCTCCATAGTTTAATTTGTTTCACTCGACTCGATCCAAGACCAATCAAATCTATTTGTTTCTACATTGAGGGTCATTCAGCCATCGAGCGGCAGGGTGAGGTCGGATCTGAAAATCGTACCATCCTTTAGGGTTGTTTGTGACCGCTAGGTTGCTCGACATTGTTCTACGGGCAGATATAAATGGTGGGAACCAGGCCTGGGTCAGACAACAGCGAACCGATCCGTTTGCATGAAGCCTTCAATTTATTGTGTTTGGCTCCTAAAAATGTCCTTCACTTTGACACCTCATATCCCCACCGAGAAGCTCCACACAACATGTTCTCAAACCTCTTGCTCTCCACTGTCTGAGGAAAGGCTTTGATCAGGAAAGTTGCCAAATCTGTCTCTCTGTCTGGACCAGTTGTCCAAAAGAGGCCTGGATGTCGTTTTGATAAGCAGATCGAAAGATAAGCTTCAATCAGTCGCAACGGAAATTGGTGAGCTAAATACGTGTGTGGAATACATTCAGATTTCGTTGACCGTTCAGCTCTAAATCTGATGACACACTGTCTCGTCCAGAGAGCCGATTCGGCCGAAAAACCATCACCATCCAGACAGACTTCACAGAAGGGAAGAACATCTACCCTGGAATAGCTGAGGGCCTACGGGGTCTGGACATTGGAATCCTGGGTAGGTACCGGGACGATCGATTAGAAAAACGTTGTCGTGTGGGCGGGGCTTAAAGGTGCAGTGTGTCGAATTGAGCGGCATCCAGCGGTGAGGTTGCAGATCGCAACCAACTGAACACCCCTCCCCACGCGGTGCAACGCGGCGGCCTCCGTGGAAGAGACGGTGGCCGCGAAACTCGCAAAAGTCCCACTCTGGACTCAGCGTTTGATTTGTCCCTTCTGGGCCACTGTAGAAGCATGGCGGTGCAACATGGCGGCCTCCGTGAAGCGGACTCCCTCCCTATGTAGATAAAGACGTCTCCTTCTGAGGTAACGTCAACACAACGATTCTTATTTTCTTGGGATTATACACTAATTAAAACATACTTATCGATATTATATTCCATTTCTTCCGATTCGTAAATCCTACACACTGCACCCTTAACAGACCTTGAATGGACAGATTTGAGCTCCTCCCCTCTGGCTCCAGATGCACAGCCATTGGGAATCATTCTTTGCAAACTTTGCACTAATTTATTTTGACCTTTGTTGTTTCTGCATGTGTAAAATGCTATAAAATCCATCTTCCCTTGTAGGACATTAAAGATAATTTTATTTACAGTAAGTGACTGAATCCATTGCTCCCTAACACAGTTAACAACGTTGGAATCCTCTATCAGGACCAGTTGGCATATTTCCTAGATGTACCCAATTCAGAACAGGTCGGTTCCAAAGCACCTCGTCTTGTTTGTTTTTTTTTGTTCCACCTGTCTCTCTCTCTCTCTCTCTCTCTCTCTCTCTCTCTCTCTCTCTCTCTCTCTCTCTCTGAGTTTCACTTCTTTTAACTGTTGGTGTTTTTATCCCTTCCCGTAAAACTTCCTCCTCATTCCTCCTCCAGAGAATCACTGAGGTTGTCAACTGTAACATGCTCTCCGTCACTCAGGTAAAGCCCATTTGGAAAAGATATGATGGCAACAATATTATCAATGTCAATTATTATTATTATTATTATTATTATTATTATTATTATTATTATTACTGTTGTTGTTGATATCATTTACTATCATGACTTCCCAGATGACCCAACTGGTCCTCCCGGGCATGGTTCGAAGGTGCTGTTATAACAGACAGTAACATAACAGACAAATGATCAGATGGGGGAGCGGTGTGGGGTCTTAACAGTGGCTCCCTCTTCCCCTTTCAACTTGTAGAAAGACGGGGCTGATCATCAACATCTCCTCCATACTGGGTCACCTGCCACAGCCTCTGTTCTCGCTGTATTCCGCCACCAAGGTATCGACATGTTGTACACGGAAAACACAAAGACACAGCAACACAGAGCAAATCATTTTACCCGCCTTCTTGACGTGAGGGCGACATAAGAACTGCTCCTCTCGCCTTGTTTTCAGTGCTTTGTGACCTGTTTCTCAAGGTGTCTGCATTCTGAATACAAGTCCCAGGGGATTTCTGTCCAGGTAATCCCTGCTCTGTTCCGTTTCAACACGGAGAATATCAACACACTCGTTCCTGACGGAGGACGGGAGGGGGAACGGGGGCCAGGGGTTCATTCCACGTCAAAACGCCGACGTGCCACAACTTTAACAAATGTGTGTCACGCACAATATGTTTTTACGCTCTTTAGTGTGAACATTTCTTAGATCTTCCATGGATAACTTTGTTCTAAACCAGGGGCCTCAAACTACAGGCCCGGGGGCCACATCCGGCCTGCGAGAAAATTTCATGTGGTCCACTACATGGTGATAATTTACTGATATATCTGGCCCATAAATAACGTTCTCAAATCACTATGTTTAATGAAGCCACACAAATGTACTTAATGTTTTCAAAATATAAAACAGTATTAATGGATCATAAGACAGACATTTCTTACAGGATTACGAGGCGATTCACAAATAGGTGGGAGAAACAAACCAAAACAAAACAAAACACAAAATAGACAAAGGAAAACTAAATGAACAAAAACAAAACAAAACAAACAAAAACATGAACAAAACAAAATAAACAAAATAAAATAAAATAAGCAAAATAAAATACAAATAAACAAAACAATACAAAATAAACACAAATAAATAAATAAATAAACAAACTAAATTAACAAAACTAAATTAACAGAACAAAATTAACAAAACAAACCAAACAAACAACAATTTTAATTCAACAAAATAAACAAAACAAAATCGGTTTTCCCTTGAAGTTCAACATGGCCCCCCGAGAAGAAGACAATCTGTCGCGCCCAGGTCATCTGAGTTTGAGGTCCCTGTTCTAAACAACTGTGCATCAAATGTGAATATCTTTCACACTGAAACGCCCTTAAAACACCACTCTGACCAAATGCTTTACAAACACGATCATTACTTCACAAAACAATATGGAGGTCAACACTGGGGTGTTCATCCTGTCCCCTCCCCTGCTCGTTGGATAATAACCCCAATTCTCAGTGATATGAAAATGTTATTCCATTACGGTCCAAAGTAAAGGGCTTGGGCCTCAACATTTCTCTGTCGCCCTCTGAATTCCTGCGCAGTGTGTGGCTCCATTCATGGTCTCCACCGGCATGACGCAGCACGCGCCCGTCAGCTGCATCGTGAAAGGTGCAGCGGACTTTGCCTCCGAGGCCTTGAACACCGTGGGCCACTCCAGCTACACCAGCGGCTGCATCTCTCACGCATTTCAGGTTAGTGGGATGAGTTCAGATGCAGATGTGGGTGAAATACTCGACCAAAAGTACTGTCAGTTTCAAACAAATTCATTTCTCCAACTAACAACTTGAGCGAGAAGAAGAGCCATCATGCACCGGGTCGCATGGTCAATCAAGTACGAGTTCCTTTCTATAAATAAAACCTTTGGATCTAGTTTTACCAACTCCCACAGTCCTACAAACTTAGCTGTTGTTGGTAAAAACCCGATGGAAGAACGGGAAGGCGAGATGAGCGGCGACATGTGACTAGTGACTCCTAGAGTGGAAGTAAAAAGTAGTGTTTCCTAAATCTACCCAGAACGTACAAAGTCTCCAGAACACCACTTCACCCATCGCTGATCAAATGTTATGGATCTGTTGCTGACGAATCAGACGAGGGCCTGACGTCTCCCCCTCTCTCTCCGTGTCCTACAGAACGTTGCCCTCACGATACTCATTCCAGACTGGGTTCGTTACTCGTCCTTCCTCCTCAGGAAGCTGGAACCAGCTGCGAAATCTTGGAACCGCAAGGATGAATGAGGTCGGCAAAAGCAAGGTTGTCGCACAAAAAGAAAAAAAGGGTCACATGCTCACATCCTCCTGACAAGTCAGCTGATCGCCACAAGGAATTGTGCCTATCGCAACGCGTTCATTTAACACGGAGTTCTGAAAGTCTCCTTTAAACATAATGAATCACTGTGTTCTCATCCCTACTCGTCATTTTGTGCCCTAGAACCTTTTCTTTGCGGGGACCATTCGATTGTGATCAAGAGCTTTCGGGGACCACCTTGTATGCAAACTGTAAAAATAAATCAATAAATGTAGCGCTTATTTTAACAAATAAAAATCTATCACTTTTCTCCTGATCCATTCTTGTTTTACCTGCCGTGAGTGCCGGATCGCCAGTTAAAACTGACATCATGCACAATTTAGGGTTAGGGTTGCCCCCAATTCTTACGAAGAGATTGGACACACATGCACAGTGTATTTTTTCGCCACCGGAGCACGCATGCATTCGGCGAAGGTGGAGCTACATTACCACGCTTTGATTTCACCTTGTAAACTGCGCATCTTTCAATAAAACAAATCTTTACAAAAAAATAAAATGCAGTGTGAGAGAATGTGTATCCCCCTATAACTGCTTAGAATTAGGAGGAAACTTGTCCATAGTCCCCAAGATTATGAGGCATGATCTGATTTATAAACAAAATAAAAGACTTGATGGTAGGGCATCCTGTGTGCAAAGCGAGAAGAAGTAGAGAAGTAACAGGGATGAGAGGTCTCTGGGATGAGAAGTGCTGGGGGTGAGAAGTGTTGGCGATGAGAAGTGTTGGGGGTGAGAAGTAACAGGGATGAGAAGTGTCTGGGATGAGAAGTGTTGGCGATGAGAAGTGTTGGGGGTGAGAAGTGTTGGGGGTGAGAAGTAACAGGGATGAGAAGTGTCTGGGATGAGAAGTGTTGGCGATGAGAAGTGTCAGGGATGAAAAGTGTCTGGGATGAGAAGTATTGGGCATGAGCAGTGTTGGGGATGAGAAGTGTTGAGGATAAGAAGTGTTAGGGAATTAGTAGTGTTGGGGATGAGAAGTGTTGAGGATAAGAAGTGTTAGGGAATGAGAAGTGTTGGGGATGAAAGTGTCAAGGAGAGAAGTGTTGAGGATAAGAAGTGTCTGGGGTGAGCAGTGTTGAGGATGAGAAGCGTCGGGATGAGATGTGTCGTGATGAAAGCTGTCTGGAATGAGAGGTTTCGGGATTAGAAGTGTTGGGGATGAGAAGTGTTGGGGATGAGCAGTATTTGGGATGAGAAGTGTAGAGCTTATAGAGCTTAGTGTGCATAATCACCGGGTGTCATAACATTTCACTGCATATATGTTTGACCGTATGTATATTATGTGACAAATAACCTCTTGAATCTTGTATCTTAGGGATGAGAAGTGTCGGGATGAGAAGTGTTGGGGTTGAGAAGTGTCTGGCATGAGAAGTGTCTGGCATGAGAAGTGTCAGGATGAGAGGTATCAGGATGAGAAGTGTTGGGGATGAGAAGGGACGCACACAGCTTTTTTTGTTTTGATATTTTCAATTTTTTCTCCTCATAAACCACTTATACATCTGGTATTAGTGGTGTTGTGTTGGGATGAGCAGTGTCACGGATGAGAAGTGTCGGGCATGAGAAGTGTCTGGCATGAGATGTGTCAGGATGAGAAGTGTTGGGGATGAGAAGGGACGCACACATTTACATTTAGTCATTGATCAGACGCTTTTATCCAAAGCGACTTACAATTATTCAAACACCGACGGACGCAGCCATCAGGAGCAATTAGGGGTTAAGTGTCTTGCTCAAGGACACTACAGCATGCTAGCAGGAGGAGCCTGGGATCGAACCAGCAACCTATAGATCACTAGACCACCAGCTCTACCGCCTGAGCTACCACCCCCATATAATCCCCACACAGATTTTTTTTGTTTTGATATTTTCTATTTTTTCTCCTCATACACCACTAATACATCTGGTATTAGTGGTGTTGTGTTGGGATGAGAAGTATTGTGGATGAGAAGTGTCAGGGATGAGAAGTGTTAGGGATGAGAAGTGTCAGGGATTAGAAGTATTGGGGTTGAGACGTGTCGGTGAGAAGTGTTGGGGTTGAGACGTGTTGGAATGAGAAGTGTTGGGGTTGAGACGTGTTGGGATGAGAAGTGTTGGGGATGAGAAGTGTCAGGATGAGAAGTATCAGGATGAGAAGTGTTGGGGTTGAGAAGTGTCTGGGATGAGAAGTGTTGGGGTTGAGACATGTCAGGATGAGAAGTGTTGGGGATGAGAAGTGTTGGGGTTGAGACGTGTTGGGGTTGAGAAGTGTTGGGATGAGCAGTGTTGGGGATGAGAAGGGACGCACACACCTTATTTTGTTTTGATATTTTCAAATTTTTCTCCTCATAGATCAACCTTATGGAACAACAGTGACTACAATGAATAGAAAATCAATAATTAAGAGTGATTGGTATGAGGAAGGCAGTTTGGTTGTAAATGATTTATTGGATTGCAGTGGTAACACTTTGGACTATACAGCCTTTTTAGATAAATACAACTTGAATTGTACTTATAGAGAGTATAGTAATATTTGTCAATCCCTTTACCGCAGACTCAGTTCATTCAAAACACCTTCATGTAATCAGATGTTCAATCAATATTTGCTGATTTAGTGATTAATGACTAACTAAATGATAACAGATGTATTAGTAGTGTTGTGTTAGGATGAGAAGTATTGGGGATGAGAAGTGTCAGGGATGAGAAGTGTTGGGGAGAAGAAGTGTCAGGGATGAGAAGTGTCTGGGATGAGAAGTGTTGCGGATGAGAAGTGTTGGGGTTGAGACGTGTTGGGGTGAGAAGTGTTGGGGATGAGAAGTGTTAGGGATGAGAAGTGTCTGGGATGAGAAGTGTTGGGGTTGAGACGTGTTGGGATGAGAAGTGTTAGGGATGATAAGTGTCTGGGATGAGAAGTGTTGGGGATGAGATGTGTTGGGGTTGAGACATGTCGGGATGAGAAGTGTTGGGGATAAGAAGGGTCAGGGATGAGAAGTGTCTGGGATGAGAAGTGTTGGGGATGAGAAGTGTTGGGATGAGAAGTGTTAGGGATGATAAGTGTCTGGGATGAGAAGTGTTGGGGTTGAGACGTGTTGGGATGAGAAGTGTTAGGGATGATAAGTGTCTGGGATGAGAAGTGTTGGGGATGAGATGCGTTGGGGTTGAGACATGTCGGGATGAGAAGTGTTGGGGATAAGAAGGGTCAGGGATGAGAAGTGTCTGGGATGAGAAGTGTTGGGGATGAGAAGTGTCTGGGATGAGAAGTGTTGGGAATGAGGCCTATCAAGTGTTAGGGATGAGAAGTGTTGGGGTTGAGACGTGTTGGGATGAGCAGTGTTGGGGATGAGAAGTGTTGGGGTTGAGAACTGTCTGGGATGAGAAGTGTTGGGGTTGAGACATGTCGGGATGAGAAGTGTTGGGGATGAGAACTGTCTGGGATGAGAAGTGTTGGGGTTGAGACATGTCGGAATGAGAAGTGTTGGGGATAAGAAGGGTCAGGGATGAGAAGTGTCTGGGATGAGAAGTGTTGGGGATGAGACATGTTGGGATGAGCAGTGTTGGGATGAGCAGTGTTGGGGATGAGACGTGTTGGGATAACAAGTGTTGGGGATGAGAAGTGTTGGGGTTGAGACGTGTTGGGATGAGCAGTGTTGGGGATGAGAAGGGACGCACACACCTTATTTTGTTTTGATATTTTCTAATTTTTCTCCTCATAGATCAACCTTATGGAACAACAGTGACTACAATGAATAGAAAATCAATAATTAAGAGTGATTGGTATGAGGAAGGCAGTTTGGTTGTAAATGATTTATTGGATTGCAGTGGTAACACTTTGGACTATACAGCCTTTTTAGATAAATACAACTTGAATTGTACTTAAAGAGAGTATAGTAATATTTGTCAATCCCTTTACCGCAGACTCAGTTCATTCAAAACACCTTCATGTAATCAGATGTTCAATCAATATTTGCTGATTTTGTGATAAATGACTAACTAAATGATAACAGATGTATTAGTGGTGTTGTGTTAGGATGATTAGAACAGAGGCGTGTATGTACAAGTTCCTGATGTGGGAACTTTGTCTATTATGGATAGAGCCCATTCTACTTTGATTAAATGGTTTATTTCCCCAAAGATCAAACAAACTAATTTCATAAAGAGTTCTTTTTTTTTACCGGTTTTACCAGTTATAAAACTGGTTTGATAAAACTGCCAGTTTTATCATTTGAATATCATAAAACTGACAGCTTTATATTACAATGACAAATATTATAAAACTGTCACTTTTATAATACTAGAATGGTAAATATAACACTGGCAGTTTTATATTAGAATTATAAATATTATAAAAGTGAGTTTTATAATAATAATGTATAGTTAGAGACCTAGCTTACCTGAATGCCATTAAATATATCTATATTCTACTGATTCTTAGGGGTGAACTTATTCAATTATCCAAAAAATCAAAGATCAAATGAACAGTTTATGAAATTTCTTGTGTATCATTTTCTAATGTGACATCTCACAACTCCACCAAAATGCCAATATCTGACTTTAGATGAGGATTTACTAAAATGTAGCCCCTTGCTTCCTAATTTGACTATCAATTTATTATATAAATTCACTGAAAATGTGCGAATCAGGAAAAATTCTCTAAATTTAAAAAGATCATTCATTACAGTAAAAAAAAAAAAAAAAAAGATGTGGTCCGAATGTTAAAATAACACTAAAAGATTTGAACCTGCCTGTCCCATGGCTTTGGTAAGAATACAACTTTGAGTAAAAAAGGCCGTCACAGTGAATGCAGCCAATTAAAGTGCCGTACCATGTGTGTGTGTGTGTGTGTGTGCGCACGGGTTTGTTTATTTGTGTTGCACAACAGAAACCTTAATTCCACATCCATTCATCTCACTGTCCTAAGTCCAGAGTAGCCTTGATGTTGTTATCACAAAACACATCTTTTCTTCACTCACCTTTTTATTATAGATTACCTTCTCCCACCTCTCCTTGTTCTTGTCTTTGTTTGTTTCTACCTGAAGTGACGCAGGTGGAAAACCATGTTTTGCTTACGAGCTACACCCTGTTTCCTACGGCATCGTGAGATGGATGAAGATCGACAGTATTTTCATCCGGGGGCCTCCCTGCATCGAACATGCTGTGATGTCATCATCACTGAGTCCCAGCGTGCACGGACCAGGACCGGGATCCGGGACAGGGACTAGGCACGCGACGCACGAAGCTCCGCCGCAAAGCACCGTGATCACACATAAAAACCAAAAACCTTTTAATTTAGTAATTACAGTTCCCTTTATGGTATTCAGAAGATAATAATAATAATAATAATAATAATAACAACTTATTAAAGAGGAAAGCATGGGGAGAGGGTGGTTCATTGTGTCCTAGTATTGTTCAGGTATAATAAGACATTAGGAGGATACTACTGCATTTGATAGAGGAAAGAGGAACTTACATTAGTGCAGCATCATCAGAAAAACCAAGAAGCAGAAAACTATTTCCCTGTAGTAGCAAATATCATTCCAAGTCTATCATTATATAATATCCATATATACACATATAGACTCACGCACCCGTTTAACTCAAAACTTCTTTTGTTCTGGAGAGTGCGGTGAATAGTCCTGGTTCCAAAATGAAGTGACCTGTGTGAAGCTACCACCACAAGTGGACGTGTTAGTAACATTCTCTCCGAGCCACGGTGAAAAGAGAGGCAAAATCAACAACACCAAGAAAAAGAAAAAAAAAAAAGAGACAGTCATTAAATGGTTATTGTCTTTTCCCCGATAAAATATGTAAGCAAAAAAAAAAAAAAAAAAAAAAAAAAAGGAAAGACGATGTATTTGACAGTGGAGAGCAGCAGTGCTTCCTGTTCGGAGCATCCACTGAAATGTTAGTAACAGGAAAGAGAGACAAGCTCTCAGCTCAAAGGTCGGTGCACGTGACCGGGGTGACGCCGTGGATCAGCAGCGTCGGGCCCAAGCCCTGAGTCAGGGCCTCCAGCTGAGCCAAGTAGCGCTGGCTCTGGCTGGGCGGCGCCGGGGGGCGGGGCAGGTACAGGAAGCGCACGGCCGCTTGGGAGCTGTGCTGCACCAGCAGGAGGTTCACCGCCGACAGGAACTCCTCGGGGAGAACCCGGGCCGTCGCCTCGGAGCCCTCCTTCTCCGCGTGCTCCTCCCCCCGGCCACCCCCCGCCACCAGACCATCCCCCCCCCCGGGGTTATCCCCCGCCCCCTCACGGCAGCAGCGCACCGCCGAGTCCCACGACACGATCTTGATGGTGGCTCGGATCCGCAGCTTCCTCAGCAGGTCGCGGAAGGTCTCCTCGTCGACCGCCCAGCCCTGCTCGTCGGACTCCGTCTCCACGTTCAGGAAGATCCTCATCCTGGCGTGGCGCCACCTGGTGGACATGTTCAGGACGCACGCCATCTGCAGGAGGAAGAGGCTGCACACGTCCACGCGGTCGCCGCCGCTCGGCTGCAGCAGGTTGAGGGGCCACACGTCGATGGTGCGCTCGGCGCCGTCCACCTTGCTGTCCTTGCCCTCGCCCTCCAGCTGGAAGAAGTAGCGTCCCAGGCACACGTTCTTGTTCATCTTGATGGCGTCTGAGATGATGCCCACGTACTCCTGCGGCGACAGCCAGCGGTGGCTCTCCACGTGGCGGACGGGGGGGAAGTGGGCCTGCAGCGACGGCAGGTCCACCCCGAAGTTGCAGCTCTCCGCGTCCCCGCTTCCCGTCGCCGAGTGACAGAAGGCGGCATCCTGCAGGAAGTAGTCCTCGGGGCAGCAGCTGTCGTAAAAGCCCAAGACCAGGGTGTTGGGCTTCATTCCGCCTTAAAAAGGAACAGCACAAAAACAAAAACACATAAAGGACGACGTTGTGAGAGGTGTTGTGCGGCGAGACAGGAACAGCGTCTCACCGAGGCCTGTAATGCGCAGCAGATGCTGCGTTCCCTGACGGACGGACAGGGACAGGGTCAGGTCCACGAAGGCCTTCACGCCCAGCTTGTCCACCAGACTCAGCCAGAAGTTGTACTGTTGCTGGACCGGGTCTGAAGGCAGTGTGTCTGGAAGGCAGAACCAGGAGACAGTCAACATTATACCACGTGAAATAAAACAACTCTGATGATCGTTTCTGTGCGAGTTGTGGCTTTAACGTGACCAGAGGTCAAAGACTCCTGGATGAGAGGCGATGGTGAACTCCACGGACTAAAACAGGGTTTAAGCAAACCCATTGTGTAGGAGACATTCCACCTCCCCTTTTAACACTCCCAAGGCGTATCTTCTGAGTCAAATCCAATCCAATTTTAGGTAAAATGCATTTGAATGAATAAGCAGGTTGTATGGTTGGTTGGCCCTGAACATTTAAAGCTTTATTATAAAATTCACTCAAAACAGGTTGCAGATGCAAAAAAATAAAAAATAAGCAAGAAATCACAGAAGATGTTTATGAAAGACTATTGCACTATAGACTCTGCTCGCACGGCTGTGTGATTCAGGCACTGGAACAAAACAGGAAATGAATTTATTGGACCGATTGAACAGAATGCATTGCCCAAATAAACAGGGAGATGGGATTGTGTAAACGCCGCCTGCATTACCAGAGCCAAGCATTTTACTATTATTATTGATAATATTTAGGCACTTTAGAATAAAGGAGGAAAATTCTGATGTTCGAAAGAGCCGGGATCGGAGAGCAGCTCACCATGTGCACTCACAATGACAAATGGCTCGAAAGATAAGAACGCTAATTTAATACTCTCGGCTGGAAACGGACCAAACCCAGAGCAGCGCTGGAAACATTACCCAGATCTCCCAGCTGCACGTGGCCCAGCACAAACAGCCCCCCCTTCTTCAGCTGGTTGACGAAGAGGATGAGCTGGCACGAGGAGCGAGGGTTGGCCACCATCAGCAGTACCTGCGGCCTCCAGAACTTCACGTGGTCCTTCCTCACGTCCAGCATAAGCAGATACTTACGAACCTGAAGAAAGACACTGAAAGGTTGGTGTGTGTGAGTGTGTGTGTGTGTGTGTGTGTGTGTGTGTGTGTGTGTGTGTGTGTGTGTGTGTGTGTGTGCGCGCGCGTGCGTGTGCGTGTGCGTGTCAGGAAACCTGGTGGAAGATGAGCGCCTGGCTGATGTAGCCCCAGCTGCTGGTGGGCGCTCGGTAGTGGAGGAAGAGCAGCAGCAGCAGGAGGATGATGATGCTGGCCGAGGAGTACGCAGGGTTGATGACAAACATCATCACAAGGCAGCTCATGATTCCCAGCAGACACGTGTGCCAGGAGAAGACCTGGAAGGTGGGTCTGACAGAGAGGACAGAGCAGAGAGGTCAAGGACTTGTTTCGGATTCAGAAGTGGAAAACTTTTGAGTACGCCCGATCTATAATTACCTAAAATTCGGGGCTGATGCCCATTCAAGAGCCAAGCAGGCCAAGTCAACAGCGGCGTAGGCAAGCAGGTAGAAAACTGTGACCAGCCCGGCCACGGCATTGAGCTGGCCGGCAAACACCACACACTGTGAGACACGGCAAAACATCATCACACACTGGGCAAACACACTGGACACACACACTGACAACACACACCGGACACGCACACTGACAACGCACACTGGACACGCACACTGACAACGCACACTGACAACGCACACTGGACACATGCACATTTGACACAAACACTGGACACATGCACACTGGACACAAACACTGGACACAAACACTGGACACAAACACTGGACACAAACACTGGACACAAACACTGGACACAAACACTGGACACGCACTGACAACAGGCACACTGGACACACACCGGACATGCACATTGGACATGCACACAGACAGCACACTGGACACACACACTGGACACATGCACACTGGACACATGCACACTGGACACACACTGACAACACGCACACTGGACACACACTGACAACACGCACACTGGACACACGCACACTGGACACACACTGACAACGCGCACACTGACAACACGCACACTGGACACACATTGGACATGCACATTGGACATGCACACAGACAGCACACTGGACACGCACACTGGACACATGTACACTGGACACATGCACACTGGACACACACTGACAACACGCACACTGGACACACGCACACTGGACACACACTGACAACGCGCACACTGACAAAACACACTGACAACACGCACACTGGACACACATTGGACATGCACACAGACAGCACACTGGACATCACACACTGGACACATGTACACTGGACACACGCACACTGGACGCACAGTGACAACACGCACACTGGACGTGCACACTGGACGTGCACACTGGACGTGCACACTGGACGTGCACACTGGACGCACACACTGGACATGCACACACTGGACAGGCACACTGGACACATGCACACTGGACACACGCAAACTGGACACACGCACACTGGACACATGCACACTGGACACACGCACACTGGACACACGCACTGACAACACGCACACTGACAACATGCACATTGGATATGCACACGGACAACACACACTGGACACACACACTGACAACACTGGACACGCGCACACTGGACACACACACTGGACACACGCACACTGGACACGCGCACACTACACACGCGCACACTGGACACGCGCACACTGGACACACACACTGGACACACACACTGGACACACACACTGGACACACACACTGGACACACACACTGGATGCTCCATTTCTGTACCTGTGCCAGAGCCCATGTGTAAACCACAGCCATCCATGGATTCCCTGAGCTGGACTTGATGGCGGCTGGAGCGAGCGGCAATCCTGTGAGGGGGAAGTAGAAAGGTCCAAACAGTTGGAACAGGGTTTTTAAGTGTGAAGCGCTTTCAATTTCATGATACAATTTCAACAACAAACAACTACTGAATGACTGAATGACTGCGATTCAAAAGGCCCAAACTACCTGGTGGTATTAAAAAAAATAAAAAGAAAGAAATGTTCTGCAGAGCCCCCTCCATAAGATTTCAAGGACTCTCTCTCCCTCCCCAACACCGACCAACATATTCCCCAAATATCCCCCGTTCACCCCCCGCGTGGTCCACGTGCATGGCTGTTGGCCCGGCAGATGCCCTGGCAAATTGGATCACGCAAATGTAATTAAATGGTTTATTATTCTATTCGATTTAAGTGCCTTTGAATGCACATATTTCAGCTAATTCAATTCCGGCCACATCAAAGGAGTACTTCAAGGTGACAACTCCACTGAACGTAGAGGTTGCGAATATTAATTCACATGGATTGAAACAGAAAACACCCCGTGATAAGTTACCAAACAGCTCGTCCAGCGCCAGCGCGTGGAGGATCCGCGACGCCCCGATCATGGAGCTCATGGCGGCCGACAGGGAGGCGCAGTAGATCCCGATGATGACGAACGGAGGCCAGATGTTGATCTGCTTCAAGAACCCGTAATCCTGAATCAAAAGGGCCCTTCGGCAAACGAGAAACACAGAGAGAAAAGGAACCACACACACACACACACACACACACACACACAGACACACACAGACACACACAGACACACACACACACACACACACACACACACACACACACACACACACACACACACACACACACACACACAATACAAGTCACTATGAAGCAGTGTTTTCCACCAAACGGTTTTCATTCACGGTTTTCATTTCAAAATGTCAGCTGAGGTCGTGTCGGACCTTTCACAGGTGGAGCTGACCAGGAGGAAGAGGATCACATAGACTATGAAGGTGTAAAGGACGGCAGAGATGGTGCCTTTAGGGATGGAAACACTAGGGGTCTTCAGCTCCCCTTCAGGAAGAGAGATGGAATGAAAGACACATTAACATACGGCCATGACCCCACGCGTATCAGGAAGTGCCCCGAGTCCCCACCTGACATGTTGGCTCCGGCCATGATCCCCGTGCAGCTGGTGAACATGACGGCGAACACGGTGGCGAAGGAGGTGACGGTGTTGGTGCTGTAGTCCAGCGAGTATCCGGCTGGGGGAGCAGAATGAGGAAAGATGACGAGAGACGCCTCCAGATTTAGACCGCTCTCTGCCTTCAGTTTTGCATACCGTACTTTGACATGCCCCACCCCCACCCCCCGGGGGGGCCCCCGCCCGTCCCCCCGCACTCACGGCCCAGGTTGCTCCTCAGCGTGGTGGCGTTGAAGCCGGTGTAGCTGACGTTGTAGCGGGACGTCAGGTTTCCAGGTCCCGGGCGACTGATGACCCAGTCCCGGGGCTTGACCGCCAGGGGGCTGATGACGATGGAGAGCAAGGTGACGTTGACCACCAGCAGGATGATGAAGGCTGTGCGGGCGTAGATGTGCGCGCCCACCAGACACACCACCAGACACAGCAGGAGCACCACGGAGGAATACAGCACCGTGTACCAGTACCCGACAGGGAGCGCGCGGACCCCAGGCGCGGACAACTCTGACAGAGGGGGAACCGGGGAAAGAAAAACGGAGAATCAACAAGAACAGAAGAGGAAAAATAAATAAAGGAGAACACTCTTCAGGAGTTGGGATACCAACCGGGATCCACGCCAAACACATCCAGTATGGCCTCCACCAGCCCCAGGACGTAGACCCCACAGGCGCACACCTTGGCCAAGAAGAACATCAGACCGATGCTTCCTCCAAACTCTGGACCCAGTGAGCGGCTTATCATGTCTCAAGGCTTTTGGTCAAGGAGCTTGTTTCCCCACATTTAGAGCATTTCCCACGTGTCATAGCCATGAACCCAGAAAGGAAAAGGATGATTTACACTGAGGATACAATAGGCTCCACCTCCTTTTATCGCACCGTTGGTTGAAATGGCACAGATGGACAGGATGGTGAGGGAGATGATGGTGTAGGCCACCACCAGCATCAACAGGCCCTGGAGGAGCCCGGCGTGGCCCACCACAAACCCTGCAACGGAGGAGGGTATCAGGGTCACCAGTTTCGGCTCCAGCCCCCGGAGGCCCCCGGAAGCTCCCGGAGGCTCCCGGAGGGACCCGGGCCTCGCACGCTTTGGCACTCACCGCTCCTGAGGAAGAGCACGATGCTGAACATGGAGAGGATGGTCGGCACCATCACCCCGAAGAAGGTGTTTAACTTCCGGGACTCCTTCTTGGGCACGTCGGGGGAGTCCGGGCCGGGGTCCGGGCCAGGAGCCGGGGCCGTCTCGGGCCCCATGCCGCACACCGCCAGGCCCACGGACAGACCACACACCTCAGGGTCCAACAGGGGTGTGTGTTCGCTGGACATGGTGTGTTATCTGCTGTGTGTGTGTGTGTGTGTGTGTGGGTGTGTGTGAGTCACTTCCTCTCAACTACCCTGTGAACAAAGAAAAAAGAACATGGCAACAGGTTTCAAACTGTACATACATGTCTATATAGGCTGTATTCCATAAACTCAGGCCAATAACTCTGACCCTATTAAACAAAATACATAATACAAAAAAACAAAACAAAGCATGAAGCATTTTTGTACTATATACACTATAGTCTATCCATATCTATAGGAGGCTTGATAAACTTGTGCCAATCAAGAAACAGATTATGTGAATGCCAAATATTAGAATATAATTATTGAAAGGAAGATAATAATAAGAATTAAATAATAATAATAATAATAATAATAATAATAATTTTAACATAAACAAAGTTGTCACGTATCGTACAGGCACACGCAGGAAAACATAAAAATACCGAAGCTCAGCTGTGAAGCCTGGACCCAGAGGGACCAGAGAGGCTGCAGCTTCCTAGATGAATAGGGCGCTAAACACACACTGTCCCGCGGGTTTGAAACCTGTGTTCTTGCAATTTGCGTCGCGCTGCTGTGGGAGAGAACGTTCCAATTAAACCAAATCTCTCAGGCGGGTTTTACCCGCTTGTCCGCTGGACGCAAACGTCGCTCCGCGGACCTTGCGGCAGCGGAGACTGCGCGCTGCGCTGCGTTCGAATCCGGTCGAAGTTTACGCCTCGCTGCCCAACACGGAACCGGCGGAACGGGAAGTGGCTCGTTCGGGCAAGCGGCCGGGCGGCGCGGCGCGGCGCGGCTCGGCTCGGCGCGGCTCGGCTCGGCACGGCACGGCTCAGCTCGGCGTCCGGGCCGGTGCTGGTGTCACGGGATAACAGCTCAACGTAACCGCCCGGGGAGGAGGCGGGGTCGGGAGGCCGGGGTCACGTGTCGGGGGCGGGGCGGGCTTTGGACTGGCCACGCCCCCTCTGCGCGGCAGCAGAGTTCTGGGCGACGGGCGTGTCTGACGTCACACGTGACGTCGCTACATTTTCCTTGTCTGCGCAGAAATAAGGAAAGAGACGATTCAATGCGGATCAGGGATCTTTGTTGCTATTTATAAAATAAATGAGATTTTAAAAAAATATACTTTGTTGATCCCCAAAGCTAAATTCCGGTGTTGCAGCCAGCAATGACAAACATGACAAAACAAAACATCATTTATAAAAACACACACGATGTGGCAGGTTGTTTTTGAATGAATTACTTTATGTGGCGACCCCTAACGGGAGCAGCCGAAAAAAAAAATATATATATATGTATATGTATATATCTCCCTCTCTCGCTCTCTCTCTATATATATATATAAATGTGTGTGTGTGTGTGTGTGTGTGTATATATATATATATATATACATACATACATACAAACATATATACATATATATACATATATATATATATATATAAATACATATATACACATACACACACATATATATATATACACATTATATACACTGTATATAAGTATTTATATAGTGTATATAGTGTATATATGAACAAATATACAGTATATACACTGAATATATATATACACTATATATACAGTATATACTGTATATTAACTGTATGCAATGTATATATATATTTATATATACTGTATATACATATATACAGTATATACACTATAATGTACTCACATTAAACTCAAACCACTTTCTGTCCTTCTCCAGAGCTCCAGAGAGGATATCTGTATTATATATATCTGTATCTGTATACGAACATGTAAATATATATATATATACTGTACAGTGTATATTCTGTATGTATATATATATACATATATACATACACTTGATAAGAAGGGTCAGAGCAGACTTCATCTGCTTGGAAGACTTAGGTCCTTTGGAGTGCTGGGGGCTCCCCCGAGGACCTTCTTCAACACCATGGTGGCATCAGCCATCTTTTATGAAGTGGTCTGCTGGGGCAACAGCCTCACCACAGCTGACAGGAAGAGACTTGACAAACTGATCAAGGAGGCCAGCTCTGTCCTGGGGGGCCCCCTGGACCCGGTGCAGGTGGTGGGAGAAAGGGGGATGATGGCTAAGCTGTCATCCATGATGGAGAACGAATCCCACCCCATGCATGAGACTCTGATGGCACTGGAGAGCTCCTTCAGCGATAGGCTACCGTGAACATTTTTTATTAAAAGAAAAAAAGAAAGCGCAATCCCTGATGTGCAATGTGTCGAGATATGTGCAATACACTTAATTACTCTGGTTCATATTTACGGTGATTTTTTATTTTTATGTTTTCTATATATTTTATATTGTTTATAGTGTGTACCTTGATATGCTCTCTGTTTTCTGCTGTCCCCTTTTTTCTGCTGGAACGATGTAAATTTCCCCGTTGTGGGACTAATAAAAGTTTTTCTGATCTTATCTTATCTTATCTTACATACATACATACATACATACATACATACTGTGAGAGAAAAATTCATATGATCAACTATTTGAATGATGTCTTACCTGGTTTACATAGAACAATTGCCTTTGCGTATGTTACCTATCTTATAAAACACATTGCCTCTGGGTTTTAAAATGAGTCTCTCAGAGTTTTATATGAAGAGACTGCTCTTTCTAACAATGTCTATTGTAGTATAAAGATGAGATCACATTTCATCCTGACTCAACCTTGTGTGGAGATAAGGGTAACTTGACAGAGCATTGTGTGCATGATGTCAGAGCGTACCTGTGACCTGAGTTTGGCTGTTGACCCATTGTATGAGCTCTAATGATTGATTTGATTTGATCAATGGAGGATTGAGGGGGCATTGTCTTGTAAATGACACCTGACCAAAGGTACACAACCTCTCATAGGTATAAAGCCTTCTTCGTCAGAAGCAGGAGCAGACTGGTCAGAACACTGCTTTGGAGCAGTACTGAATCTTTCTCTTTATTCTGCAGAATAAATATCTTTAATATTCCCAGTTTTTGTTTTCTCGGCAGATTAACTTCACCGATCATTGCGGAAGAATTTCTTCCACAATGCAGACATACATACACATATGCACATTCACCTATATACACATACATACATACACATGCATACATATATATATATACACACATACATATAAACATACACATATTCAAGATTCAAGATGTTTATTTATCGCATACATATACATACAATCATACATATGTAGTACAACAGTTAAGCGAATTACTACCTAACTAATTAACTAAACCACAGTAACTGATTCCTAAAACTTAATTCCGTTAGTGAATAGAATTATATAAAATCAAATAAAATAATGGTCTGAAGGTAATATACTGAGTGTGGGTACAAAATAGAAATAAATGGAATAGACTACGTATATGTATATGGAATAGGCCGTTTTGTATATACAGATATGCAGTAAAGTGGCATGTGAATAAAGTGAGGCAGTGTGTGTAGAGATATACAGTACAGTATATAACAGTACAGCACAGAAATACAGTAACACCAAACAGAACAGCAATACAGCACAGTATGCAGTAACCCAGGACAGTCATACAGTATGCAGTACAGTATGCTATAACCAAGTACAGTGATACAGTATGCAGTACAGTATTCTATAACCCAGTACAGTGATACAGTATGCAGTACAATATGCTACAACCCAGTACGGTGATAGAGGATTTAGTACAGTATGCAATATCCAGTACAGTAAGGCAGTGAGGACCCCTGATGAGTTCAGCGTTGACAGTTCTCATGGCTTGCGGGAAGAAACTCCGCCTCAGTCTCTCTGTTCTCGCTGTGTGGCTGTGGAGGCGCTTGCCCGACCGCAGCAGCTGGAACAGTCCGTTGTTGGGGTGGTGAGGATCCTTCATGATCCTGCGGGCTCTGCTACTACACTTCCTGGTGTATAAGTCCTGCAGGGAGGGGAGGGTAGTTCCAGTGGTACGTCGAGCTGAACGCGCCACCGTCTGCAGGGCCCGCCTGTCCTGAGCGCTGCAGTTCCCAAACCAGGCAGTGATGTTGCCCGTCAGGATGCTCTCCACTGCTCCGGAGCAGAAGGACTTGAGGATTCTCACCGAGACCCTGAATTTCTTCAGCTGCCTGAGGTGGTAAAGACACTGCCTCGCCTTTTTCACCAGAGTGTGTGTATGTATAGTCCAGATAGTCCAGTCCAGATATATATACAGTATATATATATATATATATATATATATATATATATATACACACATATACAGATACACACATATATAAATATGTGTATATACAGTACATATACATACATATACATAAAATAACTACTGTACTATATAAAAATAAATAGAATAAAATATAATTTCATTTAGTGCAAGCTTAAGCTTAAAGGGGGAAGTTAAATGTGAAGTAAAAATGTGCCTTGTGCATTGCCATTCAGAGGAGGAGTTCCCTCTCCTGGCACAGGGCGGAGTCATTGCAGGTGGTTATTGCGGTTGGCAGGAATGACCTCCTGTAACGGAGCTGAAGGAGCCTCTGGCAGAAGACATGTGCCTGTTGTCTGACCAGTAACTTTGAGTAGGGGGTGTGCAGTGTTGTCCATGATGCTGAGCAGCTTGTGCAACATCAACAACATCTCTCCACAAGCAGCTCTAGGGGCTCCAGAGCAGTCCCACCAGTTCCCTCTACTCTGTCTCCTGTCCACCAGTGATACACCCCACAACTGCAGAGCCATCCGAAAAATTTCTGCAGATAACAGGACTCCGAGTTGTATTGGACGTCTGAGGTATACAGGCTGAAGAGGAAAGGTGAGAGTACAGTCCCCTGCGGCGCTCCCGGGTTGCTAACCACCTGCTCAGACACGCATTCCCTCAGCCGCACAAACGGTGAGTCCGTCTGTGAGGTCATCAATAATCCAGGAGGTTGTGGAGGCGTCCACCTGCATCTCTTGGCGCTTCTCTCGCAGCACTGCAGGCTGGATCGTGTTGAAAGCACGGGAGAAATCCAAAAACATGATTCTCACAGTGCTGCCTGCTTTGTTCAGGTGAGAGTGGGCTGGCTGGAGCAGGTAGATGATGACGTCTTCAACTCCAACCTTGGGGTGGTAGGCAAACTGAAGTGGGTCCAGAGAGGTGCTCACCTGAGTGTGAGATGGGCCAGTATCAGGCTCTCCAGGACTTTCATGATGTGTGATGTTAAGGCAACCAGTCTGTAGTCATTGAGGGCAGATGGTAAAGACTTCTTAAGGCATCTTAGGTACCGAAACAAGGCAGGATGTCTTCCACAGCACTGGAACCTTCTCCTGGCTCAGGCCTTGCTCTGGTGCAGTCTCTCCAGCTGTCTCTTCACCTGACTACAGGAAACAGACAGGTGGGTGGTAGAGGGGGGCTATTTGTTTCTTGACGTCGGGGGAGGTGTTGATGGGCCCGAATTGAAGTCCATGGTGGGGGCTCGTAGGGTGAGGGGAGGCATAGTGTGAGTCCGTGGTCTTGATCACCAGGGAGGTGTGAGAGGGAAGCGGCTGTGGGGGTAGGGAGGGTGTGGGGTCTGTGTGGCTGGGGGTAGGGGAGAAGGCAGCTGAGGGACCTGTGCTGGACCTGTTGAAGAACACGTTCAACTCTTTGGCTCTCTCCAGACTTCCCTCAGCCTGATCCCCCTTCACCTTGAAGCCTGTGATCTTTTTCATCCCTGACCACACATGCCGCACATTGTTTTGCTGGAGCTTGCTCTCCGGCTTTTGCCTGTATGCCTCCTTGCTCTCCCTCAAAATGATTACTTATTATTACTCATTATGTAGTTTTATACATTACATTTTCCTTGAAAACTATTTAAAAAAATCTAAAGATGTATAATATTAAAATTAGTCTCTCTCTCTCTCTCTCTCTCTCTTTCTCCATCCATCCATCCATCTATCTATCTATCTATCTATCTATCTATCTATCTATCTATCTATCTATCTATCTATCTATCTATCTATCTATCTATCTATCTATCTATCTATCTATCTATCTATCTATCTATCTATCTATCTATCTATCTATCTATCTATCTATCTATCATCTATCTATTTATCTTTGCCATTCAGAATGCACCTTTGTCCCCCTGACCCCTGAGACCCTGGCCTACATTATGGTCTAGTGCAGCTGTTACATTCACACTCCACACTCACACTTTCTCACCCGAGTGGCGACAAAACCTGTCACATGGGATGGACTGGGTGCGGCTTTTGAATGAAAAAAAACAAAAACGTTTGTTTTTTTTTGGTTTGTTTTTTTGTTTTTTTTGTGTATGACTTTTTGGCTCAGAGTCAGTTTTGCTTCATTAGTTATTGTATATGACCAATTTATTCTTGTTTAATTTTTAAGTCATTTGAATTTTTTAATTGTTATATACCTATACTAATACCTAGTTTTTCTGACTCTTAGAAAGACATTTTACATTGAAATTGAATATGTGAATAAAGTCGGAAATAACATCTTATGAAGGGGCAAAGCAGACCAAAAGCACCAATCTGTCTTTTCTGCTGAATTGGTTTTATTTAGGAAATTTCTCCATTGGCCCGATGATAGATCCAGACAACATGATCTGCCATAATATTTGGAGAAACTATAAAAACTGTAGATGCACAGCCGGCCTAAATATGAAAATTTGTTGGCCGACTTGACTTGTTGGTCGACTTAATGGACTAATTGGCCGATTAAATTGACTTGTTGGCCGTCTTAATGGACTTGTTGGCCGACTTGAAGGACTTGTGGGGTCAACTTTATGGACTTGTTGGCTGACTTTAAGGACTTGTTGGTTGACTAAATGGACTTGTTAGCCAACTTATTGGACTTGTTGGCCAACTTCATGGACTTGTTGGCTGACTTGAAGGACTTGTTGGCCGACTTAATGGAATTGTTGGCCGACTTAATGGACTTGTTGGCTGACTTGAAAGACTCGTTGGCCTACTTAATGGACTTGTTGGCCGACTTAATGGACTTGTTGGCTGACTTAAAGGATTTGTTGGCCTACTTAACGGACTTGTTGGCCGACTTGAAGGAATTGCTGGATGACTTGCCGGGCTCGCCTTGCGCAGTCAACGTTGTACTGCCACTGCTGTCCAGGCCTTCTGGCCACTTCCTCCAAGCCAGGCTGTCCGCTGGAGCCCAGGAGTCCCGTGGAGCCTTGGGGTTTCGAGAGTTCCAAGGGGTCTGGGAGTTCCGTCATCCTTTCTCTCAGCAGGAGTGACTCAGTTGTTTCCAGGCCGCGCGATGCCTTGAGTTGAACTTAATCTTTTCACTCTGACCACGTGGAGACGTACATGGCTATATAGGGGGCTAAACTCTCCCAATAAGTCCCCGGAGACAGGAGCTCACTGCTCAGGAGTATCTTTGTTGGAAGCGGTGTGAAACTGTGGAACAGTACAGAAGTATGCAGATTAAGGATCAGTCTCAATGCAGATGTAAATAACCTGTTGATACAATTTTCATAGCTCCTACACTGTATACATACACCAATAGCATGAATAAACTCATAGATTGTGGTTTCTCAAGGGCAACGACAAGGCGGGTGGGAAGGAGTTCTCAGTCCGAGTCTGAGGCGTGATCTGATTGTCTGCGCGCGTTTCTGTCTGGCTATCTTATATGCCTGTGTTCCGATGTCATACTATCATCACAATGCTATGATGTCCCAACGCCGACTGGGGGGCGCAAACACTCCCCGCCTGAGGGGGCGGAACACACACACACACACAAATGCACGCACACACACACACACGCACACACACACTCACACTCACACTCACACGCACACACTCAGACACACACTTCAATCCACCGTATCAGACAATAGAACCAAACTGTAACACCAAAGGTCCAGAAAGTCAAACTCTGGTGCTAAAAATAAAAACTCCCACACCTCCATGCGGACAGGAGATACTTTATTACCCTGGAGTGGTGGGCAGACAAATATCAGAAATATGAAATCCCATCAAGCAACAAGAGAGAGAGAGAGAGACGGACAGGGTGGCAGACAGACAGACAGACAGACAGACAGACAGACAGACAGACAGACAAGACAGACAGACAGACTCCCTTCCTCTCTCAGCCTAATTCACAGTGAATGTCTCCCGTGTGCAGGTCTCTGGGGATGGCGAACGTCGGATTGAGAGTAATTACTACGAGGAGCTTCAACTGTGACCCAGGACTGAACCTCTGCTTTTAGACACATCCATATACGTACAGGGTGGATTTACATCACCACAGGCCCATGAACGGACACATGCTTTGACAAAGGGATGATTTATTTGAATGATGTAGAGCAGTGGTTCTCAACGTGTGGTCCAGGGCCCCCCAGGGGCCCCTGCAAAATGTTTAATAGTTAAACTTCAATGTTGTTTTCACTTACAGCACTGAATCTCCCTAACTACAAGACAAGATAAGATCAAATAAGATCATTGTTAGTAATAGGATAGACAAGGACCCCCAATTTGGAACGGATCCCGTTTGATAAGATTTAGTCTCTGGGATCCAGATGTGACATTTTTTTTATTGTTATGACTTAGTTCAAACATCCACACTTGCCTTTACTACAGATATAACAGGGAAACTACGATGTAAACAGTACATTCTTACACGGCTCAGTGGAGTACTCCATTCTGATTGGTCTATAGCGGCAACCAGCCCAGTTATTTCTGAATAATGTCTGTTAATAATGACCGTTGCCACGGGGAACCACTCCTTCTGGTTTCACATCCCTCGTTTCACGCAGCGTTCAATAATCAATATTCCATCTCAGAGTATTCATGTATTCAGTAATAAGCAGGATAATGTGCAGCCGGCTGTCCATTATCACTAAATAACCTTTAGAGAGAGAAAGGACGAGTTGGGCTTCAGTTTAAAGTGTGTTGAAGTGTGTTCTGTCAGAACAGAGGTTGGCAAAACGAGCCTGTTCATCTACGATGCTTGGTCCTGGAACCATTTGCAGGCCAAGCTCAAACATGACACCCTTATCTGTTAAAAGAGTTTTAAACATAGAATAAGGGAAGTGCAGGTCTCTGTCAGTTGTAGTTGCGTCAGGATGCATTGTTTATACACTGTATTGTGTCATGTATTTTTGTTGTACTGCAGTATTCTTGCTATTGTGGTTCCTGTTTTTTGTTTGATGTTGCTATTTGACCCTTTCTTGACTAGATCTCATTTCCAAAAGGTGTTAGTTAAATATAGGTTTTATATATATATATATATATAAATATATATATATGGTCTATATACTATATATGTAGTGTATATATATACACTATATGTACTGTATACACATCATATATATATATATATATATATATATATATCTGTAATACATATATATATGTATCTGGATACGCACAAATATATACAGTATACTATATATATAGAGTGTATATTCTGTATATATATATATATATATATATAGTGTTTTTACTGTATACATATATATAATGTACATCGGTATAAATATATGTATATATGTTTACCGTATGTATATATATATATATATATATATATATATATATATATATATATTGTACACAAAGTACAATGTATATATATACAGTATATATGTATATTTATACAGTATATACACTATACTGTACTCACACTAAACTCAAACCACTTCCTGTCCTTCTCCAGAGAAGAGGAAGAGGAGAAGGAAGAGGAAGAGGATGAGGAAGAGGAGGAGGAGGAAGAGAAGAAGAAGAGGGGGAGGAGGAGGAAGAGTAGGAGGAAGAGGAGGAAGAGGAAGAGAGGAGGAGGAAGAGGAGTAGGAGAAGGAGGAGGAGGAAGACAAGGAGGAAGGGAGGAAGAGGAGGGGGATGAGGAGGAAGAGGAGGGGGAGGAGCAGGAGGAGGAAGAGGAGAAAGAGAGGAAGACGAGGGGGGCGGGGGGAGGAAGAGGAGGAGGAGGAGGAGGAGGAGGAGGAGGAGGAGGAGGAAGAGAGGAAGAAGAGGGAGGGGGGGGGGAGGAAGAGGAGGAGGAAGAAGAGAGGAAGAAGAGGGGGAGGAGCCCCGGAGAGGAAGGAGAGCAGAGGACACTACGTCACAGTGGAAGCAGGATCCGCGTTGAAGCCTCATCCAGGATGTTCTGCTCTCATGGAGTGAGGAAGCAGGACTAGGATCCATCATGGACGGGCTGCTGCTGGTGCTGCTCTGACGCGTCCTGGACCTGGAACCACCCCGGAGCCTGCGGAACCAACCCCGGAGCCTGCGGAACCAACCCCGGAGCCTGCGGAAGCAACCCCGGAGCCGAACCCCTCCGTCCACATTCTGATCGTCGCCGCTTCCTCGGAACATTGATCCCGGCGGGAGGAGGGAGGAACGGCAGGAAAAAAACATCGGAACCATCGGAGGAATTGACAGGTACCAAAGCCCGTTGTCTTCTCAAGGTTATTATGGGCTGTACCGCTGTAGGGCGGGTGGACCTTGTGATGCTTCGGTTGTTTTTGAACGCGGGGGTTCGTTTCGGGATTTAAATGTGTCAGCCCGTGTGTCGTGGCAGGGAGGGGAGACGACGTCCCCCCGCCCGAACCCCCGGGTTCGGATCGATACCGTCCATCATTGATCCGCAGATCCGACCCCCTCCCCCCGCCCCACATTTATAAAACTCATCATGTGTTGAAATGCGGACAAAGCTCCGCAGAAGGAGCTTCTCCTTCACCCCCATCTTCGTCTATACCCCCACCTCCATCTCCATTCCACCCCCACCTCCATCTCCACCGCCACCTCCACCTTCATCTCCATCTGCTCGGCTTCCACTGCGGCTTCCTCCGGAGCTTCTTATGGGAGGAGCCGCCATGTGAACCAGCTCCCAGCAGCAGAACATCTATTCTGGGCTTTTTGTTTTTATTTATTTCTGAGAATATTCTGTTGCACTCCGTGACCAGGGCCCGTCCTCTGGGCCCTGGTTCCCCCTGGTTCCTTCTGGATCCTCCTGGTTCCCCCTTGTTCCTCATGGTTCCCCCTGGCCCCCTTTGGTTCCATCTGGTTCCTCATGGTTCCCCCTGGTCCCCCCTGGTTTCTTCTGGTTCTTCCTGGTCCCCCTTGCTCCATCTGGTTTCATCTGGTTCCTCTTGGTTCCCCCTGGCCCCCCCTGGTTTCCCTTGGTTCCTCCAGGTTCCCCCTGGCACCCCCTGGATCCTCCTGCCTTGATCCTCCTGCCTTCCCCTGGTTTCTCCTGGGCTCCCCCTTGTTCCTCCCCATTCGCCAGGTTCCATCTGGTCCCCCCTTGTTCTTCCCTGGCCCCCCCTGGTTCCTCCTGGTTCCTCCTGGTCCCTCCTGGTCCCCCCTTGTTCCACCCCATTCCGTCTGGTTCCTCCTGGTTCACCCAGGTTCCTCCTGGTTCCCCCCGGTTCCTCCTGGTACATACTGGTTTCCCCTGGTTCCTTCTGGTTCCTCCTGGTTCCCCCTTGTTCCTTATGGTTCCTCCTGGCCCCCTCTGGTTCCATTTGGTTCCTCCTGGTTCCTCCTGGTCCCCCCTGGTTCTTTCTGGTTCCCCCTGGTTCCCCTTGCTCCCCCTGGTTCCATCTGGTTCCTCTTGGTTCCCCCTGCCCCCCCTGGTTTCCCTTGGTTCCTCCAGGTTCCCCCGGCACCCCCTGGATCCTCCTGCTTCCTCCTGGTCCCCCCTTGTTCCACTCCGTTCCGTCTGGTTCCCCCTGGTTCCCCCTGGCCCCCCCTGGTTCCTCCTGGTTCTCCCTTGTTCCACCCCGTTCTGTCTGGTTCCCCTTGGTTCCTCCTGGTTCCCCCATTCCGTCTTGTTCTGTCTGGTTCCGTCTGGTTCGGTCTGGTTCCTCCTGGTTCCCCCTTGCCCCCCCCCCCTTCTTTCTGGTTCCCCCCGGTTCCTCCTGGTTCCTCCTGGTTCCCTCATCCCCATCCCAGACACTGTACATTTAAGGGGTGCGGCCAGACCTTCTGACATTTTGCATAGTTTGCATAGACGCTGGCGCCCCACTGCTGGGCCAGACCGTGGAACCCTACCGTGGAGCCCCAACGTGGGGGCCCCACCGTGGAACCCCACCGTGTTTCCGTGTTTCTCAGCTGCATCATCATCGGAAATCTTGTATCTTGAAGCCGTTGAGCCAGGTTGCTTTAGGGAGGAAGGCTTCTCTGTGGTGGTTTGTGCACACAACCAGATAGGAGGAGAAATAGATGCTGTATATATTCATAATACAGAGAAATACTGTATATTCATAAAATACAGAGAAATATATTCATACAATATAAAGAAATGTATTCATACAATTCAGAGAAATATACTCATAAAATATAGAGAAATATATTCATAAAATATAGATGAATATATTTATAAAATATAGAAATATATTTGTAAAATATAGATACATATATTCATAAAATATAAGTTAATATATTCATAACATACAGCAAAATATATTCATAAAATAAAGACAAATATATTCATAAAATATAGAGAAATATATTCATAAAATACATAGAAATATATTCCTAAAATATAGAAAAATATATTCATAAAACACAGAAAAAGATATTCATAGAGTACAAAAAATATATAAATAAAATACAGAGAAATATATATTCACAAAATATAGATAAATATATTTGTAAAATACAGAGGAATATATTCATTAAAAATAGAGAAATATATTCATAAAATACAGAGAAATATATTCATAAAACACAGATAAATATATTAATAAAAGAGAGAAATATATTCATACATACAGAGAAATATATTCATAAAATACAGTGAAATATATTCATAATATAGAGAAAAATATTCATACAATACAGAGAAATATATTCATAAAATACAGAAGAAAATATTCATAAAATATAGATAAATATATTTATAATATACAGAGAAATATATATTCACAAAATATATATACATATATTCATAACATAAAAAAAAATATATTCATAACATACAGAGAAATATATTCATAAAATATAAAGGAATATATTCATAAAATACAGCAAAATGTATTCATAATATACAGAGAAAAATATTCATCCAATACAGAGAAATATATGCATAAAGTACAGAAGAAAATATTCATAAAATATAGATAAATATATTCATAAAATACAGAGAAATATATTAATAAAATATAGATAAATATATTTGATATACAGAGAAATATATATTCACAAAATATAGATAAATATGTTCATAACAGACAAATAGATATATTCATAACATACAGAGAAATATATTATAAAATACAGAGGAATATATTCATAAAATATAGATAAATATATTAATAACAGAGAAATATATTCATAACATACAGATAAATATATGATTAAAATATAGATATATTCATGATATAAAGATAAATATATTCATAAAGTACAGAAAAAATAAAATAAAATACAGAGAAATATATATTCACAAAATATAAATATATGATTAACATAGAGGAATATATTCATAACATACAGAGAAATACATTCATAAAATACAGAGGAATATATTCATAAAATATAGAGAATATATTCATAAAATATATATAAACATATTCATAACACACAGAGGAAAAAATTCACAACTTACAGAGAAGTATATATTCATAAAATATTGATAAATATATTCGTAACATAGTGAAATATATTTATAACAGAGAAATATATTTATAGAATACAGAAAATTATATTTATGAAATATTGCTAGATATATTCATAAAATACAGAGAAATATGTTCATAAAATACAGAGAAATATATTCATAAAATATGGAGAAATATATAAATATATTCATTACATTCAGAGAAATATATTCATAAAATACACAGAAATATATTGATAAAATACAGAGAATACATTCATAACATAGAGATATATACTAATAAAATATAGATAAATATATTCATAACATAGAGAAATATCTTCATAAAATACACAGAAATATATTAATAAAATATAGATAAATATATTCATAAAATATGGAGAAATATATTCATACAATACAGAGAAATTAGAGTGTAGCTAGAACTGTAAGCCACACTGTGTTCCAAGTCTGTCCAAGGGTCCATTTCATTTCAGTGTATGTGTGTGTGTGCGTGTGTGTGTTGTGTAGGGTTAGATGAACGCAGATGAACTCCAACAATGCATTTGTTTTATGGATGTGCTGTTTTAACATGGTTGGTGGCAGGGTCCGTCGCCTTCCCCAACAAAAATGCAAAGTAGTGAAAGACGGCCGTGGTGAGTGAGGTAATGCAGTGTAGCGAGCTGTGGTCAGTAAAGTGTGGATGTGGAGGAACATTCACCAAAAAATATTGTAAAAATATCCCCAAGGGCGTTGGAGGACCCCCCCCCGAGGCCCAACTGTACGTATATTATTCTTCGTGTGTACGCCCGTGCCCTGGATCTCAGTTTCTTGTTTCCTCGTCCAACTAAGACCAGTCGGATGTAAGAGTGACTCTCGTGCAACGCTGACATACAGTCTCTCATGTGTGGGCGTTGTGCGGTGGATTTGAATGGCTTGGCTCATGCAAATCCACACGCCCTCCAGTTTGCATGTGGAACTGTACGTCCAGCAGGAAGAGGAGCCTCAGGATCCAGGATGTGACCCCAGCGGAGGTGTTAGCGGCGTTCCAGCTGCGACCAGATGCTGAAGCTCCACAGAAGCTTAGTTACTGCAGATTATTCGACTGAATTAGTAAACCAGACATGGCCGCCATAAAGAGATTACAGGGATTTTCTCACGGTGCTGTTTAACTAAATCCGGAGATCATTTCTCAGAGTAGATCTGTGTGAAATACTTTCAAAAGGCCAGTTTAATTTGCAATATATTGGGCTCTTTCTCCTGTTTGTGCTGTATCGAAGGTGTAGAGTCATTGTCACTGCATGTTATTTGATAATAGTTGATCTTTATTTCCTGGTTCCACTAGCGTTGTATAAACTGGGATGTGATGAGAACTCTGGACCTTCCACAGGAGAGCGACCCAAACTGAGACAAGATGAGTGAGTTGGAGCAGCTCCGCCAGGAGGCCGAGCAGCTGAGGAACCAGATCAGAGTGAGTCCGACGATGTCCCGGGCAATTGTAGCTCAAAATGCATTGAAGTGAAAAAATTAACCAAATTCCTGGAGATGGTTGAAACCTGGGAAACAACACATTCAAATCTACTTGAAAGATTTGTAATTGAACATGAAATGCAAGAATGATACAGTTTTAATTATAAAGATAAATGTCTTTGAAATTCCTGTCACGCCTTTCTTTGTTTCATATTCCTGACATTATACCGAAGCAAAATTCACAGATTAGTAGTTGTTCTGTCGTCCAGTAGTGAGAAATAAATATGTTGATTCTATAAATGTCTAATACAAGTCTTTAAATGAATGTCAATTAAAAGAGGCAGTTTATCTAAGTAGAACTAATCTGATATAATACAAGTCTAACAACATTCAAAACAGACTAGTTGCTGCGCCAGAATTATTCTCCTACAGTTGGAATTAAGTCTTGTGTTAGAAATGTTCACTCTTTAAATTCATAAACTGCAAACTTATTTTGAATCCGTGATTTCTTAAAAAAAAGAAAAAAGATGGAATTTTCTATTTGTTAATTCTTTGTCTCCGGGTGTTAGGACGCCAGGAAAGCATGTGGAGACTCCACCCTGACCCAGGTACGTGTCTAAACAGTATTATTATTATTATTATTAGGGTTCAAGCCCTGTTTTTGCTCAGATTTCTATTATTATTAATCTTCTTGGCGTTTTCCAGGCTAAAATTAAATGGAACACGGCAACCTCAGTACACAAAGACCTGGTTACAGTCTCTTCAGAAGCGGGTTGTTTCAGACGACTTACCGTTCGAGTTTGATCAATATCGATCTACATTTGGAGCAGAAATTTGTGAAAAACTGTCATCATTTTATCGGAAGTAGAAGAACGTTGAGGCCATTTGATTAGTTTGAAGAGCGGCCACTTTGTGACATCATCCAAAGTTATGTAAGTCCAAGCTTCATCTCTTGGGGCTCTTTTGCAGCCAATGACTTATGCCCTGTGGACTGCAGAGCGTTTGCCACCAAAGACAGACAACCAGAGCCGACGCTGCATTTAATGGAAACTCGGAAAACCGTAACTTGTGCTGCGTTTCACAAAACCCCGAAAAAACTATAATCAGAGGAACCGTCCCTTTCTCTTGTGTCCGCACTACATGATCCAGGATGGATCATAATTAGGGAGGTAAGGGTATATCGTTTGAGGTATACCGCGGTATCAAGCAACCACTGTTCTGAACCCTGTAATACTGTGCCCACGGTATAAATTTATGTTGCAAAATTGAAGATGTAAACTTGAATTCACCTCACCTCATGCTGCCGCTGCACGGGACCAGATGGACAAATAGTAATCCATCCAATGAGTCATTTGGCCAAGCGTCGCGTTCCACCACAACTGCTGACGGTAATATTTTACGACACGGCGCTTTATGTTACCTGCGCAGCAACATGAGGTGAGGTAAAATCAAAGTTTACACTACACGAGGTATGGAAGTCGGTTCGTCCTTCCCAACATTCACATTTCCACGCTGGAAATTGTTCCGCCACGACAGAATCGGGCTGAATTCGTATCATGCCCGGCATTACGGTAACTTGGACAACTGTAAAACGTACCTAACACGACTAAACTGGACCTTGTGTATTGCTGCCTGCAGCTACATTATTATTATTATTATTATTATTATTAGTTTTTCTTACTCCTTTTTTCTTCACTTACAAATGGACTTTCCACAAAAGGAAATACAATCTGAATTATATTTTTTTATTGTTAATATTAACTTAGGACCAGATCTTTGTTATTATTTAGCCTACAGCTCAAATTAAGCTTGTTTTTAATATTTTTTTAATATTCTGACTTGACTGAAGTGTTATCTTATCTTATTATCTTGATATCAAATGCTATTAATGGATATCATGTCATTGTGGAAGGGAATTAATTCATCACTGATTACAATAAATCCTAAAAACCAGAACAACACCACAACAAAGCAAACAGATCTTGTATTGTTATAATATCGATATTGTGATATAAGACTAGATATCGTCTGGGACGTTGTTATTCTAATATTATGATAAAGTTAAATGTCTTTATGGAGCGTGACGGTAAAGTAATGCACTTTTTTGAACTTCATAGACTGTTCTACTGTAGCTGCTTAGATTCTTTTGTGTGTGTCTTAAAAAAGCACCAATAGTCATCCCTCAATATACTGTCAAATTATCAGTATCAAGGTATTTGTCAAAAAATACACTGACACTTTAACTTAGTTCAGCCCAGGTTGCATGCTGCCCTTACCCCTTTCTTTCACTTCCTGATAATTCATTACTTACTTGTGATTGTGCAGCCTTATTCAAATAATAATAATAATAATAATAATAATAATAATAATAATAATCATAATCATAATGTTAATAAATATAGCTGCAGGCAGCAATACTTAGGGTCCAGTTTAGTCGTCTTAGGTAAGTATTACAGTTTTGCAGGTTTTTTGAAACATAGCACGTTACAGTTTTCCGAGTTTACATTGAACACCGCAACGCCGCACAACTCTCTGAATGCGAATGACCACCTCGAGATGTAAAGCGGATTTATATAACATCGGTTCATGATGTCACAAGTGGAAGTTCCCAACAACGCTGTCCCATTCAAACGGATTCAACACTGCATGTCCCTCACAGACATTTCATCAACTTTTTAAACCTTTGGGACTAAAATAAAACGCGATTCGGACCCGTTGCTCTGGAGGTGCAAGCCAACTCCATGGGCGCCGTCACAAACACAGAATATCTCACCCTTGCAATTGATCCAGGGTTCACATGCGAGCCGAACCATGGGCGGGGCGATCTGTATGGATCAAGGATCAACTACGTTCCGTCACACCACTATTCGGTACCCAACCCTAGTTACGACTAGCTCAACGTGCACTTACGGCATGTTCCTTTTCTGTCATTCAGTTTAAATATCCCTCAAGAACACTGTTTTAACAATTACGGTCGTTCATGGATGACGCAGTGTGCACACAGAAGAAAGGCGCGGTTCCTCCGAAGTTTTCATAGAACTTCCTGCGGTGTGAAAACGTGTTCTTTGAATGATTAAAGTTTCCGGGGTTTTGTAAAACGCAGAACGAGTTACAGTTTTCCAAGTTTCATTTAAACACAGCACCAATCTCAAGCCTATGTCTGTGTAGATGCTGTACTCGCAAGTGGCAACAGTGGAATGACCTCCAATGGACGAAGCTCGGGCTGAACTTTGAATGATGTCACAAAGCGGCCCGCTCCTGAACCTAATGAAATTACGATGGTTTTTGCATTAATTTCTGCTCCAAATGTTGATCAAACTCGAAACATGAAACAAACATCCTGGTTCTAACGAGACCTCAACCATGTCTGTGCGTACTGCCGTTGTTGTGTTTTCAGATACTTTTAGACCAGAAAACACTAAAATAAAAAAAAAGTCTGACCAACAACAACAGAGACTCAGGCTCTGATTGGGCTCAGATGAGGCTCACATCGGATTAGACCAGGCTAGGATCAGGTTCAAATTCAGGCTCTGATGAGACTCAGATGGGGCTCAGATGAGTCTCAAATGAGGCTCAGATCGGGCTCAGATGGGGCTCAGACCGGGTTCAAAAAAGGCTCTGATAAGGCTCAGATAGGTTCAGATGAGGCTCAGATGGGGCTATGATCAGACTCAGATCGGGCTCAGATGAGGCTCGGATCGGCTCAGATTGGGATCAGATGAGGCTCAGATCGGGCTCAGATTGGTATCAGATGAGGCTCAGATCGGGCTCAAATGAGGCTCAGATGAGACTCCGATTGGGATCAGATGAGGTTCAGATCGGGCTCGTATCAAGTTCAGATGGCTCAGATGAGTGTTCAGATGAGGCTATGATGAGGCTCAGATGATGCTATGATGGGGCTCAGATGATGCTATGATGGGGCTCAGATCGGGCTCAGATGAGGCTCAGATAGGGTTCAAATCGGGCTCAGATAAGGCTCAGCTAGGGCTCAGATGAGGTTCAGAATGGGCTCAGATCAGGTTCCGATCGGGCTCAGATGGGGCTTACATGAGGCTCAGATTGGGTTCAAATCGGGCTCAGATGAGGCTCAGATGAGGCTCAGATCGGGCTCAGATGAGGCTCAGAAAGCTAACCTCAGCGTCTCTGCTCCAGATCACCGCCGGCCTGGACCCCGTCGGGAGGATCCAGATGAGGACACGACGCACGCTGCGTGGTCACCTGGCCAAGATCTACGCCATGCACTGGGGCTCGGACTCCAGGTACGATCCACTTCACATGGAGGTTCAAACTGTTTCTTCTCCTGAATAAGTCCTCAGCAGTGATACTTCACAGCAGAAGGTTGTGGGTTCCAATTTAACCGGGGCCTTCCTGTCTGCATCAAATGGTTCCAATGGCACCTGTCAAGGGGTGGGATATATTAGGCAGCAAGTGAACAGTCAAGTTGTTGAAGTTGATGTGTTGAAGCAGCGTAAGGATCTGAGCCACTTTGACAAGGAGCACATTGTGATGCTAGACGACTGGGTCAGAGCATCTCCAAAACCACAGGTCTTGTGGGCTGTTCCCGCCATGCAGTGGTTACTACCGACCAAAAGTGCTCCAAGAAAGGAGACCGGTGAACCGGCGACAGGGTCATGGACGCCCAAGGCTCGGCGGTGCACGTGGGGAGCCAAGTCTAGCCCGTTTGGTTTGAATCCCACAGAAGAGCTGCTGTAGCACAAATTGGTGAAAAAGTGAATGGTGCTATGATGGAAAGGTGTCAGAACACACAGTGAATCACAGCTTGCTGCGTATGGGAGCGGTCAGAGTGTCCATGTTGACCCCTGTCCACCACCCAAAGCTCCTACAATGGACACGTGAGCATCAGAACTGGACCATGGAGCAATGGAAGAAGGTGGCCCGGTCTGACGAATCACGCTTTCTTCTACATCATGAGGATGGGCGGGGTTAGGGTCTGATCCGATGGAACATCTGTGCGATGTGCTGGAACAACAAGCTTCGATCCACGGGGCTCCACCTCCCAACTTCCAGGACTTAAAAGATCTGCTGCTGACATCTTGGTGCATATACCACAGGACACCTTCAGGGTCTGGTGGAGTCCATGCCTCCACGGGTCACAGCTGTTTTGAGGAAACAAGGAGGAGCTGCACAGTATTAGTGGTGCTGTTAATGTTGTGGCTGATCAGTGTGTGTGTGTGTGTGTGTGTGTGTGTGTGTGTGTGTGTGTGTGTGTGTGTGTGTGTGTGTGTGTGTGTGTGTGTGTATATATATATATATATATATATATATATATATATATATATATATATATATACTGTCTCTAATGTTAAAGTTGGGCCTACGATGACTTGTTGACAATGTAAACCATCCATTTGTTGGTTCAGAGGTTAAATATTAACACAGAGTTTGGTGCAGCCGTTTTCTGTTTCATCGTGCAGCAGGAACAACCCTGTAGCCTCCTGTGAAGCTTTATTCATTGGTTCGAATACCTAACACGTTTACGAATAATAACCTCAATTCATCTATGTGCATCAAAGGATTAGATTTGGTTTTGATAACAAAAGTTTTTTTTTTGGTTTTTTTTTTAACAGTAATAGCATAGTATTAACTAGATTTTTAGAGAAAATTTTAAATGATTCATTTTTTTTTGTTACCTGTACTGTCATCAGAGTATTTGTTCCATTGCATCTAGGACAGAGTTTGTCTGCAAGTGGAGTTGAACTTCTCAACCTGCAAGGCAACTCTTTATTCATTCTCTAATCATCAACAACTGCTGCCATGACTCTGTCCTGTGTCCTTGTGTCCTGTAGAACCAAACAAAAACATGTACACGGAAAAACATAAACATAGAAACAAACAACAACATGTACACGGAAAAACATAAACATAGAAACAAACAACAACATGTACACGGAAAAACATGAACATAGAAACAAACAACATGTACACAGAAAAACCAAAACACTGGACGACATGAAAAAAACAGAGTTAATTATGTCCAGGAAAACTGGAACAGCAATTGGACACGTGGCCTCTTCCTGTCTTAGTTATGGCAGTGAATGAGGAAGAAAAGGAGAGGGATGCAACCAGGAGGGTGTGTGTATGTGTGTGTGTGTGTGTGTGTGTGTGTGTGTGTGTGTGTGTGTGTGTGTGTGTGTGTGTGTGTGTGTGTGTGTGTGTGTGTGTGCGCGCGCGCAGGACTTGTCCCAATTGGTTCTGGTGTGTGAGGTGGGTATTATGTTGTGGCGCCTCCAAGCAGCAGAAAAGGCCCCCGAGGCCCCCCCGAGTCCTGCAGCCGTACAGTCACCCCGCGGCCGCAGGAAAGCCCCGCGCACCCCGCCACGTAGCCGAGTGTGCTCAGCGCAGGACAACCGGATGTCAGCCCCCCGCGCTGACGCTGCAGACAGCCAGATATGTGGGCCCTCCACCACCCCCTGCCCCGCCCCACAACCCTGGAGACCCCCAGTGCTCAATTTTAAAAGCAATCGCCAACAGCACACATTGTGGGTCGTGGACGTACGCGTCCTCCGAGGATGTCGAACCCGAATTCCTCGCACCCCTCCTGTCCTGCAGACCCTAGTCTGGTGGAGTGTTGTTCCGAGCAACATTTATGTGCGAGTTTATATGTGTTCTAGGCTAATATGTGTGATTATTGCAGGACGGACCAGAGCACGTCGGGGCAGGAGCCTGACGGGCATGATGGCAGCTGCCCGCCGCATCTCCACCCACATACTGTAGCTCGCACCCCACCTGTTCTGCAAACCCTCGGCCTATTGTGTGGTGCATGTACTGAGTTTGAGTTTTGGCACTGGGAGAGATAGGCGGGGCACAACCAGATCAACACAGGGCGGGGAGAGGCCACGCGGTGCACCCCCTCCAATTTACAGATGAATAAAGCTGAGATGTTTGATTTGTCTCCACAGGCTTCTCGTCAGCGCCTCTCAGGATGGAAAACTGATCATCTGGGACAGCTACACCACCAACAAGGTGGGGTCGTCACGGCAGCTTTTCCACTAAATTCAAACTGTGACACTTTAATGAATTATAACCAGCTTCCATTAAACCAAAATAAACTTTTTCAGCGCCACCTGCGTTTTTTAAGCAATTGAATGCTTTACAATGGCACCCTGCGCTGATTCATTGATTCCATAGGAACAATAATACTTAATTTTTTTAATTACTGATTTGGGATTCATGTTGTTCCAAACAACCATGCCCACTTGCCTTAATTGGAAAAAACGCTAAATTGATCTGTTGGAACAATTCGATTTTCATGACAGACCGCTCAAAACTAGGGACGCAACGGTACGTTATAGAACCGTTGGGAACGCCCTGACGGTACGACACGCACACGTGAACCGTGGTGTCACAGTATCGCTGTAGAAGTCCACCGGACGCTTTGGTGCAGCTTACGGGCGCGGCGTGCAGTAAGTGCTGCTTTCTGTTGAATCCGCTGCCGCAGCTCCACCTGCCACGTCAGTCGTGCGCGGTCCGTGCAGGGTCCATTCGGAGCGGCGCAGCATTTCTCCTCTTTTTGTGCGGGAGGTTTATTTTTGTTTTGACTGCGCGCAGCTACGCGAGCCTTCTCAGTGGACACACAAGATAAAAATGACACAGAAATGTTTTCTTAAAGAGTCAAGGTGTCCAGTTAGAAATTAAACCCCTGGGATGGCCGTGTCCCTCTTTTTAAGAGCTTAAGTTGCCATTTCCCCCTCCATCTAAGAGTTATCCCATGCTCCTCCCTTCGCCGGGAGGTGCCCTGTCTGTAAAGGAGCGCACCCTCTGTCACGTCCGGTTCCTAAAGCGAAGGCACACACGCACTGGTCTGACTGTGAGAAGTTATTTCATTTTTATTATTTATGTGTGAAAAATACTGGTTATACCTGTTCTACACAAAGATAACTATAGTACCAGTCTTATTTATTTTTCATTGTGAAACGTTTTTAAAATATTATACATATGTAAATAAATATTACAGAAATTAATATTTGAATTATCCACTATTCTGGACACCCCCCCTGCAATCAGATGAACTAAGGCAAATCATAACCCACCAATGACCTTCAACCCCGTCTCCCTCCTCCCTCCACAGTCATACACACAGAGTGTTACACTATGACAGACTGCTAGAAAAATATTTTTCTACACCTTTTAACTTTTTTTAAATGATTTTTCTTAAATGTAAAGACACCGAAACCGTGCCGTTACCATGGCCCCAAAACCGTGATACATACCGAACCGTGAGACCACTGTTCCGCTGCATCCCTACTCAAAACGTTCCTTTTATTCTCTTTCGGTCTCCGTTCCTGACTCTCTGTAGTAGGGCATTGTAGGTCAGAAGCCACTTTGTTTATCACCGGTTGCCATGGTGATGCTAATGCACCATGTTGACACACCTCGGTTTTCTGTGCGGAGGCTGAAACCGAGACGTGAAATTGGCTGGAGCTTGCCATGTCTCTTTTTAATGGATCCTTATAAAGATCTTTAAAGAGTCATTTCACTCCACCTGATGCACAACTTTGAAAAATGCCAAGAAATGGGTGAGGCGGGGGGGTGGTCTCTATTTCCAAAATGGCCGCGGTGATCGGACCACCACGTTTCTTTAAATGGGAGACGGAGTAGCAGTTCCCCGCTCTTGTATGTCCCAAAAAATAATTTGATATTACGCCTATTTCTCACACTTCTACCCGTGGGAAAAACAAACACAAATCAAGGGAAATCTATTAGAATATTTGTATTTGTAATATTTGTGTTGTTCCACCATTTAAAAATACAGAATATAAAAACAACCCCCGCGGACCCCATTTTGAGAATCACTGACATGGAGAGCCACTGAAAGCACTAATCTACGTCAGCATCCTCCCCGTGCATGTTGTGCACGTTGTGCCGATTCCAACCAGTGGGTGGGGCTGCCGAGTCCCATTTCTGAGCAGGATCCCTGTGTTCCACCAGAGAACAGTGTCGTGACGTCGTTTCCAGCTCTCAGAACGTGTTGCGGCGGCGGCGACGCCCTGATCACTGGTTCCTCTCCGCAGATGCACGCCATCCCGCTGCGCTCGTCCTGGGTCATGACCTGCGCCTACGCCCCGTCCGGGAACTTCGTGGCCTGCGGAGGACTGGACAACATCTGCTCCATCTACTGCCTGAAGACCCGCGAGGGCAACGTGAGGGTCAGCCGGGAGCTGCCCGGCCACACAGGTGCTCTTAGCCCCCCACACCCACACACACACACACACACACACACACACACACACAGGAATCAAAATGTACTTTAGTGGGAGTCGCTTTGGATGAAAGTAGGAGTTTATTTGGACAGTTGACGACATTTTAGATCCTCGTCACTGCTTCAAGCGCAGTTCACTTCGAGGGTTAAGAGTCAAAACGAGCGTAACATAACCTTTCTGTCCTCATGGCCTTTACCCCCCAGCTCGCCAACTGGCCTAGTTCCATGTGCTTTGCACATATCAGTCTTTAGACCGAATCTTGAATTCTCTCGGGAGCTCCTCCTCCTCCTCCTCCTCCTCGGAGCGTTTGGAAGCGCATTGCATGGCGGGGTCCGCCACCGGGGTCCGCCAACGGGCGACGCAGATGATTCGTGAGGCGGTCGTCGAGGTGTTTGGCTTGGGAGTCGTGGGTGCTCGTGGTTCCCTTCCGTTTGGCTGAGTAGAGGAAGTGTGATTTCAAAGGGCGGCGTGGTTCATCGCTGGGTTGGAATCGCGACCTTGGTTCACACCTCCATCTTTTAAACGGTCTGTTTTTGTCCATTATTACTATTGCCTAAGGGAGTGATTATTTTTGAGAATTTTTGCTGCAAATGCTCTCGTTTTGATGCTGTTTGTTGTGTCTCATCCAAATCCTTTTTTTTTTTTTTTTTTTTCGATTTCCAGGCTACTTGTCCTGTTGCCGTTTCATTGACGACAATCAAATCATCACGAGTTCGGGCGACACTACGTGGTGAGTTTCAGTTCCACTGTCACTGCTCCGCCCCGAGCCAACGGCGGCCATATCTCTTAAGTGTGCGCTCGCTCTCTGCCCCAGTGCACTGTGGGACATCGAGACGAGTCAGCAGACCACGGTGTTCTCAGGACACAGCGGCGACGTCATGAGCCTCTCGCTGTCGCCCGACCTGCGCACCTTCGTGTCCGGAGCCTGCGACGCCTCCATCAAGCTGTGGGACATCAGGGACAGCATGTGCCGGCAGACCTTCACCGGCCACGAGTCAGACATCAACGCCGTCTGCGTGAGTGACGTCTACGTCCTTACCTATGTCGAGAGTTTTTATTATTGTTATTTATATTCCGAAGCTCCTAACATTCCGCCATCGCGGACGTATCAATAACTATTCAGAAACAGGAACAAGCTTCTCCTGGAGCTGCTCCCATCGCCAGATGAGTCTTTTCCAGTTGGTAGAGACTACAGAGACTCTCGTATCTCGTAGCAAAGGTTCCCTTTAAGCTTTGATGCTTTCACACAAGTTTCCCAAACCATGTTCATCACACAGGGATCGAGTCCCGATCTCCGAGGAATTGGTCTCAACTCACGCTTGGACTTGGTCTCTGCGTTTGTTCACACACACACGCATTGGTAGAAACCCTCTGAAAAGCCACTTGATCGGCACTACGATGACATCGGGTTTGACCGGCAGTGCTCTGCTGCCATTTACTTACAGTTGAGCTCCACGCGTCTTGAATCGGACTCCGACTTGACTCTATCGTCTCCCCAAAGACTTGGCCTGCACAACGTCATTTTGCAGAGTCATCAGAAGTAATGGGGATCAAGTAGCTGAGTTGCTGAATTGAAAACATCAAATCTTTCATGCTCCTTTCCTCTCATAACATGAAAAATAATGTCCAGTATTTCCAGTGGTCGGCCTCTCTCTCTCGCTCTCTCTCTCTCTCTCGCTCTCTCTCGCTCTCTCTCTCTCTCTCTCGCTCTCTCGCTCTCTCGCTCTCTCGCTCTCTCTCTCTCTCAGTTCTTTCCCAACGGCAGCGCCTTCGCCACGGGCTCGGACGACGCCACGTGCCGGCTATTTGACCTGCGGGCCGACCAGGAGCTCAGCCTCTACTCCCATGACAACATCATCTGCGGCATCACCTCGGTGGCGTTCTCGCGCTCCGGGCGCCTGCTGCTCGCGGGCTACGACGACTTCAACTGCAACATCTGGGACGCCATGAAGGGAGACCGAGCAGGTCAGTGCAGCAGCCGACGGGAGTTTCACTGGCGAGCAGAGATTTCAGTTTGCTGACGATAAGCAATGAGAGGAATAACAAAAATAGTCACAACAACGTAGCAAAGTGTTCCCACTACACGTAGGATGCACCTAATGTGGGAATCATGTCTTCATGGAGTCCTTCATTGTCATTCCTATGTAGTGCCCCCAGATGGCACCACGAGCTAGTGTTAGCATTACATTAGCATGTAGTCAGAGTGATACAAGGGACGTGAAACCAGGCGGAGAAGAGGTTGCCGTGGCTCATATCTGAAATAACTGACGGATGCGTTTGACCAGTCATAATATCTATATACACCAATCAGCCACAACATTAGAAGCAGTGAAAGGTGAAGTGAATAACATAGATCATCTGGTTACAATGGCACCTGTTAAGGCAGCAAGTGAACAGTCAGTTGTTGAAGTTGATGTGTTGAAGCAGCGTAAGGATCTGAGCCACTTTGACAAGGAGCACATTGTGATGCTGGACGACTGGGTCAGAGCATCTCCACAACCACAGGTCTTGTGGGCTGTTCCCATGCAGTGGTTACTACCTACCAAAAGTGCTCCAAGGAAGGACGACCCGTGAACCGGCGACAGGGTCATGGACGCCAGAGGCTCATTGATGTACGTGGGGAGCAAGTCTAGCCCGTCTGGTTTAGATCCCACAGAAGAGCTACTGTAGCACAAATTGGTGAAAAGGTGAATGGTGCTGTGATAGAAAGGTGTCAGAACACACAGTGCATCACAGCTTGCTGCGTATGGGAGCAGTCAGAGTGTCCATGCTGACCCCTGTCCACCACCCAAAGCACCTACAATGGACACGTGAGCATCAGAACTGGACCATGGAGCAATGGAAGGTGGCCCGGTCTGACGAATCACGCTTTCTTCTACATCATATTGATGGCCGGGGTTAGGTTCTAATGGTTCTAATAGTTCTAAAGGTTCGAATAGTTCTGAAGGCTCTATAAGGTTCTAAAAAGACTAATATTTCTAAATGTTCTAAAGGGTCTAATAGTTCTAAAGATTCTTAAGGCTTTAATGGTCCAATAGTTCTAAAGGTTCTGAAAGCTCTAATAGTTCGAAAGTTTCTAACAGTTCTAAAGGTATAAAGGCTCTGAAAGGTACGAAAGGTTTAAATAGTTTTTAAGGTTCGAAAAGTTCCAATGGTTCTAATAGTTCTAAAGGCTCTAAAGGTCCTAATACTTCGAAAGTTTCTAAAGGTTCTAAAGGTTCCAATAGTTCTAAAGGTTCTAATGGTTCGAAAGGTTCTGAAGGCTCGAATGGCTCTAATAGTTCTGAAAGCATCCAAAGGTTCCAATAGTTCTAAAGGTTCTACAGGGTCTAATAGTTCTAAAGGTTCTGAAGGTTCTAACAGTTCTAAAGGCTATTATGGTTCTAAAAGTTCTAAAGGCTCTTATAGTTCTAAGGTTTCTAATGGCTCAAATGGTTCATATAGTTTGTTCTAACAGCAGCAACAGCAGCAACAACAGAAACAACAACAGCGACAACAACAGAAGCTGGGTCAGGCCAGACGCTAGGTCCCGGCTTGACAGACTGACCGAGGCCCCGCCCCACTACAGCCGACTAGGCCCCCCCACCCAGAGGAGCCTCGCAGCAGGAGCAGAGGCCGACAGCCGCCCCATCGCACCCCAACCCACACCCACAACAGCAAGCAGCTGCCCAGGGGCCCCCAAAAGGCACCCGGTGGCACTCTCCGCAGCTCCGCCGACAGGGAGCCAGCCACGCCCCCACACCAACCCACCAGCGCTCCGCCCTCCAGGAAAACCCCAGCGCTCAATGTGTGCTGTTGGCAATTTTGCGGCAATTTTGCGGTTAGAATTGCGGGGCGTGGGGGTGCGAATCCCCCAACTAGGTGGAACCCGTGTTCTAGGCCAGTATGCGTGGAATAAAAATTTTGGGACGGACCAGAAGCACGTTGGGGCAGGAGCATGACAGGCAAGATAGCAGCCGCCCGCAACATCCCCACCCACATCGCTCGCACCCCACCCGGCCCGCAAACCGTCGACCTATTGTGTGGTGTATGTATTGAGTATAAGTTTTGGCACTGGGAGAGATAGCAGAGCGCAGGTTCTAGTAATTCTCAAGGTTCCAATAGTAATAAAGGTTCTAATAGTTCTAAAAGTTCTAAAGGTTCTAATAGTTCTAGAGGTTGTAATAGGTCTGAAGGTTCTAATAGTTCTGAAGGTTGAAAAGGTTCATATAGTTATAAAGGTTCTCAAGGTTCTAATAGTTCTAAATAGTTTTAAGGTTATTATAGTTATAAAGGTTCTAATAGTTCTAAAGGCTCTAAAGGCTCTCCAGGTTCTAATAGTTATAAATGCTCTAAAGGTTCTAATAGTTCTAAATAGTTTCGAAGGTTATTATAGTTATAAAGGTTCTAATAGTTCTAAAGGCTCCAAAGGTTTTCCAGGTTCTAATAGTTATAAATGGTCTAAAGGTTCAAATAGTTCTGAAGGTTCTAATCGCTATAATCGTTCTCAAGGTTCTAAAATTTCTAATAGTTCTAAAGGTTGTGATGGTTCTAATACAGTAGTTATAAAGAAATAGTTCTAAAATAGTTCTAATGGCTCTACAGGTTCTAATAGTTCTAAATGTTCTAATAGTTGCAAAGGTTTCAGAGGTTCGAATAGTCGCAATAGTTCTAAATGTTCTAATAGTTGCAAAGGTTTCAGAGGTTCGAATAGTCGCAATAGTTCTAAAGGTTCTAATAGTTCTAAATACTTCCAAAGCTTCTAAAAGTTCTAAAGGCTCCAAAGGTTCTAATACTTCTAAAGGTTCTAATATTTCTAAAGGTTCTAACAGTTCTAAAGGTTGTAAAGGATTGTAATAGTTTGAATATTTCTAAATGCTCTAATAGTTCTCAAGGCTCTAAAGATTCTAATAGTTCCAAATAGTTCCAAAGGTTTGAATAGTTCTAAAAGCTATGAAAGTTCTAAAGGTTATAATAGGTTCTAAAAGTTCTAAAGGCTCTAAAGGTTCTAATTGGTCAAAAGGCTCTAAAGGTTCTAATAATTCTCAAGGCTCTATAGGTCTGAAGGTTTGAATAGTTCCTAGGGTTCTAATAGTTCTGAAGGTTCGAATAGTTCTAGAGGTTCTAAACGTTTGAATAGTTCTTAAGGCTCTAAAGGTTCTCATAGTTCTAAAGGCTCTAATGGTTCTAATAGTTCTGAAGGTTCTAATAGTCCTAAAGGTTTAGTTTCTAATAGTTTGAAAGGTTATAAAGGTGCTAATAGTTATAATAGTTCTAAAGGTTCTAAAAGTGCTAAAGGCTCTCAAGGTTCTAATAGTTGTGAAGGTTGTCATAGTTGTAGAGGTCGTAGAGGTTCTAAATCTCTCTCTCGTGTCTCGCTGCAGGAGTTCTGGCCGGACACGACAACCGTGTGAGCTGTCTGGGCGTCACGGACGATGGGATGGCCGTCTCCACCGGCTCCTGGGACAGTTTCCTCAAGATCTGGAACTGACCAGTTCTCACACACACACACACACACACACACACACACACACACACACACACACACACACACACACACACACACACACACACACACACACACACACACACACACACACAGTATTTACACTGTACGTAAGATACACACATAAAGAACTGAAACATTGTACTGTACATACTATGTAAGACAGGAATTAGAATGAGTTCATATTACACAAACACACACACACACACAAACACACACACACAAACACACACACACACACACACACGCACACGCACCCACTTTTTTTCTGAACGGCAACAGGAGAGATTATTGGACGATTCTGTCTTTGTTTACGATAAAAGTCCAAAATGCACTTCAAACTGATTCTGTTTTCCACTTCTCTGAGTTCTACACATTTCAGACAGGATTAGGATTAAAGTGGTAATCCGTAAGATCATTTTGTTAAAGAATCCCATATTTGATACTTTATTTATCTGGCACTTTGTAAGAAGGAGCCCTTCAATGTGTTTGCGTTCTGCATGTGCCGTTTCCATTGTTGGTGGCGTGGTCCGCCACACCCGCAAGAAGTGAAAGGAAGCTGCGGCTAATTAGCTAAAGCAGCGTAGCGAGCTGTGGTCGGGAAAGTGTCGATACCGAGGAACATCCAGAAAAAAATGAACAAAACGCGTCCCCACCAAGAAAATCGAAATCAATGAGTTTCGCGTTGAGTTCAGTGACGCGTCGCGGTGGATGTGATGGATTACCACTTTAACACGTTGGAAGGGAAATGCAGGTGGACAGGGAGCCGTGGAGGGAACGGTCCAAGGAAACATCTTTTATTTGGCTCAAACAAAAAAGGCCATAATGTAGTTACTGTTTTTATAGATATTTACACCTACATGTATGATGGTTTTGACTTTAAAGTCCTTTTTTAATTCATGTTTTCCCTGTGTGCCTCCGATACACTACGGATTATGAATGAATTATGAAATTAACTTCATGAATTTAACAAGATTTGTGAAGAGGTAAAAAAAAATAAAATAAATGATTATGACAATATTAAACAAGCAGGGGCCAATATTCAAACTTTAAGTTTGTCAATATGACGAATTGTCAATTAATATGTCAACTTGATGGTATCTGTACATACTATTAATAAATACACATTGCCTCTCTTGACTGGATCTGTTTGATTTCTTCTTTTCAATCCAATTCAATTCTCTAGATGTGATTTCAACTTGGATATGAGGTTTAATATTTATAAAACACAATTAGACACCGGTTCCACATATACACTGTCTGTCTGGCCTTTGATTAGGATGGAGGACGATGAGCCCACACCAGGCATCAGAAGTTGCATCCCATGTTATTTTAGGAATAACTTCAACAGGTTCTAATCTTCTTAGGAGCTTATTTCTGCACTAATAAGGCATTGGAAATGGGAAGTTATTGAAAATGAAGGTACAGTTTACAGCAGAGGTTCATTACAGGCTCATATTTTAATAACTCTCAACTCATCATTTGCAACGCCTTCCTCCAGCTGAGATCTTTATGTGACGCATTGTGTACATACACACTTCCAACATTTACAAAAACAACTTTATTTTTCTTTAATTCAAGCAGTTTTCCAGCTACAGGGACGCGGCTCGGCGTGGAAGGATCGACGCTTTTTGAGAAAATTCCATTTTCGAGACTGAATTTGGCCGACGAGCTTTCTTAAAATCTGCCACCTTGACCAATATTTCTATCCTGCAACAACTTCCCACGTTTTGCACATACGTCAGTTATGCACCCAAAAACCGTGCTGCTATTTATAGTTACTGAGTTATGAGCATTAGTTTGTAACCCTGTAAAAACGTCATCACCGGGCTCCGCTTCCAGGGAATGTTTTGCACCATTTCTCACTGTAACTTCCTCCAGAATCATCAGAAGCAAGCCATCTGTGAAGCAGATAAGGACCTGGCCAGAGGGAGCCCTTTCAGCACTCCAGGACTGTTTTGAATGCACGGACTGGAATGTGTTCAGAGAGGCTGCCACTGTCAATCAACACATTCATCTGGGGCAGTCTGTCGAGTCTGCGATGGGATTCCAGGTGTGTGGAAGATGTGACCATCATCAAGAATATCACCACACGTGCCAACCAGAAACCCTGGCTCACCGGAGAGGTGCATGCGCTTCTGAGAGCACGTAACGCTGCCTTCAAGTCCAACGACAAAGGCGCTGTTGGATCTGCTAGAGCCAACTTGAACCCCGCGGGGCGTGAGAGCAGCAAAGGGTGCTTATGGAAAGAAAAACCAGAATGGATTCTTTCTTTTCAAAGATTTGTGCTGGTCCGTGGAGCCGACAGAGCAGCTCCCAGCCGCGCTTGTTATTCTCCGGCCTTAGGTGGAGTTATTCAGATGGAGGGCCGTTCTAATTATAAACATAGCTGCAGGCAGCAATACACGGGGTCCAGTTTAGTGATGTCAGGTACGTATTACAGGTTTCCGAGGTTCCATGAAACACATTGTATTTCACTGATGACACTGAATGTTCCTCTTGTGTCGTTTAGTTTAAATATCCCTGAAGAACGGTGTTTTTACAATGGTTGTTCCTGGACCTGTTGGAGAAAATCCTCGAACCCAATAGTTGCTCAAATCACGTCGGGGGTCACCATTTGTTGGAGAAAATTCACGGCCTCGGGGATCACCAAGTTGTTCCGTTGTTGTAGAAAACCTTTCTTAACCCTGTTTTAATCAATTACTAAACTTCTGTCGATTAATTCAAGTATGATAATCATTACAACCTGTCTCGATCAATCACTAAACTTCTGTTAATCAATTCAAGTATAACAATTACCTTCGAGGTTCTCCGCGTGCTCGTTGATGGGTTGGAGCGTCAGTCAGAAGACGTAACACAAATTTAGGAGTTGGTCAAATTTATTGTCCGGCAGAATCAAAAAGTGCGGGCTCAGTTCACGAGGATCGGAGCGAGCCGGCTCCCGGAGCCGAGCTCAGCCAAGTCCCAGCCCGGCCCGTGGAAAACCCTGGAAGCCCCGATCCTTCTTCCCTGGATCCTTATATAGTCTAATCTACGCAAGTGGTCACAAAAGGACATATGGGTCACAAGGAACTGACTCCAACCAGAGGCGCGGAAAAGTACAGGAACAACATGTGCGCGACTGGTCACAAAAGGACATTTCCAACCAGAGGCGCCATATTATTTCTAACAGACCAGGCAGTGCGGACACAGAAGGGCTTGAACCTCCAAAGGGCTCTAGAACTTCCTGCGGTGCGAAGAAGTCTTCTGTGACCCATTAATAGTTTTCGGGGTTTGGTGAAACGCAGCACGAGTTACAGTTTGATGTTTTACAAGTTTTAAAGGTCATTGGATGCGAATGACCTCCGAGAAAAAAAGTTTGGAATTTTATAAATTTGGATGATGTCACAAAGCGCCCGCTCCTGAAATGAATCAAATCGCCTCAACGTTCTTCTACTTCTCGTAAAATTACAACAGTTTTTGCAACTAATTTCTGCTCCAAACTCGAAGGAGAAGACGTCTGAAAGGCCTCAAACATGTCTGTGTGTACTGCGGTTGTCACGTTCCAGATACTTTTAGCCCGAAAAACGCAGATATTAAAAATAATAAAATACCAGCAACAATAGGGTCCCAGCCCGTCCGTCTGAAGGGCTCGTTTCACGTTTACTGAACAGACAGATCACAACAGAGTTGTATTATTTAAGTGTGTGTGTGTGTGTGTATTAGTAGTTCCATCAGAGACCCAAATTTATGTGCACAAGTACATTGAAGTACCTCCAGGATCTGCTGCTGGAGGATCTCCTGGAGACCTTGAAGTACCTCCAGGATCTTCACCTTCCGTTGGAGGATGACCTGGAGAGGTTTAAACTAAACTAGCACATTTCTAACCACATGACTACCACATAATATGCAGTATAATATAATCTGATAGTAATTTACTGCCGATAATATAATAATAATAATCATCATCTAGCCTTTCAAGTCCAATGGAAATTTAAATATTTCCTAATTCCCATATTTCCTAACATCACTTATAATTTACTCATGCACTTGGTTCCTTATTCTTTTGGAAAAAAAACAAAAACTAATAAAATGTATAGATAAAAGGCAGAAGTCCATTTTCTGATCACTGGACTGTACCAGTGATATAAAACGGATCAGATCATCTTGTGGGAGTAACGACCGTTCTTTCCATTCCGTGTGATTTCAACAGGAAATGACATTTCACGGAAGAAGTTCCCATCAAACAGACGACACCAAGCTCGGATCAATCTTTATTTTTAGTTTATTTTCTTCAAACTCCGCTTTAAGACATGAACATGTTCAACACAATCTTGAAAGTTTTTATCCGTCGAGGAAATATAATCTCACCGCTCACAACAAACACAAACACACACGCACTAAAATATTGCAAAGATGTTAAAAAATAAAAATCAAAAATAAAATCAAAACATTAGATATTTTAGTCTTTACCAAACCGTTCATTTTCTTGAGCTCCCGAGTTTTGACCGTTTTCGTTTCGTCAAAAAGCCGGCAATTCGATCATAGTTTGACATTAAATACAGAATAATAATAATAATAATAATAATAATAATAATAATAAAGTGTTTCATTCAGCGTAAAACCCAGTGAAGCTCCTTCCCCCCAGTCACCCTGAAAATATGACATTTATTTATTGATACTTTGATACTTCATCAAAAGGCATTTTGGGATTAATCAATGAGAGCAAAACTAGACCAAGCGTCAAAACAGGAGAGTAAAGTACACAGACTGAGTAGCAACAGATTGAGTAGCAGTGGAATAAGGTACACAGGCTGAGTAGTAGCAGAGTAAGGTTCAGTAGAACAAACCGTACATTCATTCTGCCAAAGGCCACAGAAAAAGAAACTTTCTACAGGAAACACAGGCAGCTCATACTACTAAGAGTGGTTTTATATACTACCACTAGTAGTTGTTTTAAATACTACTACTAGTAGTAGTAGTAGTAGTAGTAGTGGTTTTAAATATTACTACTAGTAGTTGTTTACTAATACTACCACTCATTGATTATTATTGACATCATCGTCCTCCACTCTAATATTTGGGATCCTCTACTCAGTCACTACTCCTCCGTTCAGACCTGTGTGTTTTTGTGTTTTTGTGGGAGCGTCTCCACCGTGAAACCCGCTGTAAGTACTCGAGTCTCCTCGTTCTGCGTGAAGTTCGATCCCATTTCCAAAGCGTCTTGTGCCGTTCGGCCAACGCGAGGCGATCCCAAACTCTTCCTTGGATGCTGCCTCCTCGCCGCCCCCTCCCCCCAACCACGGGATCCAAACCGACGCAGCCACCCGTCCGCTTCTAGATTTGCGTTAAAGCCGCCGGACGTCAACGATAAGTTGCTCAAATAGACAGACGTCATTTCCTCGGCGCAAATCTTTTCCAAAAATCTTTTGATGGTTTTTTTTTTTTTGGGGGGGGGGGGGGGGGCGGGGATACTTCTCATTCAAGCGAAACGAACAAACGCAGTTTGCGGATGGGAAAGCAGGGGGCGCCCCGCCAGACCCAGGACCTCGCCTCGCCACGCCACCCCCCCCCCCCCCCCCCCCCCAGGCGGAGAAATTTGACGGCGGCGAAAGATTTGCCCCAAATACCAAACGTCGGGCATTTCACGTCAAACGGAGGGAAACGTTTTTCCCCCGTCCCCCCCAAAACTCGAGGAATTCCCCGGTAAAGCGGCTGAAAGGACGACGTCCTGTGAACGCCGGCCACACAAACCACTTCCACTGAGGGGGACAAAAAAATAAATAAAGGTTAAAAAAAAACAAAAAAAAAAAAACATGTTTGGCTGCGACCGTGACGGCTTCGTCCCGGCGACGTTCAAACCGACCTCTCTGTTTCACACTCAATATATTTCTGCTCTGGAAACACGTTGTGCTTATGTTGACCGTCCGTCGTACGTGGGTTTAAGGAACAATAGAAATACAGATCTCTTCATAGACTTCTTACACTCTTTTACGTAGTTCTGGATAAAGGCTCATTTACATATATACTTTACTAAAATAGTTTTGAATATATTAACTTACTCTCCCAACATCGAGTGATTGTTTGCTCGTTGGGCCGTCGTTATTTTCCGCCCGCCCCCCGATGGTTTTTCCCTTTCCCTTAACGATAAAATCCCGGTCGTCAGGGGGGAGTGGGGAAAACAGCGAGAAACACAACGTTCCGAGCTCCGCCTCCGACCCGTCAAGCCGCCGACGTCGTCGCACAACAATAAGGAATCTTTTTTTTTTTTTTTTTTTTTTTAATCATCTCAGGACGCCGCCGCGGTTCCTCTCGGTTTCTTCTTTATGGCTTTTCTTTGACATGACTGCGTGCGTAGCCGTTTTGGACGCGTCGACGGAGGTTGCCACGGTAACCGTGCCGCCCTTTCCCGCTGGGGTTTTTATTTTTTATCTTTTTTAAAACCCCGTTCAACCGTCGGCCCCAAAACCCGTGTGCGTGTGAAAGGTCAAAACGCTGACACGCCCTCGACTCTTTTAAGTGCACTTATTCGGCACAGAAGCCCCCGGAGCCCCTCGCTCCCCAAACCCAAGGCACTGCTGCAGGCCCCCGAAGGGGCTTTGAGCGGCGATCGGCGACGTTTCCTCCAGATTCCACAGCAGGATCCCGATCAAAGCGCTCCACTCAGGGAAACTTTGCGAGGCTCCGGGAACTTTGTCGACTCCTCCCACTTCCTCATGTGCGGTCTAATGGCGTTTAAATAAAGTTGAATATATTTTTTTCTAGATATATATATCTATATATATATAGATATATAGAAATATATATATATATATATATATATATATATATATATATATATATATATATATATATATATATATATATATATATATATATATATATATATATATATATATATTTGTCCTAAATGTCGAGCAAGCAGCTCCACGAGCCTCAGAAAGGATGATTAGCGGTTCGCCGGCACCACAGGCGGCTCAAAGCCGGTCTGCACCTCTCGTGTGAAGGGACATTAAGATGAGATGAGATAAGGGACAAAAAAAAAAACCACACGGGAAAGCCGGCATCTTTTTTCCCCGAAAAAAAACAAAAAAACAAAAAACAAAAACCCGAAACAAGACTAAATAAAAAAAACAACAAGGAGAATCCCTCCATGGAGCAGAAACAGTCTGACTGAGCGTTCATCTCTCTCTCTTCGTGGCGCTGCAGCGGCTGCGTTCCCATGGCGCTTAGCGGCAGAAGGAAATACGTGGCGACAATTCGTCCCCCTCACCCCCCAAAAAATTTAATCTTTCACAGATCATACAATGTAAGAATCCCCCCCCACACACACACACACAAAAACCAAATATCATGGATTACGTTGTAGAAAGCAGGAAAACCACGTTATTCCTCCCAAACTCCCAATAGTTCTTTTTCCTTTTGTTTTTTTCCTGAAGGAAAACCGTGACTTCTGAGCCCCGTCGAGTCGTTACCCACACACATCATCCTTGAAATCGCACCTGGAAAACGGAAAAAAACAAACAAAAAAACCCCCCACAACAAACAAACAAAAAAATCAACCCCACGGACAAACCTCCCGCCTCCTCCCGCGCAAACGCACAAACCAACGCGGGTGGCTTGATCTAGAAAACCGAAAAAATACGGAACAGAGAATTAGAAGAGCTTCCTTGACGTTCCCTCTTGTTTTGTACACGAGCCCTCCGCTCCCGACTCCACCCCACAAAGAGCATATTGCAATATAATGGCGATAGTACTACAGTAAAATTAAGATAATCAGTAGGCTAATACCAATACAGAAACACTACATAGAAATAGCAAATCTTCGGAGATACATCTCTAAATCTAGGAGAACGAAAGGAACGTTAGATAGAATCCAGAATCAGTAAAACAGATTTCACCGTCACCATGACAACTCAGACCCAAAGTAACAAACAGACGTCCGAGCGCCGGCTCAAACAATGAAAAAAAAAACAACAAAAAAAAAACAAAAAACCCAAAACCAGTTATTTCAGTTACTTTTGAGTTGATCGTCTTTTTATTTATTTATTTAGTATTTTTTCTTTTTTTTTTCTTCTTCCTCACAATGTGCTTGGTTGGTTTTCGACCTTCGAACCGGAAAAGAAACGGCGGCTTCAGACGTTATTCATCTACCCCAGAAAGAAAAATACAAATACAAAAAGAAAACACAAAAAAAAACAAACACAGTTCGTCGCAGGTTTAATATTTCGAAGTGACGCCGCAATACGACGGAACATTTCCGCAAGCTATTATTTTGTTTCCTATAAACAGGTCTGAGAGCAGAGCTTCGGGCGCTTGCCGGGTATTTACAGGGATCCACCGCCTTTCTAAAAAAAATAAACAAAACAAAAAAACAAAACAAACAAACAAAAACGCCGTCGCCCGCCAGGGAATGTTTCAACAAAACCGAGGAGCCGCGCAGACGGCCGGGGGGGGGAGGGGGGGGGCACCACCCGCCGGGAGCGCCGGGGGGGCGCGGAGCCGCTCACCAGTTCATGATGCAGTTCCTGTTCAGGGTCATGAAGTAGACCTGGCTGCTGCCGCCGGAGCGCACCGACGCGAAGAACACCTGCAAGCACAACGAGTACACACTTTACACCGCGTCGCCTCCCCCCCGGCACCCAAAACAACGCGGTGAACCAGGCCCGATCCGCCCTTGCTTGGTGATACGTTAGCGTATTTAAAAACAGATGCTTTACAATTCCTCCTCAAGGAACGCTTCAACGGACGACTCCAACCTTTATTGTAAAGCGACATTCCGCTCAGGGATCTGCGCTTTCACCGAAGTACAGAGAGGCTTCCCACGTCCGGGCGACCGACGGTTCTAGCCACGGGACGGAGCGTCCAATCTAATTAGGCTTACACGCGGTACAATCGCATAACATTTGTGTGCGACACGTTAGCCATCCTAAATCCACTGCCGTCACCCCTACAGCCAGTTCTCTATCTGCGTCCGCCGAGCTGCTGGTCCCGGACGCCGCCGCTCCGCCGCCGCTGTGTATGCGAGGGGGCGAGGGGGCGGGGCTTCTCTCTGCCTCCCCAAACCTCGGTGGTCAGCGGTGGCAGGGCAGCTTTAGGTCGTCCAGATTGGTTTTGCTCTTCACCCTTTTTCCGACCGGGAGCGTTTCCCCACGATAAAGACGGTGACCGCGAAATCGCGGGGAAGAGGCTCCTCAGCCGGTCGGTTTGTTGGGAGTGCGTTTGGCCCGTTAAATGCAGTTCATATGCCATTTAAACACGTTTCTTTTTCCTTTCCAGTCCGTCATCATCTAATGGTCTCATATTATTTCATTTATCGATATTATTTTTAGGCAATTAATATTTGTGCTCGGCGGCTCTTTTACATTCTTTGATATATTGATATGGTTTGATTCGGAGTCATGCAGTTGGGCCTTGTTATCGCCACGACACCTTTCTGTGAGGTTCCTCTCTGGGCTGGTTTATTGTTGTTTATTAAAGGAGCCCAAAATAAATATCTGCGTCCTCCTTAATTAGGGTTAGGATTTGTGCTGGTATGTGGGCATATGTAAGGTTTAACGTTATATTGTTAACTGGCAATTACATGACAATGCATCTCAGGCGATCGGCAAAAGTAATGTTACTAATTACTTTCCACAGGGAGTAATTGAGTAAAATAAATGTATAACTTTATTTTTTTTTTTTAAGTAATGAGTAATGTTTAATACGTTAACTTTGCGTAACGACCCCAACACTGCTTTTACAGCAACAAATGTATTTTTTAAAATAAATTTTCGAATTATTTTTAAACAGAAACGACGCTGCTCAGACTACTCTAAATGGATTTGTGAGGATCAGGGAGTTACACATTATTCTCTTTAATTCTGTTATACAAACGTAACATTCTATTACATTTTAGAAACCGTTATAGAAACGTAAAAAAAAAAAAAAAAAAATCGGTGATAATGGTTCCCCCCCCCACATTTCACTGTCGATTGGTGGATGAGTAGTTGGCTTAAAGCGAAACACCAAGCGTGCTTATGTTTTGTCATATCCTGTATTGTATTATTGTCCTCCCCCAAACAGGAAGTTATTCCTTTGCCCTACCTTGTCGTTCCTCTCACACAGGAACTTGAGCCTCTGAGCCCTCTTGTGCATGAAGACCCCGTCCAGGTGTCCCGTCTCCACAGAGCGGATCTCGATGGCCTTCTCTCCCCAGCCCATGATCTGGTTGGAGCAGATGTGAGCTGCACACCACAAGGGCGTTAGTCAACATAAATATATACGGTGAATATATACAGTAAATACATACATAAAATAAAGTAATAAGCTGCTGCTCATCACATGCCACCTTCACTCAAACATAACTTTTCATTTTATAACTTTTCATTTTATAATATAAAACAAAGAAATTATTTGACGTTTTGGTGAAACTGCAAAATTTGAGATGATTCATTGCTCAAACAATGAGTTAATTACCAACATGTTAGTTAAGGGATGTTCCATCATTTGTATTTGTGAGTTACAATCTGAGGTTTTCCAGGAGACATTACTGCACAGGAGCACGTCTCTGGAAGTCCGGTTAGGGTTAGTAGGGTTTTGGTTAGTAGTAGGGGTCGGGTTAGTTAGGGTTATGTTAAAAGTAGGGTTAAGTTAGTATTAGGGTTAGTTAGGGTTAGTTTAGTAGTAGGGTTAGCAGTAGGGCTCAGGTTAGTTGGGGTTAGGTTAGTAGTAGGGTTAGGTTCAGTTAGTGGTAGGGTTAGATTAGTAGAAGCTAGTAGGGATCAGTTAGTAGGGTAAGGTAAGTAGTAGGGTGCAGTTAGTAATGCGGTTAGGTTTGTAGTAGCTAGTAGGATTTGGTAAGTAGTGGGATTGGGTTAGCAGTATGGTAAGGTTAGTAGTAGGCTTAGGTTAGTAGTAGGGTTAGGTAAGTAGGGTTGGGTTAGTAGTAGGGTTGATTTAGTAGTGGAGTTAGGTTGGTAGTAGGGCTCGGTTAGTAGTAGGGTTCGGTTAGTAGAAGGGTTCGGTTAGTAGAAGGGTTCGGTTAGTAGTAGGGTAAGGTAAATAGTAGGGTTCCGTTGGTAGTAGGGTTCCGTTGGTAGTAGGGTTTGGTTAGTAGTAGGGTTCGGTTAGTAGTAGGGTTTGGTTAGTAGTGCGTTTCCGGTGGTAGTAGGGTAAGGTTAGTGGTAAGGTTAGTAGTAGGGTAAAATTTGTAGGGTTTGGTTAGTAGTAGGGTTCCGTTGGTAGTAGGGTAAGGTTAGTGGTAAGGTTAGTAGTAGGGTTCCGTTGGTAGTAGGGTAAGGTTAGTGGTAAGGTTAGTAGTAGGGTAAGGTTTGTAGGGTTCGGTGGGTAGTAGGGTTCCATTGGTAGTAGGGTTCCGTTGGTAGTAGGGTAAGGTTAGTAGTAGGGTAAGGTTTGTAGGGTTCGGTGGGTAGTAGGGTTCCGTTGGTAGTAGGGTAAGGTTAGTAGTAGGGTAAGGTTAGTAGTGGGGTTCTGTTGGTAGTAGGGTTCTGTTGGTAGTAGGGTTAGGTTAGTAGTAGGGTAAGGTTAGTAGTAGGGTTCCGTTGGTAGTAGGGTAAGGTTAGTAGTGGGGTAAGGTTAGTAGTAGGATCAGGTTAGTAGTAGGGTCAGGTTAGTAGTAGGGTAAGGTTAGTAGTATGATCAGGTTAGTAGTAGGGTAAGGTTAGTAGTGGGGTTCTGTTGGTAGTAGGGTTCTGTTGGTAGTAGGGTTAGGTTAGTAGTAGGGTTCCGTTGGTAGTAGGGTTCCGTTGGTAGTAGGGTTCCGTTGGTAGTAGGGTTCCGTTGGTAGTAGGGTAAGGTTAGTAGTGGGGTAAGGTTAGTAGTAGGATCAGGTTAGTAGTAGGGTCAGGTTAGTAGTAGGGTAAGGTTAGTAGTATGATCAGGTTAGTAGTAGGGTAAGGTTAGTAATAAGGTTAGTAGTGGGGTAAGATTTGTAGGGTTTGGTTAGTAGCAGGGTTAGGTTAGTAGTGGGGTAAGGCTAGTAGTGGGGTAAGGTTTTTAGGGTTAGGTTAGTAGCAGGGTTAGGTTAGTAGTGGGTAAGGTTAGTAGCAGGTAAGGTTAGTAATAAGGTTAGTAGTGGGGTAAGGTTTGTAGGGTTAGGTTAGTAGCAGGGTTAGGTTAGTAATAAGGTTAGTAGTGGGGTAAGGTTTTTAGGGTTAGGTTAGTAGCAGGGTTAGGTTAGTAGTGGGGTAAGGTTAGTAGCAGGGTAAGGTTAGTAATAAGGTTAGTAGTGGGGTAAGGTTTGTAGGGTTAGGTTAGTAGCAGGGTTAGGTTAGTAGTAGGGTAAGGTTAGTAGTGGGGTAAGGCTAGTAGGGTTAGGTTAGTAGCGGGGTTAGGCTAGTAGTGGGGTAAGGTTTGTAGGGTTAGGTTAGTAGCAGGGTTAGGTTAGTAGTGGGGTTACTGTAGCTCGGGTTGGAGCAGAGGGTGAGACAGGTGGCATACCGACGGAGGTGGGCATCTCGCCCCACTGCAGCACCACGTCCTTGATGATGCGTCCGTACGTGTTGACGTAGACGCCCTCGTCCTCGTAGCACAGCAGCATCTCCATGCCGTCCGAGCTGGGCAGGAAGACGATGGCGTGGGGAGTCACCTGGCTCTGGATCTGGGGTCAGAGCGGAACACAGAACGTATCACGTGACGCCGCGATCATCTAAGGACATCCACATCTTGTAATACGTCACCTAAGTTGACCTGACTCTACCGAATAACCTATTACATCATGCAGCGGTTACAACTTTTTATGATGAACATTTCATAAGTCAACTCATTATGTGATAACAAGTGCTGTCTTTGTTTATATCAAGCTCTCTCTCTCTCTCTCTCTCTCTCTCTCTCTCTCTCTCCTCTCTCTCTCTCTTCTCTCTCTCTCTCCTCTCTCTCCTCTTCTCTCTCTCTCTCCTCTCTCTCTCTTCTCTCTCTCATCTCTCTCTCTCTCTCTCTCTCTCTCTCCTCTCTCTCTCTCTCTCTCTCTCTCTCTCTCTCTCTCTCTCTCTCTGATTAACTACAGGGTGATCGCCAAGAGATTCACTTTGGAGAGTCATCAGAAAATGCGGCGTTACACAACTATTACATACGCCACTTACATGAACGGGGATGTAGATGTCGTAGTTGTTGCCAGAGTCTACGTCGATGGCGTGAAAACCGGCGCAGGAGCCGTAGATGACCTTTAACCTCTGTCCTTCCTCCACCGTCAGGTCTACCAGCAGGGGGGCGGTGGGGGAGGTCTCCGAAAGACTGGCGAAGGGGAAATCGGACTTTAGAGCTAACCCTTTATTAACACGGTAAGACTGTATCAGAAGACGCAAGTTAAAAATAAATAAATAGATTAAAAAAAGATCAAAATAAATGAAAATAAAGTAAATATATGCTCACATACAAACAGAAGTTAACAGCAAGTACCACGTATATCTGACCATAAATGGTGAAAAGAAAAGCCTGATGTTTTGGTTTTTTTTTGTTTAGAAGATGATCTCTCACACACAGACACACACACAGACACACACACAGACACACACACAGTGAAATGAGTTCTCTGGTATATAAAAAGTATGTATTTTTAAGATGCAACTCAGCACATAGAAATCTAAAACTCTGAGAAGTAACTTCATGTAGACTAGCATCTGATTTTAAAAGGTAACTGATCTCATATGAGATTTGCAACAAAAATGATGATGTTGACTAGTTTCAAGGTGTTTGATATAATGCACTCACAACATATGAGTACTCGTCATATTGCACTAACATATAAACATTTTTTTTTTTTTACTTTAATTTATTTACAAAAAAAATAAATAAAAAAAAAAAGACCACAACTTTGATTCCGCTTCCTCTCAGCTATCTTGCACTTGTATCTGGTTGAATTTAGAAAGAGGATCAGGCTTTAAATTCAAGGTTGCTGGTTTGATCTCTGCTCTGATTGGTCCCGGCCTCTCACGTACGAACGGAAACAGTTTATCCTGAAATAACTTGTGAGAAATAGTTCGATAGAAGTATATTTGATTTTTTTGGCACGTCGAGTGCGGAAGGACTCTTGTAGTCATCACGCATTTTCGATCGGGGAGTCGAACCTTGAAGGCCATGAACTTGTGATAGGGCTTGGGCGCCCAGGCGTACACCTCCACGGCGTTCTTCATGGCGATCACCAGGAACTTTATCCGCTCATATTTCACTGCGTGGAAACGACAACAGAGGAAGGTCGTTTGAGGGACGTTTTCACGGATCGATGACCGACAACTCAAGAGGCGGACCCGGTATACTCACCCACTTTGTAGTGCACGCAGCCCTCCATCTCCCCCACCGTGGTCCAGCCCTGCTTCTTCTCCACCTCGGGGTCGTTGTGCAGGATCTTGTTCCTCAGCCAGGCCAGGTAGTACACGCGCACCTTGTTCTTCTTACCTGGAGGCCGGGTTCAGGCCAAGTTCATGTTCAACAACACGATCACAATGATTGCACGGCGTGAATGCTTGTTGTCGATGCGAAACGAACCCTTGGCGTCAAAAAGCGTCAGGGGGGGTGTACTGCGGGCAGAGGTTATTTCCTACTCAAACACTTATCATCGTCAAGCTCCAGCGGCTAAAACAGAGATCCCAACCCCGTCACCGCGAGATTAAAACCCTCCGCCCCTTGACCCGCTTTTGTCAATTCAAATCGTCGTAAAAGCCAAAAGGGCGGCGGTCCGACCGGGGCGACCGATGGCGTAACAACAACAGCAGCAGCAGCAACAGAAACCACATTCAGAGTGGAGGCCCAAATACCGGAGATGGTGATGAGCAGGTTGAGGCCCTCCAGGACGTCCATCTGCTGGAACCTGCGGGAGTTGATGAGCGGGTAGACCTTCCCCTGGCCGCTGCGGTCCAGCAGCTTCAGGCCGTTCTCCGTGCCCACCAGCAGGTTCACGCCTGCACGCGGAACAGAGCAGGACGTGACGCGCGGTGGAAAACCCCCGCCCCCCAAAAAACGGGGGGAAAAAATATATATATTTCCTCTGTACTCGTTAAATCGAAGTCGGCATTCTGAATGGAAGCTTTCTATTTTGATCGGACCTGAGAACATTCTCCATATTTACAAGTACGAGTATTTTGCGTGGGGGTAAAAGAGCCGAAGCGAGCGAGCGCTGTCTTTCATTCCCGCGCCTCACCCCAGAGAGCGGCGCAGAGGATCTCTGAGTTGAACCTCTTCTTGTACTTGCGGATCTCCGGCGTGTCGCTGAGCGGCCGCGTGTTGGTCGGGTTCACGTTCACGTTCACGTTCTTCAGCTGCTCGAACCTGGAGCCCACGCCTGGAGCGCCGGACACAAAAAAAAAAAAAAAAATGCAACTGTAGTCGCGGGAGGGACCGGGGGATCATTTTAAGGAGGGTTCCCTCACGGAATCGTTTGAATTTTCCAAAACCAGAGAACAGCAACAATCGGTACGTTTCCATGCCCACGTTGACCAGGGCGAGGTGAACAACCAGAAGTAGACGGTCGTTTGGAGGTGTTTTGCATCGTGACCACGGCGGACTCACCCCCCAGAGACACCGTGTCCCCGCCGCCCCCCGGGCCCTGGTACATGCCCAGGTCCACAAACGTTGTGAAGGACGAGCGGCCGGACGCCTTGACCAAGCCCCGGGACTGATACTGGAGGAGACGAGACGGGAACAATAAAAATGTTTGCATTAATGCATTAACTATTCCAAGTTGTCTTGGGGGAGTCGTGATCATCAGAGAAATCAGCAGAAAGACGCACAGAAGACATGCGAAAGGTGAGACGATGGGAGGCTCGGAGGGTCAGAGAACTTTTGACATTCGACATGTTTCGCAAGCCGCACATTGCGTCAGGTTTTAAAGATTATTTTGGCTGCATCTGCGCTAATGCAAGAGTATTCTCAGAGTGGGGTCGGTGAAAGGCATTTTGAAACAAAAATAATAATAAATACAATTTAATTTCAATTAAAAATAGAAATAAATAAAAAAGGATCTAAATTGTTTGTGTCCTTCGAAGGGGAAAATCTTTTAATTTTTCAAAATATTTGTATGCAATATACACAGATATAGTTTTTCTCCTTTTAAAGATTGAAGGCATTGATTTTATAGTCTATTTTTAAATGGTGCGATACAACTTTTTCCCCAATACATTTCCCTTGATTTGTGTTTGCTTTCCACACGTACAAGTGTGAGGTATCGGCTTAATATGAAATACATTTTTGGGACATAGGTGAGGTTTATTTTCTCTCATGTGAGGGGTCGAAAAAGGTTTGAGAACCCCTGATGCAAGAGACTAAAAACAGGAAGTGGCAGGGCATGCACTGTGGCAATTGCAAAGGGGACGGTCATTTTAAATAAAAAGCTATATTAGTGTGTACTAAAATAATTCAAAAACACGTGACTACAAAGGCTGGGTTGAAAAATAGTGGACGTGCCTCTTAACAGGAACCCAGATTCTTTCAGATTCAATTCTTTCTTTTAATCGGTTACCGTACCACCTAACCTTAAACTGTGTCGATACATAAGCACAGATTTCAGGCCGGTGTAGCGAGGAAAGAGGAACTTACATCATACACCGAGTCCTTCCCAGGGGAGGAGTGGGTGGCGGAATCTGTGGGTGAGTGGGAGGGCTGCACCACATCTGGCAGGTTGGTGTAGCCGTTGTGGCTGCGCTTCTCCGGTGTCTGTCAGGAAACACAGCGCTCGGTGCATTAGCGCTAAATGCCCGGGATCATTTGTCGTTGTGATAGGAAAAATATTTACTACATACTTTTTTTAAAAATAAGAAACAGCCATTATCTATATACGCTATATATATACGCCACTTCCAAAGCAGTGAAAGGCAGCCGGAGAGAATTTGCTAAACCAGAGTGTCTTCGGTGTGCTGAGTAATCCGGGGATATGGACGATCACGGACCGAAACCTGAATGTTCACTCACCCTTTGCACCAGCATGGTCTGGTCGCCGTACCCTCCGGCCTCCTCCCTCTCCCCTCCCTCGCCCTCCTCCTCCTCGTGAACCACCATGGTGTTGACCGAGTCCGTGTCCGCATCGCGGTGGCTGGGAGGGAAGCGAGAGGGTCAAAAGCCAGCTTTGATTTGAGGTCAAAATAATTTCGAGATAACTAATCACCTCAAGGACAGCAGCTTTGACGGCAAAGCAGCTTCATCTACAACTGTTCTGTTTTTGCTCGGCGCCAACCCCTGCAGAGAGGCATGCATGCTCCAGCCGAGTGTTAGTTACCATGAAGAGAATCACTCTGATTTCCCCTTAAATTTGATTATTTTTAATTTATTTTTTTTTTAGCTTTGGATTTTTATATATTATTTGATATCTATCTGATGTGTTTTGCTTGTATAAATTGTCCTGTCTTTACTTGACTGTACAGCGCCTTGAGTTCTGAGAGAAGCGCTTCATAAATGAAATGATGATGCATAAATAAAACGCATTATTATTATTATTATCATCAACATTATCCCTATTGTTTTTATTCAGATTTGAATTATCATTATTCTCCTTTGCATTTTTCAGGCTAAATGTTTCTTGAACAATCACTGTACCGACGGACATGGTTGAGATCCCGTTGTAACCGGGGTGTGTGTGTGTTTCAGAGAACCCGGAAAACTGTAATAAGTACCTAACAAAACCAAACTGGACCCCATGTATTGCTGATATTTATTATTATTATAATTATTTTTATTATTATTATTATTATTAGCAGCCTGTCTGTTGCATTCTGAGAATTACAACAAAGACCATTGCAAACACGACATCAGATGTTTTTAAAGCCAATAACGTGGAATGAGCAAGTTGTGGCTGCTCGCTCCATCTCCATTCGCACGTGTTTTAAAAATAAGAGTCGCATGGCTGAAGAACACCGAGGGATGACAAGACAAGCGTTGACTGACCGGTCCGTGGGGCTCTCCTCCTCCTCCGGCCCTTCGCCGCTCTCGCTCTCCTCGCTGCTCTCGCTGCTGTCCGAAGAGGAGGAGTAGTCGTTGGCTTTGACCGGAGGCCTTGGCTGCTCCTCAGCGCGCTCTTTGGCGTACAGCCCATGGTCCTAGACACACACACACACGATATTAGAGTCACTTTACACCATAAAGCACACAGTGTGAGGGCGTACTGTGTAGTATTTCCTCCCGTGTTGTTTTGGTCTGTTTATTCCTAAATTAACTCCACTGCCCTGAATCCTCATTCGCGTCACAATTGAATCTCTGTGCTGCTCGCCATCCCTTCATGTTCTATCGGTTTTCACACACAGGGGGAAAAGACAAGAGTGTTCTCTGTTGTCTCAGCACACGTTCCCGTCCTGCTTTCCGGACCCTTCTTATGCACTTATGCAGATGCAGCTCTCTGCAAACCACAAACGGTCACGCGCACTCCGGTTCAATCTTCAGGTGAACGCGCAGAGCAAGATGGTGTTAGGACTGAAAGAAAAGAGACACACCACCCAATTTTGAGGGTGACTTGTTGTAATATTTCGTGGGAAATAGGAGATCTGAACCCAGGAGCTTGCATTGCACGGGAATGGCGCCGGCAACAAGGGACACGGAAGACTTTGTAGGGGAGTAGAATGAGGACGGGGAAGCTGTGCACAGTCCGACTTAGTCAACTTGACACAAAAAGAAGAGTTAAGATTCGGAAAAGTTATAAAAGGTGACAGTAATGCAAAATGCGTTCACTCTGTATTTTGGTCATTGAATGAGAAATGCAGCCACATGCCACTTTGGATCTTTTGACTGAAGGAAGATTCAAGACAGAAGTATACATTTACAAGCGCATAATACACCAATTAAGGGAACCTACCAGATAAGGATTGTAAATATTTATGTTTCATATAGCGGTGATATCTCTATTTCCTTGTCAGCTCAGTCAGTGATATGAGGAGAAACATTTAGTTGATATCATTATTATTCTTTTTTTATCAGTTGAGCATCATTTCTCAACTGACTTAAATAATATAAATGCTTCCAAGAACATGTTGATCCATGCAGCATTCATGTAAAACCGCTCTGGCAGGCTCTTTACTTCATGACTATGTGTCGTTGTGCTTGAACATGCGTAAACAGACAGACACGCGTAAACAGACAGACACGCGTAAACAGACAGACACCTCTCCTTGGCAAACCTGTTCCCACACACATCAGCACATTTCAAGACGAATCGGAAAAATCTGGAGGAAACCTAAACCGCGGCGTCTCCAGTCAGACAAAGTGAAAGCACGCGAGGCCCGAGTATGACCTTTTGGAGTAACCGGTCTCAGGGTCAAGGGTCAAAACGAAGCTCGTCGTTGTAATAGAGTAGGGAGGCCAGGACCATGCCCCCACGCCACCACTGGTCCCATCGGCCCCAAAACTTGCATTGGATCCCGCGGGGGACCCGGGCCACCACCCGTCACAGTCTGGAGGGCCTGCACCCCGGGGCCGGGCCAGGGCACCCACTTGGATCCGTGCAAAGTTTGGGGCCCGATGGGACCAGCGGTGGCGTGGGGGCAGGGGTAAAGTAGAGGTAGAGTAGCGTAGCGTAGAGCTAGAGTAGGGGATTAAGTAGACGTAGAGTAAAGGTAGAGTAGTGAAGAGGTAGAGTAGGGGTAAAGTAGAGGTAGAGTAAGGGTAAAGTAGAGGTAGAGTAGTGTATTGCTAGAGTAGGGGTAGAATAGAGTAGAGGCAGACTAGTGTAGAGGTAGAGTAGGGGTAAAGTAGAGGTACAGGAGAGGTATAATAGAGTAGAGGCAGAGTGGTGTAGAGGTAGAGTGTGGGTAAAGTAGCCAGAGAGTAGAGGTAGAATAGGGTAGAGTAGACTCCCTTGCCCCTCTCGCTAATCGTCATTATGTCGACATCAAAATAACGAGTTCATTCAAATATTGACAATTTATTTTTCTTTATTTATTTTTTTCCCCTACAAGCGAGCAACCTTGACGACCGGCACTGTGGCATGTCCACACGCTGTTGTCTGGACGGAGGCTGACGGCGAGTTAGGAGCTGTAGTGAGTCACGGGTTCGGCATCTGAACAATTCCATAATTTCCAGACGGGTGGAGGGTGACGGATGCTTTCATACACAGAAAGCTTTTAAGGAGGATTTTGAACACGCAGAAATTCTAATAATACTTGTACTGCGTGGAGGTCCCTGCGACGGGGTGGTTAATGGATGCAGACAGAGTGCTTCCTGTTTGGGTTATTACCGTGCGGGGAACTCCGTATTCCCGATGTTCCTTCCGATTCACAAAAGGGAACCTGGGCTGTCGTGTTTTTTTTTTTTTCCCCCGGAGATAATATTTCACCGATAATTCACCAACAAACCCCCGTGAAACCAAACCCCGGTGATACTAACCTCTCCTATGGCCCTCTTGTAACTCTGCGCAATTGAATGGAGCGATGAGGAGGGGAGGAGGTGCGGAGGGAGGTGGCGTGAAACGGAGAGAAATGCGATGAAAGGTTGTGTGAAAGGGAGAAAAGCTTCGGTTAGCGGGAAGGTTAGTTCACAGAGTAAAAGCAGCCGCGTCCATCACTACACACCTGGGATGTGACACTTTAAGAACAATCAGGTCACATCTGTCCATGAATTTACTTTGTTGGGTTCATGGAGAAGATAGTTTGAAAAAAATGAAAATAAAAATAAAATAACTTTACAGGCAATAAGGGGAAAAAATACAGGAAAAATTTAGGCGTTTTTAAGTCTGTGGGTTAAAAAAAAAAAAAAAGGCCATTTTGTTTAACAATCTGCAATGTCAGATTTTAGGTGGGCGTTGCTAACTGCATTCCAAAAATTAGTCTAATTGTAATTCTATGTAAATAATTGTATTTTTTTTTTTTTTTTTAATCAAATTGCTGCGTAGTTTAGTAGGTAGGTTTGTTTCCTAATGAACTCACAGCAGGACGACTGGGACGGGACGAGGTGCGAGACTCTCCTGGCTTGTGTCGGCCATCATGGGAAAGAACAGGGGAATCCATTTTGGAGGAACCTGAAAAAAAAAAAATTTCAAATTGAGTGACTTGATTTAGAAGCAAAGGGCCACGATAGTGATGATTTCAATCAACCACCTGACGCACGTTACTAAAATATTTTATGGAACAAATTAAGTTTAAACACAGATATTGAAATATTTCAACATGTTTTTTCATTTTTCTGCAAACAAATACTTTTACTGAACTTGTTGTAGTGTATGGAATTTACGTGTATAAAAAAAGTTCAGTACAATATTCTGTACACATTCTGTTTGAAAAAAATTATCTCATAGAAGTGCTTTTTTTTTTTTTTGAGCAGCGTTTCAAAATATATAAAAAACAAACAACTACGAACAAATTGAATAAATATGTGACCCCGGCAACACAGAGTAACAGTATTTTATTCGAGTTGAAAGTGCTTCCAAACAAACTTACAAACTGATTTGGAAATTTAAAGAATGGAATTGAAATGTAATGTAATATAAATATACATATATTTTTTGTTCCATTCCTTTCTTTCCCCCCGGACTCACTGAGGATGCGGTGCCTCTCCAGAGAGCCGGTCTGGGGCAGGTTGGACACCAGGCCCACGCTGTCTCCTCGCTCCCAGCGATCATTGCGGCTCAGGTCAGGGTTGCTGCGGGGGGGGGGGGGCAACACAGCGGAGCAGTTATATCATTTCATCTTGTCTCACGTCTCCTCCTCACATCGCTTCGGAGTCACTCATCCCAGCACATGATGGGATGGCCACGGTTACCTGGCTCGCACTGGGTGCCTGACGCCAGAGGTCAGGTTGGTGTTCAGAGCCGTAGCGATGGACGCCGTCCTCTGAGGGATCTGCCAACGACAGCGTCACGGCTTCAGTCGGAATCAAGTAACAGTCAAAGGGTTTCCTTTTGTTTCCCGCACATCCAACACCTACACCAACTTAATGGATTACTGTTCATTTTTAGATTGATTGTATAGTGACAGTTTATTGTATAATTCCCTTTATTGTTATTGTTTATTTTTTAGTTCATTTTTATTCCCAATTGTGTGCGGTTGCTAAACTTATTGTTGAGGTTCACTGCATATTTTCTCTATTTCCTTATTATTCCCTAAAGTGTATGTGCGCTGCTGTAACACCTTCATTTTCCTTAAGTATCCATCCATCAGTTATGAATGAGACATAACACATCCAGAGTTGACATCCAATTGCGGTAAATAGGAGAAGTTCAGTGTCAAACTGTATACAACCACCGACACAAGTTAACTTGTGTTTAACGCTAAATAAAAACGCCATCTCATTGAGTAAGTCTAATAGATAGATAGATAGATCTCTCTATATCTATCCATCCAGCCATCCATCCATCTATATATCTATATATCCCCATGCATCCAGCAGCTCTCACTTTTGGCGGCAGCTCCACGTCAGGCAGGCGGATCCAGGGCCGGCGGTCCTCCCTGATGGGGTGGACCTGCGGCGCGGGTGTCTCAGAGGTGGGGTCGGAGTTTTGGCGCACCAGCTCCCGGGAGTGCAAGGGGCGGGGTGAGGGGGCAAGGGAGGGGTCCTGGGTGGGGAAGGCGGACATGGTCTTAGTGGGCTGGTCACACAGGGACTGGGAGCGCGGGACGGGGGCGGCGTAAGGCTTCAGCGGGACCAAGTGGGCCATCTGGAACTGCACGGGGCGAGCAGCGCCGGGCGGAGGGAGGAGGGGAGCACCAAGCGGCCACAGGGGAAGGAGAATCCAAGATGGCGTTTGTGTTTTTATGACGAAGGAGAATGAGGGAAGGAAGCGTTACAAAGGAGCACGAAGGGAAGGAAGGAAAGAAGAGAAGGGACGTGTAAATAAAGAGACTCTGCAGCTAAAAGCATTTAGAGAAGAAAAGCGAGAACGTTCCCACGTGTCCCCGTCCTACCCACGTTCTGAATAAAAAAAATAAAAATCAAAAAACGCCCACCTTGCCCTGGCCCCCCTGAGGTTCCACGGGCCGCTGCATGGGCGGGGTCTGCGCCGCCGGGCCGCCTCCTGATTGGCTGATGGAGTCGGAGCGGGACTGGATGGCGGTGTCGGACACGGTGGTGCAGATCTTGGGCGAGCCCTGTCTGTTAAGTTTACTGCGCTCCTCCACCTGCAGAGAACGATGGGAATGGAAAGAAAGCTGATCCAACGGTCCAGAAATGCAGGGTCCTTTTAGGACAACGTGAAAGGTCCCGTTCATACAGCTATACGTGTGTGATCAAACATCGTTTTGTTTTTTTTAATCCATGGCAACAACCGACAGCCGGGCTGATGCCACGATTCTATAATGTTTGATTTTGCAGCAACTTTTCTCAAAATTTGTGATGCAATTTGTGAACTTTTCTATAGTTTTTTGTTATATAATTTGTTATTACCAATGGGGAAATCACATGTCATTACTTGAAGTTCTGCATCTGCAAATGACTCATCTTTTCTTTCATTTACTAAACATAAAAAAGGAGGGGTTGAAAGTAAAAAAAATTAAAAAAAACAAAAAAAAAAAGAAAGAAAATTCTGTGCTTTTGTAGTAATATGTCTATAAAATAAACTTCCAATTCGACCTACAGTAAGCACCAAATAAAATCAGTACTGTATACACTTGACGGAGGCTTTGTCTTCTCCAGGAAGAGGCGACGGAAGTTTACGCGCTTTGTTGATTTGACCATATTGCACCTAAAGCTTCCGGGATTTGGCCAAAGCGCGAGCTCCGGCAAACGTTGCCGGACCGAGCCGTCACCCTGCGTGGAGGAAGATGGCGGCATTGAGCAAGTGGTGTGGGCGTGGCCGCTACCTCGCGGGCCCAGGCGGGCTTGTTGTTGGGCTCCAGGTTCTTGTTGTAGTGGTAGAGCTGCGGCTTCTTGTCCTGCTGCTGCTGCTGCAGAGACACCAGGTAGGCGTGCTCCTGCTGGAGCTGCCGCTGCAGCCGCTCCGACTGCCGCTGCTCCTCCAGCTGCTTGCGCTTGTACTCCTGAGGGAATGCAACGAAACACAAAGCAGCGAAGAGCCTTGATGATACTATGCACTAGATGTTGGTACTACCATCAAGCCTGCTTTAGTACGCAGGGCAAAAGGAACAACATACTACACGGCTCCATTCCCTTCAACACATTACGGGTTAGGACGTAATACGTTATCCTGATACTTTCGAAAGCTACGGCTTTGGACGTGGTAGCAATAATTTGGTGTACTTAATATTACGCTTGCACGTCATTTCAGAGGCAGAAACTGTTTTTCACTGTCCGATCAACTTGGACTATCACAGCAGAGGGGTGTCTGCAATGCTTCAACAGAAATCAAACATTTAACGGTTAATATTCATTACATTACATTACATTTAGTGCGAGCCAGCAATCTGTTAAATGAGGCAGAGGGAAAACCCAACAGAAGTGTCCGAAGGACAGAAGAGTATTTGTGCTTTTGTTCAATATTTTGATCAACTGGAATCTTCTGCTGATTTTCCACTGCACCAGACGAGGCAGGCTCCAGGCTGTTCCACCATTTTGTAGAACAACAAATACGGATGATGAAATCTGCCAGAAACTTTCCTCCAATGTGAAGCCACAAAAAAATAAAAATAAAAGTCTGCTGATCTTTTCGAATACTAGATGAGCACAGGCTCTTTCATGAAATAATAATAATAATTTCCTCTTGTATTTTTTCGGAACTCTGGAGTCCCTGGCCACCGCTTGCCTTCCGTCTGGTGGCCTCCCTCCCAGTGAGGTCCAGGGATGATTGTAAGGCATCTCTGACCTCCTCTGCCTCCTTCTACAGTGGGTCACTAAGCCCCTCTGACCTGGGGCATTTGGCAGCTCCTCGGGCTCAGCTCATGCCGTTGCTGTTGCGACCCAAAAAGCATCAAGTCAAGTCAGTTTATTCATAAAGAACATTTTAAAAACCCTAATCGCGCCCTAAAGTGCTGTACAACTTCCAAGGTACCTCAGTTGTAAAAAATGTAACACAAAAGCATATTAAACCGAGGATGAACCAGACACAAAATCTATAGAAAACAAATCTCCGCTGGATGCTAAAGCCAAGGAGAGAAGATAACTGATCTTTTTAGGGATTCACGAGAGAAGGAACAGAGCGTTTACTCCTCCACATCAGATCTGCTCCCTCTATTCAAACCCTTCGGACCTTGAAGGGGACTTCAGGTCTTCTGTACCAATGACATTTTATCTGTTATGTTCTAATTGAATTCATTTCTTGAAGCTGTTCTGTGATTTGGTCAACGCTGTTTTGAAAATGAGTTGACTTTGACTTTAGAGTAGGGGGGTGGGACTCCATGATGAGTGGAGTGTGTAGTGGGGTGTTGATGAGCGAGGAGTCACCATGAGCAGCGCCTGCTCCTGGAGGAGTTGCTGCTGGAGGATTTCCAACTGACGCTGCTCCTCCTCCAACTTGTGTCTGATGAACTCCTGAGGAGAGGCCCAAAGAAAAACAACAAAAAAAAAACAAAAAAACACAACAGCACAGTTACATAGTTTTACTCCTTTCCAAAACAGATATGCTTGCAGATACTTTCACAGCACTTCACAGCGGGGGGGGGGGCTCATCGAGAGCCACAGCCATGATCCCTCCGTTGAAATTCTAAATTCGACAATTCTTGTACGGCGGCAAAGATTTGGCGCAGCAGCGTGGTGCACAGTCGCGACGGGGGACAATGCGAGCCGTTCTAAAGCGACGCGCTTGATATCGCGGAGATTGGATAACGTCAGGCTGCGTTGCGAAGGGGCAGCTCCAGTCTGCCCCTTTCGCACCGCAGCCTGACGTTATCCAATCTCACAGAGATGGAGCACGCCCACAGAAAACTCATCTCCGAATAAATACACTAATTTAGATCCTTGCTGCTATGGCAACCGACTGATGGAATTTCACCACAAGGCCGGTGGCCGACACGCACCCCCGCCCCACCCACCCCCGCTCTCCCATTGGCTGCGGGTGCACCCGCACCCCGCACCATTGGTTACCTGCTCCCTCTCGGCCAGCCTCCGGTCCTCCTCCCTCCTCATTTCATCGAGTCTCCTGTGGGGACCCTTTTCCTGCTGCCTCACCATCTCTCTCTCCTTTCTCTGTTGCTGGGAGAAAAGGGTGACAGGATGAAGAGGAATGAGCACAGAGAGCACGTTTGTGCAGGAGGGAACATTTCAAAACGACCATCATGCAGATGAGCCAACTCCTTTGTTGTCTTCCGTACAGAGCGGGAAATGAGGGCGGATTCACGCCACGAGTCAGCCCATTAAACTGCATTAAGGGATATGTTTGCTATTTTTTCCAACCCAGGCCCTATTAAAATGCAGGTTCCCATCATTTCTAACTGTTCATAAAAAGAAACCTTGCGCGACGCCTTTCCGGTTTAGAAACTTAGCGCTCCGCCGCAGCTTCTCACCGTGACTCCATGCAGTCCCGTGGAGCAAACGATTAAGACTTCAAACGTTAAATCTCCTTTTTTGAAAAAGAGAAAACTCACAATATTGTCACTGTGCATTTTTTCCCGCATTTCAGGGTTCTATTGACGCTGACGCAAATCCACCACTATCAACTATTTTGGCTGCATCGCAACTAACCTAAGACACGAGGAAGCAGCGCCGCTTCGTACTGGCAACCTGCTGTGGCAAACGTGACTCTCTGGATTTACCGCAGCAATTACAAAAGGTAGTTTTAATAAAATGTGATATTACAGTGATTCAAAACGTGTTCCAAAAATACAGTAAAGTGTGTCTGATAATGTGAATTTCCGATTTTCAAATAGGAGCTATAACGTTTATTTTTTTTATTATTATTGTTTTTTTTTTTAAGGCTTAACGTTGTGGGAACAGCGGAAAGTTGCAGCATAGTAGTCAGTTTCTTAATAGTAAAATCCGTTATAAATTATGTAATAAATGTTGTTATAAATGATATAAATTCTATAAGGCCTTACATTTCATTTTTGAGGAGGTCAGAACCGGAACAATTTATGACAAAATGGTGCAGTTGAGACGCGAGACACAGAGGAATGCTGTTCTAGGCCAGTGAGACTTGATGGTACAATAAAAAAAATAAAAAAGTTGGCCTCTATCAATTATCTTAGTTCTGATAGCACACTTTGCTTAGATCCATTTTGGGTAAATGACATAGATTAGGTTTTTCACTTTCAACATACAGTCATCTCTGGATTAAAAAAACCTCTCTTCTGTTGAATACGTAACATAATCCACAAATTAACGTCACATAAAAAACACATTCTAAAAATACAGCAAAGAGTTGAAAGAGAGGTCAATCTCTTTAACTATTTAATTGCAAGGCTGAGGACTGCACGACCGTTCCTCGACTTATCCTTGAAACGGAGAATCCAACATTATCCACTTTACAGAGCTCTTTGATGCGGAACATCCACCGCGCTGCCCCATGATCCTGTGTGCCTCCCCGCTCCTACCGACACAACCGCACCTTGTCTGACATTACAGACGCCCATTCCCACGCTGCTGTCGAGGGCGCGCGGCGGCATGTCGGGCCACGAGGCCTCGAATCCACAGTGGGAACTTTGTTGTCATTAGTAACGAGGAGAGAGGGTGAAGCGCCTTCAGGTTCAAACAAGGACGCCAGCCATTCAAAGGGGACGTTATTGTTCTGGGAGCTACTGTAGCAAGTCGCCACGTCACGGCATTGGTCTTACATCCCATCGTGGCGTTAACAAATAAATATGCCAACAGCACACACTTCATTACGAGCATTATTTTGTTTCTAGGCCAAATCTGTAGCTGGCATGCAATGAAGCCAGGCAGAACGCAAGTGTCATACAAACCACCCGGCCAATAACCACCACGAAAGGTGAGTGAAATGAATTTCAGTGATTTATATCAGTGTCAAACAAACTACCCGGCTGATGAATCACTAGGGCTGTACACCCAACTCCCGACCCGAATTTGGTCAGTTTTGGCTGTTCGACACGGATGTTAGACTATTCCTTTTCCGAGTTCCCGTGAAGGCAGCGTGACTTCCAAGAGGAATTACAGTTTTCCGAGTTCCCGTGAACGCAGCATCGCTCCCTGCTTCCAAACGGAGAGCGGTTACGAACGTATCATATCAGAGGACGAGTCCGCTAGTTAATCGACCGCGGACGGCATTGTTCTCTGACGGATAAAAAAAAATGCAGAACGCCTCCACCGAGTGTATATGTGTGTGTACGAACACGCTACCTGACGTGCTGTGTGTCAGGTGTCGAGAGTAAGATTTTGCCCTCCTACACAGTCGACCCAGGTTCGATTCCCTGTGTGTGAACTCATGTTTTTCAATGCCTCAAACTTGATAATAAAATGTTGAGTGTGAGGGTGGTGGTACACTTAAAAAGAAGTAGAAGTTCCGGACAAAAAAAGACGTTCAGTGTTCAGAACAAGACCAGAACAACCCGACTCGGTGATCTGGGTTCTTGTGTTCTCGGTGCCATCCCTCGAGGTGAACTCTGTCTTTCCGTCTCTCTGGCTCTCGGAGCTCCCCTTGCCGCGGTCGGTGCAAATGCCGCTGCGTCGCGGCAGGGGGACGGACTTCAACCTCCCTTTCCGGCCCATTCAACCTCCTCCTTTCCCCGGCTCAACAAGCTTGTTTCCCCCTCCCGGGGGTCGCAACATTCCGATCACGTTTTATATAAAAACGTAAACGGGGCTGAATCTGACCAGCGTGTGTTTTCTTTCTCCTCCACCGCTGCGCCGTGCACCACGCCTCCCGTGTGGGTCCCGTGTGTTCTGGCTCTACTGTGTTTTTACTTTAGATCTATTGTTCCCGTTCGTTTCTACTTGTATGGTACGAACATTTTAAAACGAGGGGCGTTCTGCCGTGGATCAAGACAGTGGGTTGTGTGACAGACAGAGAGCGATTGCCGGTCCACCGTGCGCTCCGGCCGTGCCCGTGTCTCCCAACAAAACAACGTAAGTTTATAAGATGGATTTCATTTAGGGGAGCACGGCGGCAGGCGGCCGCTGAGATCAGTAAAAGCCACGCTCGCTATTTGAGGAAATTCCTCTCGGTGAATGACATGAGTTTGATTTCGCTATTTTTTTTCTCCCCCTCATCTTTATCTAAAGCAAAACCAGTCCCACCTCCTCTGACTGTCGAGTTCATGAGACATCAGTGTTATGTAGTTTTCCGCTGCTCCTTCATCCCAGTCGCAGCACCACACGCGCGCGCGCGCACGCGCGCGCGCACGCACGCACGCACGCACGCACGCACACACACACACACACACACACACACACACACACACACACACACACACACACACACACACACACACACACACACACACACACACACACACACACACACACACACACACACACACACACACACACACACACTTTCTACTAATTAAAATGTCTGCCGAAAGCCATGAATGTCAGAAAGGAATAAACCCAGCTGCTTCCAAGACACTGATGGTAATCAGAGTTGGGCGTGTCCGAGGAAGGAATAGAAAGAGGAAAACAGAGCAGAGTTTCTGCTCGAGGGGATGTGAGTTGACACCAGTTCGGTTCAGGTAAATAAAGCGTCTACCTCATTTTTTGTCGTTGTTCTAATGTCAAAAGATTACTATTTTGCAAAGGGTAAAAATGTATTTCTTACGCTATTATCGGCTTAGACAACGACTGTGGCCTCGATTAACAAAAAAATGACATTTAATTATATACATTATATAAATACATGTATAACTTTATATCAGTGGAGTGATCATTTCAATGTCGCAGCCTTTACTGCTACTGATGTTTTGGCAAAGATTTGATGGAATAAATAGAGGAGAAGTTTCTTCCCTGGCTAATCATCAGGAGAGCAGTGGACCAGCGACAGCGGTGTATTGTCCTGTTGTTCTTCCTGTTTGCTCAGCGTCTCACTGAATGGAGGTTTAAACAAGGGTAGAGGATGCTGTCGATTTCTCTTGTGAAACGTGGGATTGTGAAGCCCTCTGAGACCATATTGCGGTTAAGGGATATATAAATAAACTTGCCTTGACTCAAAAAAAAAAAAAAAAAAAGGAACGCTGCCAGAGAAGCTGACCTCAGCTTTAATTCAGTACAGTTCATTACTAATTTAGATCCGGCTTAATTTTTTATTTTCTACAGTCACCGTGAGCGGGCGAACACGCGACACGACATGCTTTTCACAAAATGTACTCCGGATAATGGAGACAATATATTTGGGATCAAACCCAGACACATTGTGGTATAAACGGCAATGCAGCTTTATGAAATTGATATTCCAATACGTTATTATTTTTAAACTTTTTTGAATGTGAGCTGCTGTGAATTTCCCTCCGGGGATGAATACTGTATCTATCAGGGCAGTAGGACGCCTCGCCTAACCCCTCCCTCCCTCGCACCTCCTCCAGGCGGCGGCGCTGCTCCTTCTGCTCCTCGATGCGTTTCTGCCGGTCGTGCAGCAGCTGCCGCTTGTGCTCCTCCGGGTCCCGGCGCTGGGCGGCCAGCTGGGCCTGCTGCCGCTTCAGGGCCTCCGAGCGCTCCTTGTTCTCCTGCTGGAGCCGCAGGAAGTCCCGCCGCAGCGTGGACTCGCCCGGCACGTTGAGGATCGAGCTGCGGGGGGGGGGGGAGCGGAGGAGAGGAGGGGGTTGGAGGGGGAGGAAAAGGGGGGGGAAGGCCGCCTGGGGTGTCTGAAGAGAAGCACCCACCTCGACTCCCGTTCATCACCACGGTTCTCGTCCTCCTCGTCGCTGCCGCTGTACTCGTACTCCGTTTCCTCTGGAGGAGAACGGGGACAAACGGAACGTCAAAACAGAGCCTAAAACCTGCAACGCGGCTTCTGTTGTGAGTCATATCCGTCCCATTTCCAACTTCATTTAACTAATTTGATCTGATTTTTAAAGTAATTTCCCCCTGGGATTATTAAAGTATTTCTGATTCTGATTGCCTTGAAGCTTCATGACAATTTCCACTAAATTCTATATTCGTCAATTTTCTTTATTAATTTGTAGGTTTATTTTTTTGTTTATTTATTGTTTTGGCTTATTTTATGCAACTCTAAAGGTTAACACTTATTCCTTACCATTTATATGTATGTTATTGTAATAGCAATTTATATATTTTATTTCTTATTTATCGTACATTCATTGTCCATTTTTTTTTATCTTTAAGTTAATCCTTAGCTTTATCATATATTGGCAATTTTCAGGCCGTCCTTGGGTTTATTGCATATAGCCATTTTTTTTTTTCTTATTATTACTTTATTATTCTATTCCGATGTGATTTGCTCTAACAGTGCAATTCCCCCCAGGGATGAAAAAAGTATCTATCCATCTAGTCTTCACTACATTCAGAGAAATTCATTAGTTGTATATTTGTTTCCCTAAAAAGGGTCTAAATTAAAATAAAATCTAAAACAAAACAAAACAGAAGATTCATTCATGAATAAAATTTAATCTAATAGTTATTAGGAAATACGTTGGTTAAAAGGTGTAATAGCATGAGGGTTAATTTAATAATTAATGCAATCTAATATTTTATGGTTACCAACAAAAATTAAAAGGGCTGATTACAGTTACAACAAAGTAAAACAGCCCTTTACTGATTCTCTCAGCGGGAAAATCTAGCAACAGCAAGGCAGGAAAGAAGCAGATTTCACAAACTCAGAACACACAGAGTATAAATAGACCGACACAGATCAAAACAAAAGAGGTGGTCCGGGCCTTACCCTTCTCTCCCCTCTTCTTGCGCGTGCGGTCGATGTGGTCTTTGAGCTGGATGCGGACCTGCCGCTCGGTGGGCTGGTCCCGGATGAACGAGTGCTTGAGGAGCTGCTCGGTGGACGGGCGGCTGGGGTAGGTCTTCATCAGGCAGCCCTCGATGAAGTCCATGAACTTCTTGGACCTGGGGGGAGGGAGGGGGGGAGGTCAGCGGAAGACAAAACTGGTGAGGCGGAGGGGAGGTGGAGCGGGGGAGGGCGGGTTTCGAAAAGGGAAACAAGACCAAAGCGTTACAGCAGCACGACCACGGAGCGCTCCAACCGGACCCTCTGTGTGAGGAAAGTCAAGTGCTTGGTTTTTGTTCGGGTCCCCCCGTTTTATTGTACCACATTTGATAACCCATTCGCACACACATTCGTTCCTACAGTGAAAACGGAGGCGGTGGGTCCAGCGATTACCAGTCAACCCGCTCAACCTCCTGTTTCACTTGCGTTTTAAAATTAAATGCATTTCATTATGTTTGGTCTCCACACATTATTTTTTTTTTTTTGTATCAATGTTGGATTGAAGCGCCGAACGAAAGCAACATTACACAATAAGTGGCATAATGGTGAGGACCAGGTCAAAAGAACAACAAAAAAAGTGGAAAGCAAAGTACTCACCATTTTTTGGACTTGAGTTTCGGAGGAGGGTTTCTGGGAATCAGAAAGAGGGCTCTCATCGGGTGCATGTCACACAACGCTGCAGAAGCAGGAGGGTCGGGTTGTTAACACCACAACTTCAGAGCAACGATGATACACTTCAATCATCTACCGTCAGATACGCATGTGTGTAAACGCGCGCGTGCACGGCAGTTTGTTAAACACTGAAAAATACATTTGGTGTGGAGACACTTTTGGTCCCGACTGATGCAGTCCTTTCACCTCTGTCGTATAAGGTGAAGTGGTGCCGTATCCAGGAAATTGCACTTTTGCAACCACAATAACGAATGCCAATCTAATCAATCCTCGCAATATTTATAGAGCTTGCAATTTTGCACAATGTCTGTGTCCTTTGCACATGAAATGGTCAAATCAACAGACCTTTCCCAGCACAGCCTCAGTCAGGGGTAGCATCAGGGAATCCTCATACTGTGCTGATTTTATTTTCATGCATGTTGCTGCATTAGAGTTTGCAAATTGCAATCGCAAGTTTTGAGAAGAGCCGCGACAAAATCAGGCATGTTTGGTCGCGACGAAAACTCTGCAAAACCAAAAAAAACCTCTGCAAAACCAAAAAAAACCTCTGCAAAATCTCGGATGGACGGTATGAGAAACCCGGTTAAAGCGCACCGGCAGAAAAGCAGTAAAAAATAAGATATTTGGGTGTAAATTATAAAGTCCTTGAAAATGTAATTAATCAAACAAGTACCGTCAAGTACTTGAGTAAAAATACTGCAGCTACAGCCGCTGTTATCCAACCTCTCCTTCAGCCCAGGGCTGAGTGGCGGAGCGAGGCCGTTGACTCACCGTGTTCCCAGCGCAGGGCGGCAGCTAAACCTGTTTGGTTAGCTCCACCGCTCCCACCTGAGAACAGGCCTCAGTCAGGCAGCAGAACGTCAGCCAAAAAGCTACTGCACGCCAAGGAAAACCGTCAACTGCATCACTGTATCTAGCACACTGAGCTCAGTCACCATTCACTTTACTATTCGGGAAGATCCACCCTATCACGAGACACAATTTGGCGATTAAAAATGAATGATTACAAGAAGATATGGGCCAAAATTCCTCGAAATATGACGCATTAAATATGAGAGGGAGTTCAACCTCATGATCCGTTGGAATCTTGGACCTGGGATTCGGAACGCGCAAATATTGGGATCATCTCAAGCTGCCCGGTGCGTACATTTTTTTGTGTCAGGTGAATGGTAGATCAACACGCAAGGTATTTAAGTGCTCTCTAGTCTGTATACACACACTGTATACACACACTATATATCACTCTTCTATTACTTGACTAGAGGGCCCCGCAGCTCTACGTAGAATTAACAGATCAATTTACCTGGAGACAAAAGATATAGGACGTCACAATCATAATGTTTTAGTTTCCTATTAATTGTTATACTAATCATTGCGCAAAAAAATGTATTGTCTATTTTGGCTTATTTTATTCCACTATCACAGTATAAAGCTATTAAAGTGTAATAATACACATCAGCCTCATGAAGGTAGCCGTTATTGGCATTAAACATATAATACTTAAGGTAGATGAAAACAACTTTGCACGCTATTATTTGCAACTTTTCTCATTTTCTCAGCTTGAAATGCCCCTTAAATCCGCATGGAGACAGGATCGTAGAATCTTCAAGATTCAATTTAATAATTGTGAAAGCTCTCAGCTACAGCGACACTTGACTATCCCTGTGTTTATGCAAATTCTGCTCATCTTCAACATCACAGTTCTGTGCCATAATACTTTCCGCCTGTCGCTCTCTAACCTCTTCCACGCGGTGACGCTGTGACGGCTACTAAGTGGAAAAATGACTAATCACTGACCGGCCAGGTCCAACGCCATCCAAAGTCTAAAAGAAAATCGAAATGACGCAGACGAGGTGAGTAAGCATATGCACGTGCTGCTGCATGTAGATTTCATGACAGAACTATTACACGAGTATTGTTTGGTGAAAAGCCTCCTGACCAACACGCTGCTGCAGCGGGTCTTCAGACCACCCACATGGAAACCGTCTCACTGAGCAGGTTTTACAAACGGATTAAAAAGGCAAAACGTGGGCCAGCTGCTGTGTAAAAGACATTCCACAGAAATGAAATCACCCAGTCAAATAGCAGCCAGGCGCCCTCATGCAGAAGCACGAAGGCCTTCGTTTTTGGTGAGTTAGCATAAGGCAGACCTGGCAACCTTGGGAAAATATTGTGAGTACCACAGCAGTGTAAGAGGGAGTCTCCGTGGGGTTGGAGATACTGCAGCTAAATGACTCCATCAGTTATTCACACCGTAGCCGCCTCGTAACGAAGACAATTACAATTACATCGTAACATACTACGGCCAACTATATACAGTAAACACATTCATGTAGTAATACTATATACACAGTATACACATTTAAGTAGTAATACTTTATACAATATACACATTCATGTAGTAATACTCTATACAGTATACTGATTCATATAGTAATACTATATACAGTATACACATTCATCTTCTCATTAGGATATACCTATTGAAATGCATCATCTGGTAAAGTTACTGAATATGTTTACCAACCAGGGATGCAGCGTTTGTAATTTTCTTGCCAATTCCCATTTCCGTCCTGCTGAACGTCAATGACAAACACATCATGTGATCTGATCACGCTCACGTGATTGGACAGCGGCACATACGGACTACACTGCAATTCAGTTATCACAATAGTGAGATTGCTGATTTGGAAACTGTAACTGAGTTCCAATAAAAAATAGAATATTATCACCATGGTCACCAAATTTCGGTATAATTTCGGTATATAGGGGACGGTAGCTCAGGAGGTAGAGCTGGTCGTCTAGTAATCTAAAGGTTGCTGGTTTGATCCCAGGCTCCTCCTGCTAGCATGCTGTAGTGTCCTTGAGCAAGACACTTAACCCCTCATTGCTCCTGATGGCTGCGTCCGTCGCTGTTTGAATAATTGTAAGTCGCTTTGGATAAAAGCGTCCGCTAAATGACGAAATGTAAATGTAAATGTGATAATTAAACCCGTAACTGGACACAACATATAACTTACATGGAAATATCCACATTCTACTTTAAATTAAAGTCTTATACAAAAAATATAAATATACATTGATATTATATTTATATGAGACTTTGCAAATAAATTGAAATCATAATAAATAAATTCAAATGAAATAAGCGACCGGTGAAAACAGACTATATCCAGTCACCAGCCAATCGATCGCTGCGTCTCGCGTTTTATACGTTATCACGGTCACATCTTTGGTGCTTTACTTTAACTCCCACTTTTCCATTTGACCTCAAAATGCAGCGTTACACCTGGGTGGACAATAAAGTAGCTCAGTGCTGCTGTGTATCAGTGGATGTTGAGTGAGAGGAGAGGGAGGGTTTACAGAACCACAGGTCGTAGCATCTGCTCCAGTCGCAGGGATGTAATTCAAATATCCAATAAATGTACGCCATTGTTTTGTACTGATTGATTGTTTCCTGTAAAACATGTGTGCAGGCTGGCAGGTCTGCATGAGGGAACTGTCCATTCCACATTCCAGTTTTCAATTATTTAAATGTCCAGTTCTGTGATATAACAAAGCCTATAAGAGAAGATTTGTTTTTCCCTGAAAAACATGATGAATCTGAATTACAATTTACAAAAAAATAGTATAGCGTATAATTCTCATAAATATACTATAAATGCAGAATTAAAAATAAAAAACTAAAAGTAACACGACTGTGTTCGAAATGTAATAGAGTAAAAAAATATAGATATTTGCTGTGAAAACTGATTATATTTAAGAACAAATACTTGAAAAATGTTTGTGGCAAGGTACTTGTACTTTGTTACTGTACAAAGACCACAGTCGAGCAGATCAGAGTTGGAAGTAGTGATCAGCTCATCAATGATCTCGACTGAAAAGTTCCTTTGAACACATAGAAACAAAAAATATTAAAATGGAGCATTCAAAGGGCTAAACAGCTCAGAACTGCTGTACATCTTGCATTATGCTGGCTTTAAAACTGTAAAGATGCTTTTGAGGAGATCCAAAACACAACAGACACGGACAGACAGACTTACGTGGAGCTCCCTCAGCCATCTCGATGGCGGTGATCCCCAGAGACCAGATATCGCTCTGTGGAGACACGCACACACGCCAACATTTATTAATTTCCTTCTTACTGTGAAGAATTGGCCTCTTACATTCTAGTTTTTAATAGAAGGAATGCTGCGTCAAAGTGTGTGTGTGTGTGTATCTATCCGTCTATATACATACATCCACACAACAAGACGTTGGAAATAGGGATGTTAACAAAAACTCGACTATCGATTAACTGCTAATAAGAATTGAATCGATTAAGATTTTGTCTTATCGAGGAGAACTGAGCAATCTGCGGTCTTGTTGAAGACGGGAACGGGACAACGGCACGGGGAGAGGAAAAAAAAACAAACCCCTGAGCGGGGGTGAAGTGCGACGGCAAAACAAAACAACCGATATGTTGCTATGGTGATGCCTCCAATAAAATACATTAAACTATTGAATTAACATTTTTTTTTTTTTTTTAAATTTTAAATTTTTAAACAACCTTTTCTCACAAAAATCACACCAAAACACAAACGACTAGACCAGGCCAGGGTTCTTCTTCCGACGCAGTGCTTTGGGCTGGGAGTGTTCTTACAGAGGCCTTTCTGCTGCTCAGCAGCACAACGGTAGGTTTCTGACCTCATACGCCGGCACTAATTTGGGATCAATCCCATGCACACACAGGTGGACACGTCAAACACCCACTACCAGCATCTCCCGCACACATTTCTTTGAACACCCTCCTGATTAACCATTTCACTTTACTTCTCCTTTATTGCAATAGCTGAAGAGGCCAAGTGCCGTAATTGCTGTTACGTTTTTTTGTTGATTTAATTATGCTGTGTCGCCTACATTTTCCTCGATTCTATGTTTCACTTGTGGTGATTATCCCCCTCTTTAGAGTGCAATGATGATTATGTGTTCAGCTGATCAAACTGTAAGATTGTCCTCTGAAGATGGGGACGGGTGGCGGCCATAAATCTACAAAATAGACACCGTGCTCTGGACATTCCAAAGGTTACTGAGCTATCGTAAGCGGTTCTTGGCAATTATTAAAGAGTGGCGTCGCAGGGTTGAGAATTTGAACTCCACTTGGCTGCAATGGTACAAAGTCCTGCGGCTTACCCTGTAGTCATAGGTGGAGTCAGGGTTCTCGTCGCAGGCGATGACCTCGGGCGCCATCCAGTACGGCGTGCCGATGAAGGTGTTCCTGCGCCCCACGGTGCGGTCCAGCTGGGCGCTGACCCCAAAATCAACTGGGCGCGGAAGGGGACAGGGGGCGACGTTCAACCCGACGGTTCGAGAAATATATTTGTCATGGAATTCAAAAGTCATGGATTTGGCTCCTCACCCAGTTTGACCTCGGCATTCTCAGTCAGCAGCACGTTCTGGCCCTTGATGTCTCGGTGGATGACCTTGTGGGCGTGGAGGTGGGAGAGGCCCTGGACGCGGATACAGAGGTCAGAAACATGTCCGTCGTGGGGGGGGGGCCAGCAGGGTTTATCACTGTATGTAAGCCGTACACGTACACTCGCCGCAACAGAATTGACATAGGAACCTTTTCATTTTGAAGACAAAGCCCAGGAAGTACGTCGCATGGGTGATAGACGAAAATCAAATATCACAATATGTTTTGACTTTTACCTCAAGATAGATTTTTGACAATATTTTGCGGATCGCTAGTTGAGTTAAAAAAAACCAAAAAAAAACGTAGAGCTTTGATGTGATCCTCATTAATGTGGATATATTATTTCGGAGCAGCTAGAACAGTCTATGAAGTTCAGAAAGCTGCATTATTTTACTGCGATGCAGTCTTACAGACAACCTTTTAACCGCTACTCTTTTCAACTACTTTTCGCGGTATTACGATGACCAAGCGCAGCCAGGCGCAAGTGAATCCAATAAAATAGTCTGAATAGCAAAATGTGGAAAATGCAAACGTTCTCTGCAGAATTTTCTCGTGGCAGAAGCCAAATACAAACAGTGCAGGACAAAATGTGGGGGGAAAAAATGCAATGTGCGGGGATTTGTTGATTTCTCACCCTGAGGATCTCTCTGCAGATGTAAGCGATCCAGTCCTCCTTGAGGGAACTGCCCTTGGTGTTCTTCACCAGGTCGGTCACCGAGCCGGCGCCGCAGAACTCCATCACCAGCTGCAGGCAGGTCACACAGTGAGCCATAATCACAATCTGAATTTTTATTTATTTTTTTCAGAGCGAGCGCGAATTTCCCCACAAAGTTTCGTCTCGCCGATGGACTTCACGCCGCATTTAGATTGTTTTCACGTCTCAAACGATGAATCAAAAGACTGGCTTCCCAGCTTGAGGAGTTCAACGCCGCTTGCAGACTTGCTGACAACAGCACAGGTTAAAAAAATTAAAATAAGTATATGGAGGCTTCCGGAAGATCGACAAACAACAAACATGGCTGCGCGTGGAAAACGGGAGCTTCTCGATGCAGAGGTGGAAACTACTGTATATGTTTATTGTTGCTCGACAACTAATGTCATGGGCAGACTACACAAGTTTCAAAGTGGCCGGATCGCTGTGCTGTTCGCACTACACGACTTTCTGTCTTGTGACGGGGAATCTTGCAGTCGTTGTGGTTTCACACTACAGTACACGACTGATGGGTGACAGGGGGTCACACATTACAAGATCTTTCACCAGGAGGAATCCCAGACCAGTCTGTCGGGTCTCCAAACCACATTTTGTCACGAAAACACACGTGAGAAGTTACTCGATACCATGCACAGGATAGGATTTATTTTTTATTTTTTATCATTAGATTCTTGATTACTGTGAAAAAAAATGAATAAAAGCAGAATTTAAATAAGAAATATATTAAAATCAAAGAGAAGAAAAGTAAAATAGGCATGTTGTGTGTTTCTGGCTGTGTTTGTGCATCGGGAGTTTCTGTGCACTCCCGTCTCAGTCTCGACTCCTCCCCCTTACTCCATGTCTGCTCTCATTGGCTGTAGCTCGTTGCATCGCTCCCGACACAACCGGATATTAAACCTGCTTGATATCTTGCCAGCGTCGGTGAGCGTTCAACAAGTGTCATTAGCTTTTATGTTATCAATTAATCGACGATTGTTTGTTAAAGTCCCTGTAAAGCAAATTCAGTGATTTGTTTCATCATACATGTTAGAATGTCATTGCTGAAAATATGTGAAAAGACTGAACGATGTAGTACTGAATTTGGAGTTAGACCATTTTGGAGTTTGACTTTAGTTTTGTGGTCCAGATTTTTTGGGGCAGGGCTAAATCATGACTTGATGACGTAAAGCGGTCATACTTGGCATGTCCCCTCCCCCTACCAGTATATAAACACCAGGTCCGAATTGGAGCATTAGAGCTGAGATAAGCCAAGCCGACAGCCCGGGAGTGAGGGATAAAATGCTGTTTTGGGAATGAACAGTCTGAGTAAAAGGCGTCTTCAGGGAGACCTGAACTCATGCCAAGTCTTGGAGCCGGTCCTGTGAGTGCCTCCGGGTGCTCCTCCCCACCCCGGCACATCCCAGGCTTGCGCCCACCATGTCGCACAGCGGCGCAAACCGGAACACACGGAACAATAAAGAACCGTCCCACTGGTTTGACCAATTTGGTTACTTTAGCATTAGCTGCGTGCCAGCAGGCCGCGGAGCACCGTCCTGGCCTGCGGAGGAGCCGGCAGGGGGCGCCGGAGAGTGGCGAGTCCCCAAGGCAGACGCCGACGCTTTGAGGTGAGAAACTAGAGACAGGACTGGGTTCAACAGAACATTTAAACATGGAAGTTACTCCAATGTGAACGTTTATATGTTGGGGCGCGATCGGGCGTGGTTTCAACGTCTCCAGCGGACACGCCCCCAGTGTCTCAGAACAGGGGGAACTGGCTATTTTTTTAGATTTTCACTTTACTGGTACTTTTAGGTTAACTATTGATTAAGGAAATGCCTTGAAATTGTGCCTGGCGTGTTTTGGCTTTAAAGACTGCCTAAACACTAAAACGCCCCCGAAAACATCCATTCAGCTGGTGGCAAATGGCGACGAGACAAACCCAGAGCTGGTCGTCGTGTCCCGGCGGACTCTTCTTGACGAAGGCGCCGTAGTAGGTGGCGATGTTGCGGTGGTGGCTGTACTTCTTCAGCATGTTGATCTCCGCCTTGATCTCCTCCTCCTCCTCCTCCGTGACGTCCATCACCTTGATGGCCGCCAGCTGGCCCGTCTTCACGTGACGCCCCTGATTAAAATGTGAAATGATTTGCTCCGGTCAGTCATCTTTAAAAACTGCACGCTCGTCAGATCCCGAATGGCTTCCTTCTCCTGAATCGATAAACCACGGCATGAATGATGGCCACTGACTGGAGGCTTCTCCAACAACCGCACTAAACTGACCCTTCTGGACTCCAGCAATTCTCAACCTTTTTTTTGGCCCGTGACTTTGTTTAGGTTCCAAAATACTTGCGACAACAGCAAATAGAGAGCGTGACATCTCTTTTTTTTTTTTTTTTTTTTTTTTTTTTTTTTTAAACCTTTATCATTATTTTGGAGCCACCACCAATAATGTTGTGTTACATTTCACATACAGGCGGATAAGCAACAGACTGAACCTAGATAAGAGTATTTAATTTATTTCTTAAAACTGCATTATTGGTGCAGATATGCCACATTGCATTTTAGAAAAGGGTTTCATGTGAATTGAAGTTTTTATATCATATAGCATGGAGGGTGCCCCAAATGCCTTATATAGAAATGATTATATATTTCAAGTCTATTTAACTACAGCTTTTGATTACAAACATATCAAATATCAGTACAGTAGTTGCAATGATGACCAGTTCTGGAAAGGGTTTTAGAAATGTCCAGCGACCACGAGTCAACTCAATACTCATGATACTAAGCACTCATCAGTTGGACATCATATCAGACAGCCATCACATGAACATCGGATAAACATCATATCAGACAGCCATCACATGAACATCAGATAAACATCATATCAGACAGCTATCAGACAGCAGGTACGACTTGAGACAAGACAACATATGCCATCTGCAAAATGCCATACTAGCATACCATCTAAATTACCATAGGGAGCAAAAGTACCAGGATGTACATACTACATCCAGTGGAATCGCGTAGCATGCAAACACTGCACATTACTATCCCACAACGCATTGTGTTGGGAAGACGCCGGTGAAGTTTCCACGCAGCGGCGTCAACCCTCAACGTGCTGATAGGAAGTGGAGCGGCTTCATGACCATGTACTATAGTATGTCCAAGATGTTAGTGATGTTCATGACATACTGAAGCACGTTGGACAACAGTACGAACATCCACTACGTAGTATGTAGAATTCTGGACGCAGCAATACAACTCCAAATCTACCAAACAGAAGTATGCAGGCCATAATAACCTTGTCAAATATCAAAATTCATGAGTATTTTGTTGTATGAGGGATGTACATTTCCCCTGTACAACAGTAATACCCCTTTTCCACTAGGCCAAAGACCCAGTAACACCCGCTAACATCCTGTCTATTAACATCCGTTAATAGACAGGAATATCCATGTATCATTCCATCATTTCATATCCCATTTAGAATCCAAAATCACAATCACAAGATAATGACTTCTTCCCGCATGAAGGACCATGAAATGTTTTTGAGGGTGGGGATCGCTCCGCGGGGACAACAACGGAGAACGCCCACGCTCCCCGCCAGGTTCCGAGCCGCTCCAGCACCGCCCCAAGGCGCTCCGGAATCGTTGGAGCGTCTCCGCACCACGCCGCTGAAGGAGCGGAGCACGGATACTCCTCCGCGCTGCTTCTACTGTAGTGTTGGGTCGTCCACCAACGATCCCATCGTTTTGAACGGCTCAAAATACTTCTCCAAATTTTACAGTTTTATGTCGTTTAAGTTGCTGTCTCCTCTACTGTTTTATTCCCAATCACACAGGAACCATGACCCGCCCCTTTTACGGTGTGTTTGTGACGTTGAACGTGACGCCATAAAATAACACAGAAAAGAAAACTGCATTTCTCCCGGCAACGGGAATGGTGTCAATCACCTACTTTAAACCGGTTTACCCGCGTTTAAAAAAACCCTGGTAAACCCGCTCATTTTGGTTTTAAAAACAGTATGATATAATGAATATAATAATTCTTATTTCCTCCTCACCTTGTACACCTGCCCATAGGTCCCATTTCCGACGACCTCGACCAGCTCAAAGATGCCTGCTGGATCCTGTGGGAGAGAAGAGAAGCCAAGAATTACAGAGGCAGGACGTCAAAGACACATCATTAATAAAAATATTACAATAAGGTTGTATATTGAGATAAGATAAGTGAAGATGAGATAAATGAAGATAAGGGCAACCTCATACCATTGGTCTAGGATTAGAGCTGCAACTAACGATTATTTTCATTAATCGATTAATCTGTTGATTATTTTCTCGATTAATCGACTAGTTGTTTTGTCCATAAAATGAGAGAAAATGCTGAAAAATGTTGATCGCTGTTTCCCAAAGGGACGCCCTCCAATAACTTGTTTTGCCCACAACCCAAAGATTATCAGTTTACTGTAATTCAGGACTAAAGAAGCCAGTAAATATTCACATTTAACAAGCTGGAATCAGAGAATAAGGAATGTGACGCTTAAAAAAATGACTCAAAAAGATTACTCTATCAAAATAGTTGGCAACTAATCGATTAATCGTTGCAGCTCTATCGAGGAGAATTTGAATATAATTATTACCATACATCTAACACGCTTGAGCCAAAAATAAAAATAAAAGTTTGATTTTCTTTAATATCTGACATGTTTGATATGGCTCTTGAGCTCAGGTTTTTGTTTGGGTAAAATCCCACAATGTTGTGCTAAATCCAGGTATCACAATTACTGGTATTTGTATATTATAATATATAAATACCAGTACTTGTGCCATATGAAATTCCGATAGGATGGACGCCCAGGATTATAATACTTTTCTGCTCGGGCTAATTGATATAAACCTTGCCTATAAGCAAAGGCGCACACACACACACACACACACACACACACACACACGATAATCCAGACATTTCCTCAACCGAGGCCATCAGCCCTATATTTGAGCATGGCTTATATGGATGACCACAATAACAACAACTGCATTTTTAATGCAGATATTTACACATGCTCCACAAATCATCAATAGTGAAAACACAAACACATCATCGACAAAGAAGTATGACTAATCCTCTTTTCAGATGCGCTCCTTTTAGATGTTATTTCTTTTTACAACCGCTGAACACACAACTCATGACATGAACAGCAGCCGGGTTATTCAAGTTGAGAATTCTATCGGGCTGCCATTTCCCCAGAGAGACACCCGGTTCTACTTCCACAGCGTTTCTACGGCTCATGCATAACGTGTGGGCGAGGGGACCGCTGGAACCTGCAGCACGACCTCACGAGCTTTTCATCCCTTTCCAGTGATGAGTGCTCAGACTTGGACAAGGGTGGGGGGGGGGGGGGGGGACTCAAAGGCAGAATCTCAGAGAGAATAACGCACAATAACTGTATAATGCAAAAGGTGGAGTGTGGAGTAGCGACAGCGGAGGGGCTGTGGGTTTTTCTGTGGCGCCGAAACACAGATGAGCTTGGGGAGAAGACACGGAGCCACTGAGGAGGAGAGTAATGCAATTATCCATAGGGAGGAATGACAGAGGCGGCAGCATCACCCACGTCCAACGCAGAGTGTGAGAGGGACTGAAGTGATGGAGAGGAGGAGGGGTGGCGCTGTGGTTAAGGAGGGTGGAGGATGGCAGAGGCCTTGCCAAGAATCAACAAAGACAGCGTAGGCAAGCGAGCGCGGAAGCAGGAAAACCAACGGCCAACTAGGAGGAAAATCTAACGGCGGTCTACCGAATTCAAACCATCGGGGAGCTCTGTCGTCTATTTATAGACGGCAACGCTGGCACCCGTCGAACGTGTGTCCGTGTGAAGGCCAGGGTGCTCGATGGGTTACGCTGGGCTTTGACTACACCTTTTTGTTTAGTCGCACGCTCTCTGGATCGCCCGGCGACTTCCATTCTACAGTACTGGCGATATTCCACGGGGAAGCAGGCCACACATTCTTCCGAGGTGGCTGGCACGGAGCGCCATCGCTTGCATAACATCAATGACAGCAATTTCCAAATAAAGAGGATTTTGAGTCAAAGACTTTGAGATATGAATGTACGTGGAATGGATTGGGCGATAGGAATCGGACAACAAAATTATTGTTTTTTGTTTTTTTTAAACCATCAAAGCTTGGGATGCACGGATATTGGTAACAGGTCCGGTACTGCCCTTGAGTATTTGTGCAAATGCTCAAAATTGTGAACCCAGAGCAGCAGGGCTGGCTGGAAAGGTGTGTTTACTTTCTAAGAGGTCGGGTGGAGTATTCGAGGCGGTGAATGTACTGCGATATGTTACTGGGCTGGTCAGTCAGTACACTGTAAATTCCCTTCACTCCACCATTGGATCAACCAGCAAAACACATGCAGGAGAACATACCATAAATGTTAATCTCCCGCTGGTCCGTCCTAACAGTGATTAATGCTGCAATGTACATTTAAAAATCCAGTCCAGCATGTATTTCAAAATTAGTGTTGAAGGCTTTCTGGAACGAGCAAATTCCTTTCAAAGTCCAACTGACATACACCGTACTCCGTACACCAAGCGTGCATGGATATTAACATTTTGTGCGATTAGAAACACTAGAATATATCTTTTTACAAACTCTTTACATGACTGACTAATAAATAAAGACCGGTATCAGGGTCACAATACTTGCTTTACTTAACAATGCCAGTACACAGGAAGGGTAACGGTGTTTTCTTTCATGCATCACCAAACGCATACCAGGTCCAAACCATGAGCCAAAAGTGTGCGATGAGAGCTGAAACTGAGTTTGGGAAATGCGGTTCATTTGGATTATAATGTATAGCTGCTCCGACTGGCCGCGCCGAATCAGAGTAGCCTCTCATACAGGAATCACATCAACTCCAACCAAGAGCATAATCACATTACCATGATGCAAGAATTTGGTTAAGCCGGTGGTTCCACCTTACTTGCCTCATGACCTGATTTTCTTTGCGCGGTAAGGGAGGGCACCGATCTGCCTTAACCTGTGGCCAAGATCAAACCGACAAATTCATACAACGCAAGGTTCAAAACGCAACGGGCGACAACGTCCCGTCATCCACAGATTAAATATTGCATAAACACATTATCTAATAGCCCTTGTTTTCATAGTGACAATGGCTCCTGCCAATGGATTAGACATAAACATAACTCTGGGGATAAACGTATACAGCGGTTCTACTTGTTCTACTGTGAGAGTAAAATCATAAAAAAAAACAAAAAAAAAACGCTCCAGCTTTCAGACTCCAACGTAACTCGAGTCGCTGCTCAAAGGAGGATTATGTTCCAATTTTAAAACCTGGCGACAGTTTAATCACATCGGGCTTCGTTTGCGCAGAGCAGTCAATCGATAAAAGTTATGAATCAAAAATCAGTGACATGTCCAGCGTTGGCAGCAGTACTACTGATCAAGCAGCTTCTCCAAAATACCAGGGGCAGGCCTCCAGGACGGTGCCGAGCTCTGCTTCGAGCTGCATTGGGCACAGTTTGGTCTCGATCAATTGAAAGGGAGACGGTAGTTATGGAGAAAGGAAGACGTTCCAAGAATCCATGTGCAATTAGGGACAGAGTCCAACAACCTGGGAGCGGCCAGGACACGGGGACAGTTTTTTTGGGTTTTTTTTTTTTTTAAGAAGGCAGCTTGAAGAGCTCAAAGGAGCAGCGCCGTGTTCCGGACGGTGACTTTGAAGAGCAGATAAGACTCTAGTGAGTCTGGTGACTCCAGCCCGATCCAAACGCCCATTTAACATTACAATCACATGAATGACTGCCAACAGTTCAACAACTTTATTGTTTTGGAACGAGGGAAAGCTTTTCCTGGTGTGGGCACAACTTCAAAAAACACCCTTCAACCCTTCTACATCAACAGAAGGCCCGTATCCCAAAAATAGAAAGTGGTTGTAAATGGAAATACCGTCGAATGACATTCCCGAAAAAGGGATGCGTTTAATCTTTTGTGACCCGGTATGGAGTACTGAGTACTCAATCTCAGGAACTAGCTGATACCGAGTTCTGATACTAATATTGAAGGACCTTTGTACGGTTCCATGCCCTTCATATCCAGTTTCAGCCATCACAGCCATCGTGAACATGTTGGCAAGTTTTAGGGCGATTCCATTTTTTCGCGACAAAGGTTGGATTCTCGAAATCCACAGCTTACACACACACACACACACACACACACACACACACACACACACACACACACACACACACACACACACACACACACACACACACACACACACACACACACACACACACACACCTGCATCTACAGCGGTAGTTTCAATACCCGCTCAGATAAGACTGGAGGAGCGATAGAAAGTTGGTTTGGCATCAGTTCCTTAAATCATATTTTCCTCTACGCAAGTTTTTCCTTCTTCACGTTGAAAACACCAGGTGCAAGTCAAGCATTTTCCTTTCTTATCAAACGTTAAACATTTAGTTTGACGAGTTCATTTCCTTCCTTTGACAGAAAAGTCGAAATATTCCAGACTGAATGTACTGAAATGACCAGAACAACGGATGAACGGAGATCGAGCTTATTTGTCTCAATGCTGCATCGTTTTGTATCCCAAGCCGACAGAGGCGACAGGAGCAGGCGTACCGTCGTTAAATCACGGTCGCAGAGCTCACCTCCAACGATAAAGGCAGCCCTCGCCCGGCCTCCTCACCCATCAGGCTTATCGCAGAGGATAGATGCTCCGTTAAAGAGATTCACCGGATGATGAACCCCCCACGCCGGATCGCGGGGCCTCCAGAGCCGAGGCCGCTCCTCACGTGCTTCTTGGCACATATTGATGTCGAACAGGTTGGATGGAATGTTTTTGATTTCTCCTCCCGGGAATATTTAAGGGTTTCTCAATCGTCGCTTGACATTAGAACCTGTGGCGTAGCGGGGGCCCGAAAGCAGAGCTCTGCAGCTTCTGAAGCAGGGGTCCTGGGGACCCTGGCCAGGTGGTCCTCCCCCAGGGGGGCCGAGTTAAGACGTGAAGGGTCAAACGTCAAGGGTCATGTTTTGTTGTTGTTTTTATTCCCACTGTGCATTCATAAAATACCTAATAATGTTTGTCTAAAATGTGTCTAAAATATAGAAAATTTAAAATATATATTTGTTGTACTTCATTTTACTCTGAAAACATTGAGGAAAATTGTGTGGATTCTATTTCAGCTTGACAAGGATTTTACAGACCAGATTCAGCAATATGTGATAGACACGCGAGATGTTAATTTAATCGGCTCGCCGCGCCGGTTATTCGCTTCAATAACAAGCCAAGGGCCACTTAACGTGTCAATCCATAAGATCGTCTGTGATGGGTGGAACACAAGTCCCAGAATTCCTCCTCTTGAAAATGGTTCTTTTCATCACCCTGGTTTGCCCTCGTCTTCGCTCTACGTCGCCACTTTATTTTCCAAAAGGTTTTCCTTCTTCTGATCCATTGGTTTGTTGTATTTTCTTTCGTCGCTTGAGGCGGCGGGGCTATTTTTTTTGGTGAGTGTTCCTCCATATCGATGGTTTGCTGGCCACGACTAGAGCTGCACGGGGAGAGGAAAGCGGCGGCGCCTCAAACAGAGGATTTCAAGCGGCGTGCTCCAATCCATAATGTTTAGTGAAGGCGCAGGTGGCGGTTTCGGAGCACGAGATCGGCAGCTCGGGCACGACACCGAAATGAGGCACTGCGACGCGATTTGGTGCGGTTAGATATCGATCCTATAGGAACCGGCGCCCTAGTGCTACCGGGTTTCGCTACCCAATCCAACGGGATGCTTAAAACATCCCCCAGGGGAGCGGTTATTCAGAGGGGTCCGCTGTCAATGTGTATGTGAGAGAGAGACTCATTTTTTTTTTATTTTAACGTTGCTATTTTGATAGTTAAAAAAAAAATAAAATAAACAATCTTAAACATACATTTAAAAGAACGCAGATGCTTAGGCTCGGCGGGGGCTCACCTTAAGCCCAGGGGGCTGGGGCACAAATTCACTGTGGGTGCCTTTCACTCAATGGAGGTGGCGGACCCCACCACCAATAATGTAATCAGCATAAAGAGGAGCGCATGCATAACCTAAATAAATGTAATGGCTGTTTATTATATATTCCCGGCTGAATTAAGTGTTAAATATGTTGTTGGGGTTTTTTTTAAGTATCTCATGGATTACCACTGTAATAAATCTTTTATTAACAGCCTCCATAAGCAAAGTGTCACTAACTTGTGGAACGTGGTCACTCACCCTCAGCGCTGCGAGGTCGATGTCGTCCAGGCTTCGTGTGGGGGCGTTTTCCGACATGGCTGCAATGAAACTTAGCCAGCGGAGATGCAAAAAACACTGCGGAACACGGCGGCGGTCCGGGCGGCTTCTCTCGACGGCGGTCGGTGGGTCCCAGCGGGCCGAGGGGAGGCCGGGGAGCCGCTACATGGCGTCACAAGCGGGGGGCCGCGGAACGACGCTGCTCCGGAGACACAGGAGGGATCCGGGCGGGTTCGGTGACGTTTCAGTAGGAAAGTGGTTCAGAACGGGGCTGGAATTAAAGGAGCTGCGGTGTCGCACAGCGGCTGACGCAGCTGCTGGAAATAAACAGAAAATAAAATCGGATTTATTCCAACAACAACAACAACAACAACAACAACACGTTGTTATGGCGGCTGCTGCTGGCTTGTTATTTTAATGGATTTACCTGGTTTAAACATTAAAAAGGTAACACCGTTCGGACGCCGCTATTGTCAAAACTTGAAAAATAAATAAAAATAAAAGCCAAAAAAAAAACCAAGAATAAAAAGGGGTAGTTTACCGAAGCTGACGCAGGCCGAGTCAGACCGGAGCAGTCATCCGAGCTACGGAGCCTCTTTTCCGGCTCAAACTTTCCCTTCATCCGCGTTGTGTTGACAGCCTTCCGGGGGAGGTGCGGAGGGAGGAACCGCGAGCCGCCGCACTCCCGTCTCCCCGTGGCCCCGTGCTCCTCGGCACAGCGGCCTCCGGGTTTCGATATGCCCGTTAAAAAGCAAACAGATCCGCGGTGCGTTGCGTTGCGTTGCTTCGCTTCGCTTCGCTTCGGCTGTTCCGGCCCCCGGGCGTCCCGCGTCCCGTCCTCCCGGCGGCGGCGCTGTGTCGTGCGGCGGGGAGGCTCCTCAAGTGTCCGTGCTGGGAGGGCGCTACGGCGAGCCGGCGGGGACAAAACACCCGCTCCGCGCTGCTGCGGTTTGACGCTTATTTAATTTTTTATTATTGTTTTTTTTCTGGATTCGGTGCTGGACGAGTAACTCGGCGACGGAGGGAGGAAAGGGAGGCGCTCCACCTTCCGAGGCTTCGTCCGTTTGATCCGCAGCAGGTGTTGGTAGAACAGAATGATAGAGCGGCGAACGACGATTCCACAACTCAACCGAGTAGCGCGTAATAAGGTCGAGGGAGGACTCCGTCTGCAGAGTCGTTTGGCTCCGAGTTGTGAACGGGTTAATCACAACACTCACCGGTCAGCGTTATTCATTTTGAATGGGATGCAAAGTGTGAAATCGGGCACATGCACCTTTATGGATCTTTTGTGGTGCGTGCACGCTGGGGCGCACCTCATACAGATCTCGCCTCGGGCTCCAGAAAGGCTAGGGCCGGCCCTGCGCACAATCAATTGAACCGAAATTCCCTTTTTTGTTGTTGTTGTTGCTGTTGTTGTTGTTGCCTCGGACTGTCGTTTAGTCATCGGTGATTATTCCATGATTATATTCCAGTCTATGAGTCGGAGATTCACTCGCTCGCCCACCGTTGTCGTTGACTTCAGCGAACGAGCACTTTAAAGGATTGGTTCGTTCTTGCGTCCCTGCTGCCAGGTGTAACCACTGCCAGAGGAAAGTGACTAAGTACTTTTGCATTTACATTTAGTCATTAAGCAGACGCTTTTATCCAAAGCGACCTACAAGGGAGAATAACATTCAAGCTACATTGCAACAGATTGATTGGTGTAACAATAAATACGGCTAAGTAGTGCTAAGTATTTGTAAGTTAGAGAGGAGGTACTCACCGAAGAGCTGGGTCAAGTGTGGTCAAGTACAAATACCCAGAGACAAAACTACTCGAGTAAAAGGGAAAGTAGCACATTCCCAGTGTCGGAAAGTGACGAAAAGTTGGAAAGTTTACTCCACTACATTTCTAACACGGTCGCATCACTTTAGGTTTGAAACGGTTGCAATTTATATCTGTATGTATTTGTAAATGCGCGGCATCACCAGTAGGGAATGTGAAACTAACGTCACGTTGCTGGAGGAAGACGCCGTATTTGGGGATCACTCCCATGGACTGTGAACGTCGGTCAACGTGTTACGGTTAAAAGACGTTTGGAAGTCTTGAGACTGCAACAGGAAACCTTGCAGCCATCGGGTGCGAAACCTCCGCCCTTCTCTTTCTCCCTTCCTTTCTCCATTTTTGTACATTTCCTATATTTTTGATACTTCTCTATGCCATTGAATGGGAGTGAACCTCCAAAAATGGCCATAGCAACCCATAGCAACCATCCAACTTCCCGTTCCCTCTGCTATTTGAGGGTGAAGTCGTTGGGGTCTGCATTCAACATCATCTGCAGAAAAAGGTGCAGTTCACTCCTCGGTGGCGGTGTTCGACTCTAATGTTGTATACTTTAAGTACGTTCAAGGGCAAGTACGTGTAGCAGAGATATTTATGCACTACTTCTACTTTGACTTGAATCCTTTTGTGTCGGAGTGTTCCCACGTTTATTTACCCCTTGTATTGTGTTTCGATGTTTAACCACTGAATACTGTTGGGGCCAGAAGTGCTCGAAAAGTCACCTCATCATGGTGAGACGTGCAAATTAAACCTCAACAGTAATTGTTTCACATGATCATCATGTCACTGACGTTCAAGACAAACGTGATATTTCACTTTGTTTGTCCACGCAGGACAGGGTTCCCTTGATGTTACGCATTACAAAACACAATATGCTCTAATTGTTCATCAGACTGGATGATGCTCATACTGTGCGTGTTTTTTTACATCGTACACATGATATGTTTGTCTTGGATTTGATGAGGGGCAGATTTGGCTCAGTGACGTTCATTATGACCAGCTGGCCCCCCCAGCGGCCTCGACACGACGACAAATGTAACATCAAAACAGTCGTATGAATAATTTGATTGAATTTGTTTTAAATAACAAGGCAGCACATTTAAATGAATATATATAAAACACCAGGTTTGTGTTTGTGTACAGAATTATCCTCCCCACTGACTGCGGAGATGCTGGTACTGGTACTGTAGGTCCCAGTCTAGTACTGTGGCCCTGGGTTTACTCTGATGATGTTTCACTGAGTCTTCCTTGACTTGCAGGGGGGTGTGTGGATGGTGTGGTTGGAGCACTCACACCCCTCCTAGGTCTCGGTAATCGGGCCCGGGATCAGTGTGGCTGTACACGTGTTGCTCGTTAGACCGATCAACGAGCAACAGGTCAAACCCCCATCCCCACACACCCAGGGGTGGAGCCCTTGTCATGACACGTGGGCCATCTGCTCCGGGCGTGCTCCGCCTAGCCCCCTCTCTACAATAAACTGTTGTTTCTACTCCATCATCCGTGTCTCTGTGTCAGAGGGCCCTGGAAACACCACTCGGATGGGGCGCGGCAGGCAGGACTGCCACAGTGACCGCGCTATGTTTCCATTCCTTCAGCATCGCCTCGCTTTCAACCTGGTTATTTTCTTCTTCGTCATCAGGGGAGGAGTCATTGTTTATTCCCAATTCCGTTCAACATTGTGCTCAGTTCACGACGCTTCCTGCTCTATCGCTGTCTGAGATTATAGCGAGGGCTTCGTTCACTGACTGAGTAAATGGCGAGTGCAACCTTTTTATGTCAGTGTTGCCCTCTCGCATGGTAACAGAGTCAATTCCCACAATGTAGACCTGCACTTTGTCCATGAGGCATTGGTAAGCGGTTTGAATACAGCAGCCTATCATTAGTTGAAATAAAAGGGGATGCATAGTCTTTGTTTGTAGAGAGAGACTCATTTATACCAGCTGCTAGTTCATAAAGGCCTGTTCTCCTTTGTGGTCAAACTGGCCGAAGCATCGAAACGGGATGCAAAGTGCTTATAGACATGAACCAAACATCAAGATGTCGATATTCTGTATAATAAGTTCATGACCGCAAATTAGGCAAAGTCCCCGGACCTCAGGCTGAAACTTGTATGTTAGCCTGCCTTTCAGTGATGATAAACACCTCAATTCGGGTTAAGCGCCTCAAAGGGTTTAGATAAAGGCCTGGTTAGAATTAGTTATACCAAGTAAATGTTGACAATGTGAAGAAGCTAGATTATTTACTTAGATGACATACCGTATACGTTTGTGCAAGTATTATGAGAGAATATCTTTTAATATTCTTTGGCAAAACTTGCTTTTCTGAGTTACCAGAAATTAAGAATTGTCCAAGTATGAAAATGTTACTCATCCTATCAGTTTGAACATTATCTGCAGAATAAAATCCTTTATTGCAGCTTCAGTCTGACAGCGTTGATGCAGTCTGTTCAGTGTCAATAGGACAACGGATCCTGATTCAATCACTTGATGACAGAGCAGGGTGTTTGTTGATTTACATTTATAATATTTTAGGTATTTTATAGGTTCTTAAAGGCTGTCATTTTGTTGAGGGTTGTGCAAACACACTTAACGTCATGTAAACATGTCATTATAGAACTGATTGTAAGTCTGAAAGTCTGATTGTATATGTGAGCGTGACCTTGAACAATATTCTAGGGAGAAAGTTTTATGGGTGAGTAGCAGACAGATGCAAAAGCAGTTTTCATCTGGAGGAATAATAAACAGAGAATGAGAAACACCCAAATGACTTACACATGGATTACACATAATTATACATTGGATCGTGTGTACAATTCATGTAGAACAACTTGGAACAAACATTAAACCAGCAACCCCCCCCCCCAAAAAAAAATTCACAACATAATTCTTAAAGAAGACAGATATGGGTTAAAAATGTAAGTTTTTATTAGTTTTGCATCAACACAATTTTAATGACAGCATGGACCAACTGGTCCAGTAAAAAACAAAGTACAGTGAATGACAGTAAATATAGAATCTCCACAGTTTAAAATAAGTTCAAGTAACAATGTGTGGCTTTATTTTTTTTTTCAAGTTAGCAAATCTACAGGTTAGTGTGAAATTATACCCGATGGAAGAGGATTATAAGGACGTTTGTTGACAGGTTCCTGATCCAACTGTCGGGATCCTGCACCGTGCTGTTATCAATCTCTCCCTAGTGCATGAGGTCTTGTGTTCCACCCGTCCTGAGACCTGTCTCTCTCTCTCTCTCTCTCTAGCGCCCTCCGTCCCTCTAACTCCCTCTGTCCCTCTCCAGCTCCCCCTGCCCCCCTCTAGCTCCCTCTGCCCCACTCTCTACAACCCTCTGACTGTTCTCCTGGTTTGGACCCCTGCCTGCTTGCAATAAACCCTTCGATCCTTTGCACCTACTCCTGAGCCTCCGTTGTGTCCTGCATTTGGGTTCACTAGACAGCACCCCTGAATAGAGATGCCACGGTGAGGGATTTTTCCCACCGATGCATACACTCACGACGATTCACAACAGGTGGGGGAGGGTGCCGTGGCGCTAATTACAGATGGAGGGATAATATACCCGATCTAAGGTCTTCTAGAGCCTTCTCTCCTCCCACAGCGACCGTGCTGCTCTGTTGTACATGCACAAGCAGACACTTTCACTTTTGTAGCATCCGACTAGGTATTGATAACGCGCTTACGCGAAAATTAACAAAATGGGTTTTATTTCTATATATATATATAAAAAAAAAAAGCAAAGCGATGGTGGGGGCGGTTGACAAGAAATGTAATCGGTGTGTACTCTCAAACACCGTGTAACACCGATAACGGCGGCGACCCCACCCCTGACACTTACTGGCTTTTCGTTCAAATAAAAAGATTACATTAAGAATCCAAAAATAAATCTGTCCGTCTACATATTACACACATGTTAAGGAATAAGGATGTTGGGTTGCAGAGTCCCAACAGAACTACGCCTTGAGATTTTGCACCATGTTAGGAATGTTAAACATTAAAAATGTGAGAGGTGTGGTGGATGTGGGGTCAGCTGGTGTGGAATCTCATGTTACTGCATCGAGCGCGGAGCTCAGAAGAACCAACAGCACGCAACGCTGTCCTGGAGCCATGAGGACAGGAAGCCATATTACAGATAAATCCACCATTTCCATACGTCAACTCACTCTACGCAAGCCCTTCACTGTACAGCAGTGCTGCCCCGGAGCCTCCGGAGTGCTTGAGGTGTGGAAAGCATTCGGGAAGATTTATGCAGCGCACGTCAGCAAAACCAAAGACACAAATATTCAGATTGATATTGAGCATGGACACTCCAGGTGAACTGGTGATGACAAAAACAAACTGTGCGGGGAACAAGATGTTTTCACAGGAGTTATCGACAAAGTGTGAGGATAGTGGAATGTCCGAGAGCACGGACAACCAAATTTATAAATACATTTCCACGATTAGTGCTCATCATCCACAGGAACTTAAAAACATTCAAAACAACATCCACTTTCTTCACAGCCCAGTTCCAACACACTGTCCTGATGTGCGAGTTCCATCAGTCATCCCTCTCCTCCGGCGGCCATTCTTTATTTCAGCCACAATCTACTCTGCTCCTTTATTCTTTGTGTCCGTTACCATGGCAACGACAAATGTTCTGACAGATTTGCTGGCACTGCAGCGAGAGGTGAAGCTCGTATGAGAGGAGAGAGAGGGAGGGAGAGAGAGGAGAGGGAAAGAAACAGGGAGGAAGAGGAGAAGAGAGGGAATGAGAGGAAGGGAGGAGAGAGGGAAAGATACAGGGATGAAGAGGAGAAGAGAGGGAATGAGAGGAAGGGAGGAAGAGGAGAAGAGAGAGAGGAAGTGGAGGAGAGAGAGCAAGAGAGAGGGAGAGAGAGCGAGAGATCCACCCACCCTAAAACCTCGCTGGTACACATGCACACTGTGTTCCCAGATCATCTGAGATGCTCCACTGACTCACAGTGTGTGTGTGTGTGTGTGTGTGTGTGTGTGTGTGTGTGTGTCAGGCTGCACTGCAACAGTTTTACAGCAGAAGATTAAAAAAATCAAATAGAATTGGAAAAAATAATGAATCAAATAACGCTGTGTTCTCTAACAGCACAGAGATACTACTTAGGTATCTAGATACTAAGATACTAGGATGATACAGGACGATACTACTAAGATACTAATGAGATACTAGGATGATACCAGGACGGTACGACTAAAATATTATTGAGACACTAGGATGATACCAGGACGATACTTCTAAGATACTACTGAGATACTAGGACGATACTACTGAGACACTAGGACGATACCACTAAAATACTACTAAGATACTAGGATGATACCAGGACGATTCTACTAAGATACTAGGATGATACTACTGAGATACTAGGATGATACCAGGACGATACCGTCAAGCCCACGGACTCCTAGCGCCACTAGGGGCCGCTCTTCTCTCCTCTGCCACTCCTTCCTCCTGCACCTCCACGCACACACATACCTGAGATCCATCGTCATCAGACCTGCTGTATTTATTCCTCGGCCCTCCATTCGCTTATCACCAGATCGTCAACTAACTTACCTCAGTTGGTGCCTCTCCTGGCTCCCTCCAAGTCTGAGAAATCCGAGTGTTTAGTCTGTCTTAACCTGCCTGTTTCCCTCTCCACGTTCAAGTCGTTCCCGTCCTGCTCCATCAAGCCTGGTTCCCTGTCCACCCGTCCGGAACCTGGATCCCTCCTTCCCCGTCTACGCCGGCCCCGTCCTGTCTTGCCTCGTCCAATCCGGTCGTTCCGTCTGTCCGGACACGTTCCAGCCCGACCGGGTCGCTACCGTCATCAACCCAGTGACTCTGAATAAAACTCCTTTGTTTACTTATCCCCGTTTGCCAGCCACCTCTGTGGCGTGCGTTCGAGTCCCTCCGAACCCCGGTCTTAACAAATACAACTAATAAACTACTGAGATACTAGGATGATACCAGGACAATACTACTAAGATACTACCTAGATACTAGGATGATACCAGGACGATACTACTAAGATGCTACCAAGATACTAGTATGATACCAGGACGATACCACTAAGATACCACCGAGATACTAGGATGATACCAGGATGATACTAGGATGATACTACTAATACTAGGATGATACCAGGACGATACTACTGATACTAGGATGATACCAGGATGATACTACTGAGATACTAGGATCATACTAGAACAATACTAGGATGTAGTCGTCCTGGGTTCGATTCCCGCCTGGGGCGCTGTTGGCACCGTGCTCCGGCGAGTTATCTCCCGATCAGGGTCCTTTCTGTGTGGAGTTTGCATGTTCTCCCCGTGCTCACATGGGGTTTCCTCCATGTAACATCAGCAAGGACCCCCACCAAAAACATGCAGAACATCGTCGCCTGACCAGCGATGGACATTTGTAACAGGTCCCTGGGCACATCGCTGTACGCTGCCCACTGCTCCTGGCTGCCCTCGGAGGAAGGACAAGCCAGGAAGGGTCAAAAGCAGAGATCTCATTTCACCGCCACCATTTGAAGCATGCGTGTGTGTGTCGGTCGCGGTCACTGCATGAATGCCTGTGTGTGCCGTGTGACAAATAAAGATTCTTCTTCTTCTACTTCTTCTAAGCTTGTCCTGTTTAATCTTAAATTCCAGGATGATACTTCGGAGATACTAGAATGATACCAGGACGATACTACTGAGATACTAGGATTATACCAGGGCGGTGCTACTAAGATACTACTGAGATACTAGGATGATACTAAGATACAGGATGGGTAAAGGCAGCAAACTAGTTTCCCCACTGGGATGAATTTAAAGTATACAAAATAATGTACTTTTATAATAAACACAAAATATGCATTTATGTATTAAAAACCTCTAAATTCATGATTTAAATAATTCTTGTTTAAGGCACTCCTTGTTCTCCTAATATTGTTGTTGAGACTGCAAAACTACTTTATTGGAGTAAAAAAGCTGATTAGCAACAGTCTTCATGGGTTTCTTATGAAAGAACTGGATTGATGCAAAAAACTTTACATTTTACATTTACAAATGTGAAGTTTTGTTGAGATATACTTTACACTTTAATGATTAATAATAAAAATGATACAAAAAGATGCAGCTTTTATAAGTAAAATGTTAATGATATGCAGAAACAGACTATACGTAGCATCAAATGAGCCTGCCAACACGACATGACATTCTATTGTAGTTTCAATAAAACAAAGAAAATTTGGTTAAAAAAAGTAAACACAACTAATTTCTGACAATAAACTAATAATGAATTTCTAACATTTTGTGCACATGCTCAGTCCTTTGAATTTGGGGATTTCCTCTTAAAAAGGACTCAAAGACAGAGAAGAAGCACTGAAAGGTGCAGATCAGGATGAAGAGATGGACTTCAACCAACAGCATGATCCATAAAGTAGAGCAATAATAACAAAGATATAATATTATTGTGGTAGAATCGTAATAAACGGCTGTTTCTGTCAGAATAGAAAAGAGGAGGATGAAGTTGACCAAAGAAAAGAAGATGAGTGGAAGACAAGATCTGCAAAAACTCTCCTGCCGTAGTTGGTCTGTTGTGCATGATCCATTTGAAGAAAAATTCCGCTCTTTGTTCAGCTAAACATTATTTGTCCATCATTGGGAGTCACCTCCACTGAACGGAATAAGAATCTTTTAAATTGATCGGGTATTTGGGAGAACAGCTTAAGTCGATCATAGTGACGGAAGGATATCGGATATAAAGTGGTGTTTTCTTTCACTATAGTGCCAGGGGTCCAGTAGTGTTCTGCTCTGTGACCCCGGGCTCCATTTCTGACCTGATGCTGCCATTATGTCCACAGGCCGACGGGCACCATGCCCTCCTTGCTGCTCAGCGGGGGCAGCAGGCTCTCATCACGTAGGAAGCGCAGCGGGAAGTGAACCAGCAACCCCCGCACGGCCTTCAGCTCCTCGCTGGCCTGCTCGGGGTCCGAGTCGCACAGACGCTCCCTGCACGTATGGTCCCTCAACTCTCGCATGTTATGGACAGCGTTGCACGGGAGGCAGCAGAAGACCTGATGGAGAGATGGATAGAGATAGATATATAGACAGACAGACAGACAGACACATAGATTCATGGATAGATTCACGGATAGATAGATAAAGAGAGACAGACAATAATAAGTATATTAATAAAAAATAGAAAAATAAGGAAACATACAATAAACCTCAAAATTAAGAACAAACAATACATCTCTGCATCAACAATTGACACTGTAAAACACATAGGAACATGTGCAAGTTTTGATACAAATATACATAAAATTAAATCTGCACCTTATCATAAATGACAGCATTCAATCTAGCCGCTTCATTCCAGACCGAGAAGAAGAATTCATCGCTGATCGGATCGTCAATATTGATCGCGGGGTCTCCGACCAGAACCCTGGATCAGAAATACATGTTCATAGAACATCCACCTTCGTAGACAGCGGTCAATTTCACGTTGACTTCCCGCACATGGGTAAAAATCCAAGCACATTATGAAAGAATGGGGTGAAATAAAGCACATAGTGACGTGTTGTCTTCACCCGAAACACTCCCTGCGCAGAGCGAGGGTGAGCGGTCCGGCCTGGTACTCCTCGCCGCCCATGGTGGACGGGACGCGCTCCTCGTCCTCCACCAGCACCGCCAGCTCGCTGTCCCGGCTGCCCAGCATGCTGCGGTCATTGATGTTGGCCGAGCCTGGGACGAGCAACGCAGAGAGCATGTGTTATTAAATTAAACCCAAACCACCGGTCGTTTGGGTTCCGTTTTAATTCTGTTAAGAGGCAGGAAGATTGTTTGCTCTCTTACTTGAGTCACATTGGTCCAGAAATAAGAACAACATTGAAAGAACCATATTACCATATTTTTCTATTTGGGCCTTCCAGAAGAGATCAAACTCACCGAGAACTTTGAGGATGTTTATTTTTGTTGCAGGTCAATTAGTGAAATTACGGTACTTCCACTTGATCAGAAACTTGGGATGGATAGATAGACAGATAGGTTGCGTTCGCACAGCAAGCCTTGGGGCTCAATTCAGATTTATTGTGCGGATACTATTTTTTTGTTTGGTTGTTCACACTTTTTTTTATTAATGTGGTCAATATCAGATCCCAGCGTGAAGGGGTCACGGTCCTGAACTGACCCACATGCGCAGAAGTAACAGAGACATCACACGCAGCTCCCTGTCGTACAGAACATGGCAGACAGGGGGTTGTCGGGCGGCGCGGGACCGGGTACCTCGGCTCAAGCTTGCGGATGAAACCTTTAAATCCAGGCAGGGGCACGGTGCTTTTTATGTTTCCTCCAATGAGGCAATTTTGTCAAATTAAATAAAAACGCAATGTGCGCAAATTGCTCCCTCAGAGGGGACACACACACACGCACACACACACAAAACACACATACACACACACACACACAATCTTTCTATAATTAATTTGCCCTCCCCGCACTGTATACGCTGCTTAACAGTGGCGGCCGTGGTGCGGGCACTTTTCTTTTTGTGTCCTTGGTCCATGAACATTTTGCGCCCTGCGGTCCGGTCCCTGATAATAAAGAGGTCGGGAACCCCTGCAGTAGTAACGGAAAAGTTGCATGAATTTCCATTTGACTGTTCAGAGTGAGGGCGCGTTGCAAAAAATTGGACCTGTGTCCTCTTTAGGACCACATCTGAAAGTGTCTCAATTCAGAATTCAAAAGATCAGATTCCATGTGATTTTTACTGTTCACACTGTCATGAAAAAACTGATCTGAGTCACATGAGAGGAAAAAATAAAAAATAAATAAATCGGATTTGGGCCACTTTGACCTGCAGTTTGAACGTAGCCATAGACGGTTATTTCTGCAGATATTTGACCTTTCATAAAGAAAACAACTTGAATAGCTTTTCTTAAAATGCAGGAAAGAAACATATGTAAATAAAAATGTAGGTTTTTCAAATCCTTCAAACTGAATACAATTTATTTATTAAAAAATAAAAAATAAACTGAAGTTGGCTTCTGCTCAAAATCAAACTACTTCATTAAAATCATTATTTTAACTTCAGGTAAAATTAAAATTTAATTATATATTGAGGTTGAGAAGCTGAAAAAATAGAAAAGGCCCCACCTATGATGTAGCGTCGGTCGTCTGCGATCAGCATCTTGCTGTGCACGTAGATGAGCTCAGTGACGAGCGACTCGCCGAGCTGCGAATGAGTCCTCAGACCACAGAGCGAGATGTAGTCCATCCACCGGTCCAGCACTGAGGGGGCAGCAGCAAACGGGTTAAATCCAACCAGTTTAAAAAAGGTCTAGTACTGGTCACGTGGGTTAGGAAAATGAAAAAAAAGCTCCAACTAGGTGATGATATCAGAGACAGATACCTAGAACCAGAAGCTTCAATGCCAGAGGACGGAGAAGAAAGAAAAGAAGATGTCAGAGATGAAATGATAACGCCTCCTTGTTGATTGATCATGATTTATTTATTTTGCTGACGGAAGCGACAGGACTCACCTTCACCCAGTCTGGACAGGATGGAATGCTCTCCTCTGCAAATCGTCCTAAAATATCAGAATCAGAACCACAATCAGTTCCTTCCATACAGTCCATTCTCATATACGAAGGATTTGTCGGGGTGAGGATTGGTGCATTTCTCTACGGGCAATTAGTGTGAAAATAAGCTTAATAGTCTGAAAAAATCTAAAATAAAAATGATAAAATAGAGTAAAACTAAATTATATTAAATAAAAGAAGTATAAAATAAAATAGTAGTATAAAATAATATAGCCAAATATAAGCACATAGCCAAAGAAATCCAGAACAGAAATAGGTAAATATATAAAAATATACAGAATGTACAAATGTGATTCAAACCACAGGGTAATTGATTGGTGTGCATGATATACAGATTGTGAAATATACTATTACCATGATCGAATTAACTTTTAATAGTAAAAAGAAAAATAAAGAACGATGAACCAGTGATTGCCTCCATGGGCATGGGTTGGGAAACACCACACTTTTAACATGTCCACCTATCCGCACTCAACGTGGTGGAGCAGTTAATGACTTCACCAGAAGTTAAGAAGTGTAGCGTTCCAAAACTAGTCTTTCACACCGGAGGGCGTAGGGTGCTGACCTGTAGGTGAAGTGCAGGATGGCCTGGATAGCGTTTCCACCGCCCTCGCTGATGTCGCCCTCGAAGCCGGGAAGCAGGGGAACCACCACGTACACCCTGAAGGTCTTCTGCTCGCTGGGAGCATCGGGTGGAGAACACAGAACTGTTACCGTGACATTACGCTTCACCCTAAGGGACCCCGAAAGCTTGTATTCTGTCTCACCGACTGCACCGATAAGTTGGATTGCTTTTTAACGGATTTTTACATTTCCTTTAAATGTTCTAGCTCTCATATTAGGCTCTGGCTGTTTGATGCCATCTTCACAGATGAAATCCAACCATTTTTTCAGCAGAAATTCCTCACTCTGCATTGGATCCTAAAACAAACCATATTTGCTTTGCTGTGATTTATTATATTAATTATGAGTTTATTTATTATAATGTTTATTATTAGTTAGCATTTCGGGGACTCCCGTTCTCCTGTATTTCTACTGCACACAGAGTCCTGAAGATAGATCTTGCACATAATGGTGGGAATTCCAGACTTCCAGCCAAAGATCCAGGCACAGAAACAGATCCTCAAACCTTAAAATCTTTAAATTGCAAAGAGATTCCAGAGTCATGCAGGTACCTGTGTGCACGCAGGATTCTCTTCACTATTGCGTCTCCGATCCCATTGTGCACGCTCTTCCCATCGGCACAGCTGATGAAGAACTGGTTCTGCAGGCGGAGAAGGACCAACCTCAGTCCCTTCGAGCAACAGAACTGGACCAGGACCAGTGCTACGGGGTGGCTATGGCAACAAGACAGTGCTGTGTTCCTGTGTTGTGCTACCTAGCTAATGCTAATGCGAGATTTGGATAGCTGGAAAATGGGATCCTTTTTTTTTCTATTATGTATTTGTGTTCTGTACATGTTGTCCAACAACAACTTAATTAGTGACAGAAACTGGTTCTAGTGGTACAGCTGGGTGTCACTGGGTACTAGTGGTATAATTGGCTGTCACTGGGTACTAGTGGGTGTCACTGGGTACAGGTGGGTGTCACTGGGTATGAGTAGGTGTCACTGGGTGTCATACCATGGCTCGATGTGGTAGCTAGGTGTCTAGGTGTCACCGGGTACTAGTGGGCACGACTCTGTGTCACCGGGTACTAGTGCACACGACTCTGTGTCACCGGGTACTAGTGGGCACAACTCTGTGTCACCGGGTACGACGGGGTGTCACTGGGTACTTGTGGGTACGACTGGGTGTCACCGGGTACTTGTGGGTGTCACTGGGTATGGAACGAGCCCGGAATGATTTAAAGTTGCAAACTAGGGGAGAAATGATCCACATATCGGGGCGTGGGTGCCTGGACGTGAATCAGTGATTTTGTGTTTGTTTGCATGTCCTATTTGCATTCTGCTTGATAACTTCACCTGCATTTCACTCCAGAGATGAATAAAGTGTTATCATATTGTATCTGCAGATCTGTGCACCAGTCACCTCGATGTAGATGTAATGCTCGCTGTTGTCAATGGTGTCGATGTAGGCGTTGAGGATGGAGTTCTCACAGGTTCCGGCCGACCAGCGATCTACGGAGCGCAACACCTGGAAGGATGGGAAAAACTTATACCTTTGTGGCTCCAGATTAGCATTTTCCGCTAGTAGCACTGGTGATCCCCACTGAAAAAATGTAGGGGCACCACCGAAAATCCAACTTTCATCTTTTTTCCATGTTAACCGTATAAATGACTGACTACAATATTCACACTTACATGTAACACTTTCTATTTTAATTTCACGGCTCTTTTCTAATAATGAATAATTCAGAACCTTCCCTCAGGACTTCTTTGTATTGTTGACAGCTGTTCTTTCAGTTTCCCCTGGTGGTTTGTGCACAGTGCCCCCTGTCTTTCAGGAGACTCCTAGTTATAAAGGTTTGTAGAACTGTCTCCAAAAATAGTCGCAAAATGCCACTAAATGGTTGCAGTCTGGAGCCCTGACCTTTGCTGTATGAACGCACAGAACATGAGCTTATACGGCTTCTGCCACCTTTTCTCACAGTAACATCTGTGAAAAGTTACTGTAAAAGCAGATCATGTGAAAACTATAATGTATCATATATATTAAAAAAAAGTATTACATTTTCTTTTTTTTTGGGGCGTCACGATTCTCAAAAAATCCACGATTCAATTTGACTTTCTATTTTAAGGTCACAATTGGATTTGATTTAAACATATGTATTTCTTTCAGCACTGACGGTTATGCCATTGTTAGACTATCGAGTCTTGAGTTGTGAAAAAAACCCACTTGTTCTCAATAAGTAACTTTTATTTGAATATTAAAATTATAAATAATAACAGAAATATGAGAATATTTAAACACACCTAAACAGTTAAGTTGGGATGGGTTGAGAACCTCTGCACTCGAGGACATTCCCTCAGTGATGGTCGTGTTTATTTCCCACTTTCATCACCACGTCCATGGAATGACTGGACATTCTGGTTAAAGGTGCACTCCCCCTTGTACACACAGTGAAACGCCAGAGGAGAGGGAAACGCCCGGTGCGTCATGCGTCTCCGACGACTTGGCCCCGTTACCAGGAACATTTCTCTCTGATGTGTGTTCATTGTGCAACAAACTGGATCAAATTATGTTGAACTTTAATATTCAAATTCTATTTGGTTCCTGCAGCCCTAGTGCCAGGTGGGTGGGTGCAGTGTGCGTTGAAGGATGCGGTGCAGCGGACCCTCCGGAGCCGACCGCAGTTCTTCCCAACTCCGAACCAAATTTCATGAAAGTCTGTTTCGGAGCCGGGCGAGCCGCAGTCCACACCCCCCAGTACGCTCTTGCATTTATTTACCGGCGGATCTTGACCGCCCCAAAGTGGCGACCATGTTGAACAATATTACCCACAAAAATAAGGAGCGAATCGCAAACCTGCTTGTGATTCCCAAGTTTGAAATCGAGCGCTCATTTCAATCAATTTGAATCTTGACACCCCTAAAATAAATGATATAGTCACACATACTGCGTGTCACACACACACACACACACACACACACACACACACACACACACACACACACACACACACACACACACACACACACACACACACACACACACACACACACACACACACACACACCACCTTATATTATGCAGCTGCTCAACGTGTATTCTAATAAAATCCTACCCTGCCCGTTTCCCACAGCCCTGGGTGGTGTGTTCCTACCTGGACCTTGGCTCTTCCGGACGCAGGCACAGTGAAGGGCAGCTCCTCGGCCGTGCTGTGGGACTTGGGGAGGAGGCAGGGGTAGAAGTCGTCCTTGTATTTGTTCTTGAAGACCTACGGCACAGCAAACAGAAGGGAGGAGAAAAGTGAGAATCGTTTTGCGCCTACTGTAGCCCTTCTTCTCTTTTGAATTCTTCCAGGTTTCCAGGCCTTGAACCTTGGTGAAGTTCCATCTCTGGATGAAGTGTCGGGCGGTGTCCCGGGCGGCTTTCCCGTGCAGGACGGCCGACAGATCCCTCCAGGGCATGCGAGGCACTTGGGTACGATCAATGTTATCTGGAAAGGAAAATTTTTTTATTAGACTTTTTAAAATTTCAAAATTCAGTGTAGATCTAGTCTGAAGTACCTTAACCCTGGTCGTTTTATTTATTATTATAACATAGCTAGGAATGTAGCTATGAATTCCATGATATTTCATTACCAAGGAATTTAAATTCCACGACCCATGGGACTCCTGGACAGTTTACCTTCAAAAGGTTTGTCCAGTTGAACCCAGTCTTTGGTGATAAAGTTGCTGTAGTCTTTTCCCAGCCACAGTTTGGTGTTTCCACTCAGCTCCTCAGGCGCTGACGATCCATCATCCTACAGAACAGAGGTTCCACACGTGTGTATATTGCATGTAGGGCTGGAGGATTGGCCCGCATTAATAATAACCTTTATTTGTATAGCACCTTTATACACAGCAGTGAACCCAGAAACTTCAGACCAAGTTGTGTGGAAACAATGGACACACAATTCTTGGACCAATTGAATATTTACTGGATCAAGTATTATTTCATATTTACGATTCTAGGTTCTATATTTGTCCCATGCAGTCATACAAGTACTGTATACTGCAGTAAAACTATAACACCTGAAGGCTCTGCAAAACAAGGGAGGAATATAATAATAAAAATATATGTATAATCTAAATCTGAAATACACACACACACACACACACACACACACGGTAAAGCAAACACATTTTTGCTTAAAGTGTGTGTCCCAGGGACCAGTAACATCTTCTCTGAATTAACAGAGAAGGAAATAATTCAATACCCTTAAAAATCTCATTTTAGACTTCAGACCTTCAAACCATTTATGGCCTTCATATCTTGCTAAATGAATTTCAATTTTAACTTTCTATCTCAGACGTAAACGGCCCACTGGCACCCTGTCACAGTCCACCTTTAAAATACGCACCAGATAATTCCATTCTGGCCGACCGTCAGCTCTTACCTCTGAGTGGTGCTGAGGCTGCGGTGTCTCGGCGGAGCCCAGGTCCGACAGGCAGTAGCGGCTGTCGTCCCAGCGGCCGAATGCAAGGTCGATGCCGCCCAGGAAGGCCACCGACTGGTCTATGGCCACCATCTTCTCGTGGTGGGCCCAGAGGAGGACCACGGAGGACACGTGGTCGGGGTGACGCATCACCTGAGGGGCCACGCACGGGAAACACATGAGGAAGGCAGTGGGGAGGGAAAAATGAGATTACTATTTAAAACACTGGTTATGTGGGTTTTTGGTTCGATTGTATAGTGTATATTATACAGAGAAATGTTAGAAATATTTATATACGTTTATAGGGCATACGATATGTACACGTGCATGTTTAACCATATATGAAGAAACAAAAACATATACAAATACACAAAAAAAGTCTATCAAACTGTACAAGAAGTTGAAAAACACATTCAGTGTCCATCTCAGGCCAATTGTAAAGCAGGTTCAGTCTAATAATTATTAAAATAATTGATAAGAGACTATTATATTTGATGACACTTGCTTTCAATCGTCCTCAGTAATGCATGACTTCCCTCATAAGGCTGAATGTGTTAATCCATCCACCCCAACACCAAAGTGTTTTCTACTCTTTTATCTGAATGTAGAGGTGGGGGGTAGTAGAGTGCTGGGACCTTGATGTTGGGGTGCATGTCCATCAGCGTCCTCTTGCTGTGCTCGCTGTTGATGCCCAGTGCCAGCTCCACCTCTTTGTACAGCAGGATGCACACCTTCACGCCTTGCTCCTGCAGAAGATCAACAGGAGAGTTTGGAAGAAACCAGGACCAGATGAAAGAGCGATAAACAGAGGACTGAAGGGAATCTCTACCGCTTTGCGTTTGAGAATCTGGTCCAGGCGCCAGTAGGTGTCGGTGGCCGGCCTCTTCAGGAACACCTCCGGGCTCAGCCTGCAGGGGCGGAGCCAAGAATTTTACCATCCAGACGCAGGTCTGTGCCGATCGGTGATGACAATGCAGCGTGAACAAGTGGCACTGGATCGGTTCCGTTCCTGCCGGATGTCCTTTCTCAAGATCTTCAGACGACACCTGGACCCTACTGGACTCGTCTACCTCTTGAGGAGCTCTTTCCCCTTTACTTTCCTCTTGACCTCTACCAGTGCTGCTTGTTCTTAGAGAAGCTTCAGTGTGACTGTCATTTACAGTGGTTTGATACTGTGACAACGTGTGCCTTTTCGAAGTCACTTTGGACAAAAGTGTCTGATGGAATGACGTAATGTAATGTGAGGTGACGTGACATGTGATGTGACGTAAAATGTGATTTAAGGTGACGTGAAGTTTCCTCAGTTGATGCTCACCACCAGTCTGTGATGAAGATCTCCTCCTTGGCTTGTTCCAGAGCGTCCGCCAGGTCTGCAAAGTACCCGCTGCCGTTCACATACCTTCACCACCAGAACAAAAGACAAAACAAAACAAGGTTCTAATGCTGCGAAGGTAATGTTCGCTTTACTCTCGCAGCATTGGAACCTCCACCCCCCCCCACAAGCCTTGCATCACGTCTGACCATTTGGTGAGTGTGGCACGGCGCGGCGGTGCGAACCCCTCGAAGCGCTGCACCCGCAGGAATTCGCAGGCCTCGGACAGACCGTTGATCTCGTGACTCCACCAGTGGGTCTGTCTGTAGTTGCTGCACTTGATGATCAGACTTCTAGATGAGGAAACACACCCAGCATGCACAGCAACCAATCAGAAGACACACCAGGACAACCAGAAGCAGGGCTAACAGGGAAGCTCCAACTTCACAGTCAAGATAAAGATACAAGATTCAATGTTTTCATTGGCACAAACACAGTGACACTGGAACCAGGTGGAGCAAAATACTTATGGCTTGCTTCTATTATGTATTAGTAGTAAAAGCAAAAACAAAAAATAATATTTACCGAATTAGAGATAAGTAACATACTGTGCACAAGTACATGCAAATAAATATAAGTTATAAACATGACTCTATAGCAGTGTTTTAAAACCACTGGCCCATCAGAGAGCCCACCAGGAAAATGTTTCAAATTCCACTTAAAACAAAAAAAAGTAAATTAGCTTTTGTGTTGCAAGACCAAAATTGCAAGGCTGCAATAATTCATGTAATTAATCAGTTCCAGCGGAATAGCAGCTCCGTGTTCCACAGAACAAGATTAACACAGTGATGAAAAGTTCGAAAGTTCTCTTTTTTGAGATTCAGTTCTTGACGAGCCACTCAGTAAAAAAAGTCAGTTACATTCAATATGAATAATGCCAAGGCCGTCTTTTGCCTTGGTCTTTAATTTAGTCCCCAGTAAGTACTTTCAGTTTGTGAATTGAAGATTCACTCTTTTGCCGGACGGACTCCAGACTCCTGAGTCATTTAATAGATGTGTTCGCTATCAGAAACATAATGCTAAACAGTTCTAAATTTTTTCTGATGGGGGATTGTTGCATTTTTACAAAGTGTGCTGTGGTTGTAAACACTGCAGGATGAAGTCAGATCCCTGCTCTGCTCTATGCACTGTCCTGTGCCCTTTTCACAGAACGGGTGAAACTAACCGAGTGAAGTTCTCGATGCAGACCCCGTGCTTGGTGTCGGTGTACGCTCGGCCCACTTTCACTTTGAACTCCGGGTCGAAGAGCAGAACGAAGGAGATGACGCCGTGGTCGCGGTTCATGTAGAGCAGGAAGGAGTCCTTGACCACTAGCCAGCGGCGCGACCAGCGGAAGCAGAACTGGTGGTGGCCAACGCAGTTCAAGCCCTGGATGCGATGACCCCCCGACCTCTTGAAGATAGGACCCTCCCTGGAAGCACAAACACCTCATCTCTCAAGGCGGAGGCAAACTTGAAAAGAAGTACAACCTTTTGACCAAAAAGACATGTTCAGAACAAGATAAGAACCAAACAAGGCGCTGATTTGGGTTCTTTGTGTTTTTGGTGCAAGCCCTAGAAGGGAACCTCCTTTTCCTTTTTTTTCTTGTTTCCATCTTTAAATCCACCAAAGACGCAGTCGACTACTCTCGCTGTTGCATTTGTGCTTCTTTCGCCGCCACCACTGTTGGTTTGCTGTTTTTCGGACAACCTCGCGCTGAAAATAGGTGCCACGGAATCACTCTGCGCCCCTTAGTGGCATGGGATGATGTGACCCACCGCTTACTTAAGGTACATTTGGTGGCGTTTGACCGATTTTTCTTCCACATCATTTGAAAGTGAAGAATCAGAGCTTCCAAAAAATGTGTCACTTGCGCAAATCAAGAAAATATTTTTTAAAAGCTATGACAAAGGTGTGTTCAAGTGAGTTTGAGATAATCACCTTCTAAGTTTTCCCAACACTTAGTTAATTCAGTAAGTTTCCAGAATGCAAATGGATAGTTGTCACATGGCCACTTGACACCCTGCTGAATGGGGACATCTCTGCATTGTTCTTGTGTTTTGAGGGAATGTTGAACAGTGTCATCGACACACAACATCTTTTGTTTAAAAAAAAAAGCTTTTAACAGTAAAAATATACGTGTTTTATAAAAGTGGAATTATTCAGGAGTTTAAAAGTGCGAACACAACAACAAAATGTAGAGTCTATCAATAATATGAGTCTCTGTACATCAGCCTTGGTGTGTCATTTAATATATATGCGTATGCCAAATATCTTCAAAGTTGTTCGAGTTATTATGTGGGCTACCCAGGCTACACTCTGAGAGCCTGTTTGGGGCCTCTTCTCATGAACCTTTTGCCCCCGGATCTCGAGAAACTTGTCCATTACTACTTGTTCATAATCTGCATCACCAACCTCAACAGACTTCATCATGTCAACGGGCGTATCGTCGGTGGTTCTTGAAAATATTCTGTTTTATCGTCACATTCAGGTTAATATCCACTGTTTGAAATGTTCTTCAAGTCCGGGATAACGCCGGTATCAGATCCAGCAGCGCTGTCGTTCTCAGGGTTGCTGTCGGATAACTGACCATCACCGTGGAAAATGAAGTCCAGTACGCGCTGCTAACACTGACTTGGATAAATCGCACTGGTCAGACTAAGGTCTGATATGATTTAGATCTGCCACCCACTTCTCGTGTTCCATAACGACACGGAGATGAAAGTTTTCACAGACAAGTGAAACCGAAGGATCCTCGTCTTGTTTACAGAAGTGACGTCAGCATTTCTTCTTCGATGGTACATGCCCCCTCCAAAATGGTGTCTCAGTGTGTGTAAAAGTAGTAGGATTTCAAGGGTTTCACATCGTGACTTCACATCACATGGAATATGGAGCAATGATCTTCACCTGGTCGGTCGCTTTAAAGGAACATTTTGCCATTATTTATAAATCAAACTTGGTTTTGGAAGAAAAAAAAAACAAAAAAAAAACAACAAAAAAAACAAAAACAAAGGAACACGAATCTGGAAACATCTTATTTTAAAGGTTTTTTTTCCAACTTATTTGGCTGCTCCTGGCAGTTTTGGAAATGCGTGAGATAGCGGGTTTTGCTGCGGTGTGCCACATATAAAGAAGTAAACCGATTTCCTATTGAGTATTCTGACAATGGTGTTCTGGGACATGCTCTCCACTGGTTCTTACGTCTTTTCTTCTTATGTCTTTTAAAGAATGCCTCCACCTCCACTCCTTCTGTTCTTCTCGCTCACTCACACGTACATAGATACAACCTTGTCACGCCAGTGTTACTCACAGGCCTTTTGGTCCCAGAGCGGTGACGAAAGAAAGCGAGCTCACGTCAAGGAATTCCAGCTGAAACAAAAACAAAGAGATCTTGAGACAAATCGCTCAGATTTGTTTTTATAGATTCGTCCAATAATACAGTATTTCTATGCAAACAACAATGTTTGGCATTTGGCTCCAGAGACTCATATGACGAGCCAGAACATGCAACACAGGGAAAGCTGATCTGACAGCGGTTGGAAGTGGGGGTAGCCTAGTCTAGTAGAAGAAGGATTTAAAGGCCACCATCGGCAAAATTCCCTTGTTAATTCTGCTCCAATTACGGGAGAGTTAGTAACTGTCACTCCTTATCACCATGGCAGCCAGTGAAAACCCAGAAGAAAATTCTGTGCTACCAGCTTGTGTTCAACGTCCAAAAAGTGAACGTAACGGCAGCTCATACAGCACCAACGTTTTGAGGTGAAGGATTTCTGATTTTCACTTTTTGACATTTACCCTTTTAAAGGGTAGCTGATCCCCTCTACAGCCTTGCATTGTGCTAACACAGCACGCAGCCCGTCGCTGTGTCTGTACTGTACACTGGGATGGAACTGGTTTTGAACTTCTCATCTGAATCTGAGAAGACGAACAAATAAATCTAATTTCAGTCACATGAGGAGGTGACCGATGAGGGCCATGCACCAAAAGACTTGTTTTTAACAAATAAATAACCTTGTTACTAGGCGACTTTGTGCCAGCAGTTTTACAAATCAGTGTACTGCAACAGTGAGCGCCCGATAAAAAAAACAACTTTAATTAGCCTGAAAATGTACTCAACTCAGAAGGTGGCCTTTAAACATTCTGCCTCACTGAATGAAGGTTGAAGTGATGTTCTCCATTGTAACAATGAGCCGAGTGTGTGTGTGCGTGCGTGCGTATGAAGAGAAAGAAAGATCAGGGAGCAGAGAGAGAGGCCCTGCTCTCACCATGCTGTGGTCATTCCTGCAGAAGGCGTTCTCCAACAGACCATTCAAATACTCCTCCAGGTATTTCTGCAGAGCAAACCGGAAAGTGACAAACCAAGGCATGAGGCTTCAATTGAAAGGAGCATTTCTCCAAGCACAGCTGATTTCAGGCCATCCCTTACATTTCTGAAGACCTGGGTTTCATTTAGAACTAGCGTTCGGGTCTTCCCAAAGCACAAGCCTTCAGAGCGCGTACTCACCGGTTTGCTGGACGTCCTCCGGTTCCGCTCGGTGCCGTTCAGGACGGGCATCTCCTCCGACATCGCCCTCAGCTGGTGCCGGTCCTTGGCAAACCTTTGGGAACAATTTCAATATTCAAAGCAGACGGCGTGACGGAACGCACACACTCACTCACTCACTCACTCATTCACACACACACACACACACACACACACAGACACACAGACACACACACACACACACACACACACACACACACACACACACACACTTCGTGTTGGCGGATGGGGCCGGGCGCTAACCTTCCCAGAGGCAGGAAGTGAAGCATCATCTTGTGCTTGTAGAGGTCACGGTGCAGCTCCTGGAAGCGCCGGTACTTCCTCTTCACCGTCCACTGGAACTGGCCGTGAGTCAGACGCACGGTGTACAGCGTGCAAACACTCACCTGCCACCGTCAGAAATATACACACACATAGATATTGTGTGTGTGTGTGTGTATATATATATATATATATCTATATATATATCTATATATATATATATATATATATATATATATATATATAGATATACATACATACATACATACATACATACATATATATATATACACACACACACACACACACTATATATATATATATGCTAAACACGGTGTGAAAACTAACAGTAAACTGCGATAAAATGCAACTATTAAATGGTGGAAATATAACATGAAGGAACATATAATTTACATCCTGTTTAATCCCATAATAAGCTTTTTGCGGTTGGAGGTTTGAACATGATTCAATGGCCATCTTTATCTGTGAATTAAAGAAATTAAGAACTTAATCGGTTCATAAATAGGTTCAAAATTTGCCAACGCTGCTGGTCTTAGGAACGTTTGTCTAATAGTTATAGCAGTAAAAAGCCTCAATTTAACATCACACACTGGTTCTCATGGCATGGAGCAAAAAGACTTTGGAGGTGGAACCTTCTTCTTGTTTCTTTTCCCCCAGAGGTTTGAGTGTTAATGATGAGACGCTCTGCGCAGGAGCCAACACATTCCCACGCAATAAAAACACCTTATATTTAGCATGGAGGGATCCTGTGTTCACCACCTATTTAATGCACTCACCAGGTTCAATCTGTGTGTTAAAGTCAAAACGTTTGATTTTTTATTTTATTCCCCAAAGGAGATGAATCACCTTTGTCGCATTGCAAACAAGGATAAACTTTATGGTCTACGGTCTAGGGCATGCCGTACCTTGGAGCGGGTGGTGTAGCGCTCCGTGCTCTCCACCCGGCAGGTGATGGGGGTCCCCGGCAGTAGGAAGGGGACCCCTTGCTCCTTCACATCCAGGAGATGATGCACCACCAAGAAGGGACGACCCTCTGGGTGAGAAGGTGATGAGCCAGCATCAGGTCGAGGTTTTAAATGACAACATCAGTGACCGACACCAGTCCGACTGGTTGGGTGTCATGGTTTAAGGATATGTGCCGCCATGTTTCAGTCCAGGGCCTCATTAAAATGTTGTTTCCGTCATTAATCACGGTGCATACTGTACATGCTGAGAAACTTACCACTCTGCTGTAGCTTCTCACTAGGCTTCAATGCAATGGGGCAAATGTTTAAGTGTTAAAAAAAAACAAAAAATGGTGACATCTCCTTTTCAAAACTGTGAAACTCACCATATTGTGTTACAGTCTTTGTATTTAATACTGGAGTAAAATAGCTGCAGACCGTGTATTTTAAAAGGTTTTTAGTTAATCTTTTGCCAATCGGCTATTTTGGCGACATCTGCTCTAACCTAAGAGACTAGAAACAGGAAGTTGTGTCACTTCCTCCTGGCAACCTGCTGCAGCCAATGTTATGCTCTGGATGTACTGCGGCAAATTGCAAAAGTTGTTTTTACTAAAATGGATCGATGGTCAAATGTGATTTTGCACCATTTTGGAAAAGGAGACGTCAGAGCATTCGCCCGATTGGATGGCGCTGAAGCCCAGTGAGAAGCTGCAGCAGAGCGCTGTGTCTCTCGTACCAGTTTTTCAGTTTGGACTCACCGCTGTAGTGCAAGAGGCCGTCGATCTCCTCCGGACTCAGCCGGTCTCCATCCTGCGAGAAGCGTCGTCGCCCCAGGTTTTGGCCGACAGCGCTGACGGCCATGGGCTCGATGGGATCCTGCGCTGGGTCGGCCATCATCGCGCGCTGCAGGAGGAAGCTGCTTCAGGGGCGGACACGACGACGCACGTCAGGTTTGGGTTGATTTGATCTGATTTATTTGACATATCAAGAAAAAAATAAAAAATGTATATATAACAGGTGCAACAAAGATATTAATTGAAAATGTCAAGGATAACAATGAAATTAAAGGAGAACTTCCATCATTTCCATCGTGATCATCTTTCCAGGAAGACCGATAGCGGTCACAGGTGACTAAGGTGGGTGGCATCACATTGGCTACCTCAAAAACAATACATCCTTACATATAAAACAAACAAAGCAAGGCAAAGAAAAATACACACACACACACACACACACACACACACACACACACACACACACACACACACACACACACACACACACACACACACACACACAAACTGTCACCTTATGTTATGCAGCTGCCAACTCCCAATCTTTGAGTTTGGCCACTACATTAGGCGCACCCAACAAAGCCCAGATCAACAAAGCCCAGTTCTTAAAACTACCTTCCACAATGTTTCTGGTCCTGCCCATAGTTGAACAGCCATGGCAGTCCCTAACTAGCATTAGATAAATTCTTAAAATACCATGGCCCATTACCTCAGTTTCAGCTGCCATACTCTATTTTCAACCGGCAACCGGTCTCTCATTGTAATTCCATTTTGCGATTGTGGTGTGGTGTGGTGTGGTGTGTATGGTGTGGTTTGAGTAACCACACCCGACCTGCATCTAGGTGATTGGGTAGGCTGGCTGCATACCAGTTGCTCATTGGTTGGGCTAACGGGCAGCAGGTAAAACCCCCATCCTTACACACACACACACACACACACACACAGGTTCGGAGCCCTGTCATGACATGTTCCATCTGCTCCTGGCTAATTCCAACCAGCCTCCTCTCTACGATAAACTGATGTCTCCAACCCATAGTCTTCTGTGTCTCTGTGCCGGAGGGCCCTGAAAACACCACTCGGGTGGCAGGTAGTAGGAGGAACTACCACAGTGATCATTCCATTTACACTTGCAGGACTCAGAGTGAGTGATATACACGCATATTCCACAGCATATATTTGTTTTAAAGAATTTAAAATTAAAGGCATATATCAATTCAATGGAGTTGAGTCACTATGGTAGAAATAGAAAATGAGGGAATAAAAAAAACCAAAAGCTCATAAAAACCAGGTGCGGTTTTTGGCTTTGCTCCCTTTTCGACAAACCTACAGTTTGCAAACCACTGTGGAAATGAGCGTCGTTCAAAAAGCATTTTATACTGTGGCAGACGGGGGGGGGCGGGGTTAAGCTGCATCTGCAGGGGAGGGAGCTGGCTTGGCCGTGGCAGCGCAGCTTTTCCGGGTCTGCCCAATCGGCGCTGATTGGTTGGACCAGAACAATGGACATCGTTCGTGTCCCAGAGCACGTCCACGCAAAACAAACGCTGTCAATCATTTCTAGTTTATGTTTCTGTTGTGCCAGCGAGGCGCTCTGTTACCTGCATGAATAATGTCCCGGCAATGTCGGCGCTCCACTGCCTGAACGACTCTGTCTCCCTCCCTAAACCCATACATGTGGGTAGAGACTCCCATATATACTATTTAATAAAGGTAAATACGAGTCACCCCATCCTACATTTTAACTGGCTGCAACATGCAAAACCGGCTTTTGTTTTGGATATTCTGGTTATTCAGGATTGAGATATTGTGGATTACACGGCGTGCCATCCACTAAAGGTCAGTTTGGGAGAAGTTTGAAATTCCATCCCATGTTTGTCCCAGCTCCTCTGTGTCTCTGCTCCCATCCATTAATAATCTGCACTGGGTTCATATTTCACTCAAACTGCAGCATTCTACTTTATCTTTTTTCAGACTGTTGAAGCTTTTTTTTTAAGCTAAATGTCTGTGGAGAAAGGCACCAATCCCCACAAGAGAATCCTTGTGTATGGGAACCTGCAAAGTGCGTGTTGTTCTTGTTGCCATGGCAACAGCAGACTCATGGAATAAAGCACAATAAAACCGAGAACAGGTTTAGAATGAGGAACCCCTTGATGCCACGGCTTTCAGAGGCTTTCTGGAGTCATGAGTGAGGGAGAGAGGGAGAGAGAGAGAGAGAGAAAGAGAGAGAGACAGGGAGGGAGAGGGAGACGGAGAAAGAATGTAAATAAGGGTGAACTATCCTTGTGCTTTATGAGACTAAAAATTGTAACTTCTAAATGAAGTTGAACTGAGAACCGTCTCCCATCACAGCTACTGGAAAACACAAAATAATAATAATAATAATAATAATAATAATAATAATAACTAAATCTAAATATGACAATTGTGGTTTGTGCTCCAAACAGAATTTTTTACAATTAATTTCCATTTCCTTTAAACTAATAAATACCTTGGTATTTAATACATTTAAAATAACTTACCATTACCAAATACCTGGGCAATAAACCAGACTGACACAGTAGTTACTACTATAAGTCTATGAAGTCTCTGACCACATGTGTTTTTCTTATGAGTTATATTACACCGTTATCTACAGGTTTCAATATATAGTTGAATTCCTCCTTCATTGATCAATACACTTTCTCCAATGTGTGAAAGTCGGAGAACACAAAACTTGTGACTTTAATATCACTTTAGTTATGGAGGTGTGGGACTCAGAGGTTTCTTATATCCTAAAAAGTGGAGTCAACTCACATTCAGCTCCAAATGGAGACTCAGAGCTCAGTTATCACATTATACAGTATAAATTGTTGATTTAGGATCATGACGACAGCTCATACCTACTGTAGAAGAGCAGTTTCAGGTCAACTCTTCAGGGGCATCTCCCAGATTTGGCAAGGATAAAAAGTAGCTGCTGCAATAAGAAGAGCGCAGAAATGTGATTACTAACATTATTAACATTACTACCATTAATAACATTACTTCCATTAATAACATTATCAACATTACTTCCATTAATAACATTACAAACATTATCAACATTACTACCATTATCAACATTACTACCATTATCAACATTACTACCATTATCATCTTTACTAGCATTAATAACATTACTTACATTAATAACATGACTAACATTAGTAGCATTAATAACATTACTTACATTACTATCATTATCAACATTACTACCATGACTAACATTACTAGCATTACTAGCATTAATAACATGACTTACATTAATAACATGACTAACATTACTACCATTATCAACATTACTACCATTATCATCTTTACTAGCATTAATAACATTACTTACATTACTAGCATTAATAACATTACTACCATTACTAACATTAGTAACATTACTAACATTAGTAGCATTAATAACATTACTTACATTACTAGCATTATCAACATTACTACCATGACTAACATGACTAACATTACTAACATTACTAGCATTAATAACATTACTACCATTACTAACATTACTAACATTACTAACATTACTAGCATTAATAACATTACTAACATGACCAACATTACTAGCATTAATGACATTACTAACAATGATAAATGAATAACATTACTAACATTAATGACATTACTAATATTACTTCCATTTCTATCCTTTTTACACCTGTTATAATGATTGTTGTTGTTGTTGTTGTTGTTGTTAGCATACCTCTGTAAACCGACCCCTAGTCCCCGGCCTCACTCCTCGGGAAGAAGGGTCGAGGGGGAAAACTTTTCCCGTCGCGTCACAAATCCAATCAGGGCGACGAAGTCAACGCTCAGAACAGAGAAGAAATCACGAGGAATCCCGCGAATCCAGACGAACCGGCGCGAAGCCGCATGAGTGCGCGTCGGGATCAGGAAGCTCCGGGTGCGGTTCGGGCGGTGGAAGGGCGGCAGCTTCCCCGGGATCCGGGTCCCTCCCACGGCCACAGGCCCCCGCGCAGACTCCCGGCCCGGGGGCCGCCGTCCCGTGCGAACCCGATACACGTCCAGATAGAAGCCGCCCTCGTAAAGTTTGTTACCATAACTGTTATTACAATTTAAATTGTTGTTGTTGTTGTGTTTGAATGGGAGAACCCGCTGTCGTTATGTTATTATTATTATTGTAATTATTATGATGATGATGATGTTGTTTTTATTATTCACTGACTGGCACTGCGGCGGGCTGCAAGTTATGCTGCGTTCAAGTCAGTCGGGAGACTCAGAGCTACGAGGAGCCGCCCCTTCTTTTAACCAAAATAAATCTGTAATATATTAATAAAGATTATCCGTGTGTACTATCGTGTGTACATAGCACTGCATTATACATCACCTACGTGTTCGGTTCATAAACTTTAGCATTTTTTACAATTATTATATAGAATAGAGTGAACTTATATTGCTCGCAACTGCGATTGATTTATGTCTTTTATTGGTTTGTCAGCTCTCGGATCTGGCCATAAGTTGACGCCGTGAACTGAAGCCCCGGAAAGGGAACCTCCATCCTGGCGTGAAAGGGAACCTCCATCCTGGCGTGAAAGGGAACCTCCATCCTGGCGTGAAAGGGAACCTCCATCCTGGCGTGAAAGGGAACCTCCATCCTGGCGTGAAAGGGAACCTCCATCCTGGCGTGAAAGGGTTGCACGGACAGTATGGGGACGGCGAAGCTGTTGTTTCCTGATTTCTGCTGTGGCTTGAATGCAGCGCACGCTGACCAATCAGAGTCAGAAATCACAAGTCGTAGAAAATAAAATCACAAGTCGTAGAAAATAAAATCACAAGTCGTAGAAAATAAAATCACAAGTCGTAGAAAATAAAATCACAAGTCGTGGAAAATAAAATCACAAACCAAAAGAATCACATTCGACACATTCAGGTCCAACACGTGGGGAGGAAATATCGTTTTAAGTTTCAAGCTGTTTATTGGGCGATTTATCAGTAAATTTAATTGAGTTTCAGTTCATTTATCAAAAATAATAATACAATAATAACAATAAAACGAATAACAATAATAGCAATAATTACAACAATAAAAAGAATAACAACACCAATAATAATAATAAAATAACAACAATCATAATAATAAAATAATAATAATAAGAATAAGAATAATAATACAATAAAAACAACAAAAATAATATTAATAACAATTATAATAATAATAGCAAAATTAATAACAATAAAAATAACAATAATAATTAAATAATAATCATCACAATAAGAATAATAACAACAATAATAATAACTATAACAATAACGATAAAAATGATTAAATAATTAAATAATTACATTAATAATAATAACAATAAATATAGCTGCAGGCAGCAATACACAGGGTCCAGTTTAGTCATGTTTGATATATATTACAGTTCTCTGGATTCTGTGCAATGTAGCACAAGCTTTTAGATTTTTACAACCACTCAGAGACGAACCATGGATTTATATAGCGTTGGTTTATGATGTCACAAAGTGACTGTGTTCTCAATATAACGCCAATGTTCTTTAATTATCGGTGAACTTGTAAGGTTTTATCAATATTTCCTGATACAAATGCAGATGGGTGTGATTCAAAGTTGGACGACAACACGTATGAAACGTTCCCATTGTTGTTGAAGTGGGAAACATTTAGCTTCATCGGTTTCATCTCCAGTAATGGTGCAGGGTTGTTCCCTTCTGCTGGTGCTACAGACAACATGTATCAAAGTGCTTCTCTAATACTTCCTGTACAATATCTACTGCTTGAAACGTGTTCATAAACATTCCATCTTGTTGTTTATCACTCCATGTTTCATCAATCATCTTCTCAACTTAAATCTGCATTTTTAATATTATCAAAGCACAGTCCACCACTGTTTTTGGTTTTTGGATCTTCTTCAATTTTGGAATGGGGATTCCATTTTAACATTAATTTGTCATTCGAATTATTATGGAAGAATTTGGACTTAAATCTGCTAAGTTTAGCTGTTTAAACATGAAACTGTTTAAACATGACGTTTCTTTAAAATAACCATTTTTTTTTTTTACTTTTAACCAAACCTTGTCTTTGTTGTAACTTACGTTGTTGTGTATAAGTACATGTGCAGTCTTAGGTGACCTTGGGTCTGGTGTGCGTTAATTATGACATATTTACGCAGGTTTGCGTATTTACGGAGATTTACAATAGTGGTGACTTTTTTCCTTGGATTACATTTTCAGTAAGTTACCAGTTTCCATGAAATACCAAAAACCTTGTGGTATTTCTGTGAGTAATTACCATTGCACGGCTTCTATTCTTCTGACACCTCACTGGATCTTGAACGCATCACTCACTCGTCCTTTCAAGTGGATTCAACTTGACGTGGTCACTAGTTTATGTGGATTCATGTTTTTCATATTTTTTTCTTTAATCCTGCAAAGTAATGGGGACCAAATAGATAAAATATCAATGGAACAGATCCACAGACATCTACCAGTTAAGAAGGTACATAAATCCACACGGGAACATATAGTTTGTAATCTCTAACCACTACAGAGTGACCGAGTCCACACCGCACACTGGACACGGTCCAATGTACATTCTGAACCAGAACCTGCACATTTATAGTAAATAGTATGGTCTTACTCTAAATCTTCTTCATTTTGTTTATGTCAGTCAAGCAGGACCAACTGATCCAACATCTGCTCCGAATGTGGAACCATTGGATGAAACTTAAACCACGAGGTGTTGGTGACATACCGGTTCAAACAAGATGTGACGTGCGAAAACCATGTCCGTGTGTTGTGCCGTTCTTCTGTTTCAAATAGTTCCAGATTTAAAAATTCAGGTAATTTCCCCGGAAAAATAACAATAACTAATAATAAATATAACAACAACAACAACAACAACAACAACAACAATAATAATAATAATGATAATAATAATAATAATAATAATAATAACAACAATAATAATAACAATAATAATAATAATAATAATAATAACAAGCATGTGTGCAGCAGATGCTGTGTTAAAGTGACTGCAGGGTATTCCTGGTGCTGCAGTCTGTGCATGGCGCCCTCTAGTGGACACCCTAACACCAGTCACTTTGCTGAAATAAAATATTTTTATGTTAAATTATGATTTCTGAGGAACAAAAAGGTCAACAGCAAACTTTCTACCTACCTCCATCAGGCCTTGACATAATAGATTTGAAAACGTGCAAGCCAATATTAGCCATTTATACTTTTAAGCATTATTTTATGTTATATATATCTATTTAGCTCCTTAATGTCTTGAGTTGTCCAAAGTTAATTTCACATTTTTTATATTAATTTGTCAGATAATCAGTTAAGTAGTCAGCCACACTGAGCTGCACATTCCATTCCCTTCACTTACCAAACAACGTCCCCGCTTAACTTGGAATATGAATAATCACACCATATAAAAGGCCTTTAAAGTGATTGTGTTGCTCATGTCTGACCAGAAGAAGCTGGTTTTGACAACATGGATCCAACAGATGCAGGTCATAGACAGGGCAGCTTGGCCTTCAAAGTACTTTGGATTCTTATCCTGTTTCACGTTCATTGCTCCAACATACCAAATGTATTTCCCTGGCCTTGTTTGGGAGTTATTTTGGTTTTTATGATGAGTGTTAGTTCACTAGTTCCACTTCCCTGAGCTGTGACTCAAGTGGTCTGTCCAACACAACCGCACTCACACTAAAACCATTTTACGTCTAGTTACCAACGCATTTTACTTTATTTTACGTCACTATCTGATGGTTTCTTTTAATGTAAAGTGCTTTGAGTTGTATGTCGTGTGTGGAAGGTGCTGTACAAATAAAGGTGATGATGATGATGATGATGATGATGATGATGATGATGATGATGATTATTATTATTATTATTATTATTATTATTATTATTATCATTATTGCCATTATTATTATTATTATTATTATTATTATACTTTTTTAAAATTATTAATAGGGGTCCAGCATTTAAGCCTAAAACTATCTGGAACACGAACTTCGATTGATTGACATACGGAGCAGTTATTGGTGAAAAACCGACCACATATTTGGAGCGATTTTAACACAGTTGAGCCAGTACTGACGCCAACCCGGCTAAAACCATCTGGAAGACATACTTCGGCATAACACACAAACACAGTTGAAGTCTCGTTTAAACTGCCACAGTATGTCACAAGGAGCTCGTGGTTTAAATTTCATCCACATCGATCCACATACAGAGCAGAAATTAGTGAAAAAATGAATAACTCTGACTCAAAATATTCAGCTGGTCCTGCTTGACTGACATGCCACTATTTAAATGAAATTAAGGAGATGAGATTCAGAGGAAGATGCTTTATGATGTCATCATACTATTTACTATAAATGTGCAGGTTCTGATTCAGAATGTCCAGTTGGACGGCGTCCGGTGTGTGGTGTAGTGTGTCACTCTGTAGTGTTGAGACATTACTAAACTATCAATTTACGTGTATATTTATATAGCTTCTTACCTGGTAGATGTCAGTAGATCTGTTAGATTGATATTTTAAATCCCTGGTCCACATAACTTTGCCGTATTCATGAAAAATACGAAAAACATTAATCTACAGAAACTAGTGACCACGTCGAGTCAAGTCGCAAGTTGAGTGATGCATTCAGTATCCAGTGAGGTGTTGGAAAAATAGAAGCCGCGCAATGATTATCACATGTGTTTTTATTGAACTTTATTGAAATTTGTACTTTATTGAAATTGTAGTCCAAGGAAAGCAGTCACCACTAAAAATTATGTCAGTTTGACTGCCTTCGTAAACCTCCGTAAATATGTCACTTCAAACATGTGACACCAACAGCCAATCGTACAGAGCAGAGAAACAACCATGTGACACCAACTGTCATGAACCCTCGCTGAGGTTAGCACTCTTTGGTCTACTCATTTAAGTTAGTCTAGTTTAGCCTTGTCAGTAACTCGCCTGTCGTTTCAAATCCAGCCACTCCCCTTTGCTACAACACCACTGAGGTTCCCCACTCTTCTCCTCACCTGCAGCTCATTTGCTCACCAAGTACTTATAGTGGCCTAGTTCACGGGTTCTGTGCCAGATTGTCTTTGCTTGGGCTGAGCTTTCCAGTGTGCCGTCCAGTGATCTCACTAACACCTTGTTGATTCTCCGTTCTTTTTTGATCCCCTGCCTGTCCTACAGCTTCTGATTCTCTGCCTGCTCCTTGCCTGACTGTTCGCCCTCGCTGACGGATATCCTGGCATTCATGACCCTGGTCTGTCTGTTCTAATAAACCCCTGCTCTGTGAACCTTAACCTGCTCTCCTGCGTTGTGCTCTTGGGTTCACCTCTGGTCTGAGTCGGGGAGCCTAACACCAACAGACCAATGGTGTTTCTTAAAACACCATTTTGAACTGGAACTCACCCTCCTCCCAACCCGCGTGTCCCCCATCCCTGCAAAAGGAGAGCGATTAAAGAAAGAATCCGCAGTAGGAGAGAGTCCCTCGGACCGATCCAAACGTCCCCGCATATAAACATGACTAAACATGTGCATTGCTGCCTGCGGCTATTATTATTATTATTATTATTATTGTTAATAATACTTAAATTATTTTATTTTTTATTATTATTTTATTATTACTATTATTATTATTTTTTTTAAATCTACAGCCAAAGTTACATGTACGTGTACATGTTACAATTTTACAATTTCATTAAAGTTCTTTAAAACCCTGTACAAATACCTTAATTTTATACACACTAGAAAATAAAAAAAATCTGGTGCACCAGATAAATACCATAGATATGGAGGATGAGCTGTAGGATCATTATATAACCCGTTTCATGATTATGTCTTCATGTTTTCCTGTGTTAACCACAAAGTGCTCTGTGAAAATTTGTGTCGTCGTAAAATAATTTACTTAGAAATCCTGGACAATGGTATGGTGATGTATGTTTATGTCATTTTTGACTGTGTTTTCTTCTTTTGGGGCTTTATTATGTTATAATGATAACTGCTCTACCAGTTTACCAAAACAATATACTCTAATGACGATCTTATTTATTGTCTTTTAAAGAATAAACACACGCTGAAGACAGTAGGTTCATGTACAAAATACAGAGATTGTACTTTTACTCAAATTAATCAGTTCAAGCAAATTCAACAACTAAAAACATTCCAAACACTTGTCGGACTCCGTTAAGTTTGTGGCAGTTAAGTCCAAGGTCATGCTGTTGAATTAGAATCCAGTTAATCATTCATTGAATTGTCAAAACAAAACGTAATGTTTTATTCCCCTGGAAATGATCTCGTCACAGGCCTCTGATGTTGTCAATGGTTAAATCGATCCCCCGCATATGGAATTAACATATAATGTGCATTAGTTACAGACAAACGCAGTCGGGTAAGATAGTCACAGTACAATTCAGCATCAAACGAATGGACCTTTGACAAACTTCCTGTTCCACACCCACTCCGCTTCTCACTGGCTCTACATGCCGTCCAATGGGGCCAACGTTTAAATCGGAAAAAAAACCCTAAAAAACATGCTTGAGCTTCTTTTCGAAAAACAGGAAGCTCCCAATATCGTCAGAAAGTGTACACCGTGCGTTTCATCAGCCTTTCACCGACTACCTGCGGCTGGAAACGGGAAGTTACGTCGCTTCCTACTTGCTGTAGCTCTGGATGCACTGTGGCAATTGCGCAATGTGGTTTGAAATAAAATGAGCTATTACTGTTATTAAAAAAAAATACACAGAGATGCATTAACGCCAGTTTTCTGTTGTAGAAAAAAGCAGATTCATCTTCAACGTTTGCCCCATTGAACTGTATTGAAGCTGCAGCAGAGTGATGAGTTGTGCTATGAAGTTAGAAATGATGGAACCAACATTTTAACAAGGTCTGGTTTGAAAAATAAACTCCCCTCCTTAATAATACAAAATCTAATTGTGCTGTACTTCATATTTATAAATTAACGTATGTATTACTTCGCTAAAATCTACGTTTGGACGAACTATAGATAAAGGCATATGAACATCATTGTGCAACAGTTGTCTGAGCAGAGGCGCCTCTTTCCCTTCCAGACAGGACGGCGTCCATATTGGAAAACACGACATTGGCAAATAATCAAATTGTTGTAACTGATCGACCGCGGGAATCAAGGTTTGCCTGCGTTTTTTTCTCCCCTGAGAGTTTGCGCTGAAACACTCACCCGCTCGCTGGACTCTAATCGATGACCTCTGACCTCTGTAAGCTGTGTGGCTGACGGGGGTTTGCCCCAAATGACTCCTAACTTCAAACACCCCGAGGCGGGACTGGCCAGCGAGCCAGAGCCGCCAGAGAAACACTAAACTCCGCCCTCTTCCTGTTGATCCGGCCTGAACCTCTTGGTTTGCCCGGGGAACGGGAACTGGGGCACCTGGTTGAAGTGACCCGTCAGGAAGATGGCCACGGTTCCCAGGCTGAAGAGGAGGATGGCCACCCAGAAACACACCTTGTCGATCATCTTTCCGATCAGCACCCAGCTTTCCATCTCCTGTTTGGAAAGAGTGGAAAGATAAAGCTGTATGAATCCCCAAATTGGGGAAAAGCAGCGTGAGGGAACCCCACGGACGGCGTAAAGGCCACTCACGGAGCCGATGTCGTTCTGCTGCTTCTTGCTCTCAGCGATGAAGTTACAGGCGTCCACACATTGTTTGATCTCGGGCGAAGCTTTGGCCAAACTCCTGTACAAGTTGGCCGTGCTGCTGACGTCTATAGCGTCCTCTGGAGGGAGCGAGAGGGACTGGGCTTAGCCAACGCTGCGGCGTTGGGGATGGTGCGGTTTGAGCAGCCACACCTGTCCCGGGTCTAGGTAATTGGGGACCCGGGATCAGTGTGGCTGTACACCTGTTGTTCGTTGGGTGGTCTAACGAGCAACAGGTAAAACCCCCATCCACACACACGCTCAGGAGAGAGGAGCCTTTGTCATGACATGCTGTCCATCTGCTCCTGGGCTTATTCTATCAAGCCCCCTCTCTACAATAAACTGACGAAACTGCCACGGACGCCATGACAGCAGACCAGGTTCCGATTTATAGACGGGACGCCCGTTTCTGACCACGTTAAGAGAGAAAGTCGTTCCAGTAAATAATTTGGCGCCTTTATGTATGTAAAAAAAAAAAAAGCTTCATGGAAGATTGGACAATTTTCAGAATAATGTGTTTATACTGAGTGGCTCTGAAGCGTTGATCCTGTGAACTATAGTTCAGCTGCATGAAACACCAACGTCGGCTCGGAGATTCTTACCAGAATGTTGTTTTTTTTCAACAGGCGTAAATATCTCAAAGCCTCTGATCAGATCAAGACAATCATCGCAAAACCAAATTCTGAATTTGTTTTTCAAATATGATGGCGATGCAAAAATAAAATGATGATCTTAGTCACGGGGTTCGGGTTTAAAATATTAGCATGAAGTACACAACGAGTATATGTAAATCAGGGAGACGGTTCTCAAGTAAACAAGCGGCTACATCCACGGCCTTAAGCAGCCGCTACATAGTCAAAATGCTGCTTAATGTGACAAACAGTGTACTGTGTTAATATACGAGCGTAAATCATCCAGAATGAACAGTTGGATCTTTACCAAAGGAGTGCATGAGGCTGTGTCTCTCCCGCTGCTTGTGGAACAGCATCTCACTGCGCGGCTGCTTCAGCACGTACTCCTCCGCCCGCTGCATCAGGCCGAAGGAGCTACGCCGCCGCTCCCTGACGCCGTTGACCTCCGCCTGCACCTCGGCATCGTCCACCAGCGACGACATCCCCAAGAAGTGGGGGACGAGCTCCAGAAACACCTGAGAGAGGGGTGGGGGGGGCGCCGCGCCGCGTTAATTGTGTCTCAACGGCCGACCGGCCTCGGCGGCAGCGGCTGTGGCAGCGGCTGTGGCGCCGGCTGTGGCGGCGGCGGCGGCGGCGGCAGCGGCGGCGGCAGCGGCGGCGGCGGCGGCCTGGGCTTCTACCTACGTGTTTGATGCTCTGGGACATGGTGTGCGTGCTGGGGCTGCGCAGGGAGAAGTTGAGCACCACGATCTGGTTGGTGGCGATCAGCGTGGTCACGCACATGACGAAGATCAGGTACCTTGAGGAGAGACGTTGGAGGGGGAGGTGTGACTGGGATCGCGGGGGCGGCAGATTGGAAGGCGGGACAAAACACACGGGCACGCGCGGACTCACTTGCCGATGAGGGGGACGGACAGAGATGTCTCAGGGACCTTCTGAGCAATGAGAAAGAGGAAGACAGTCTGAGCCAGCAAGACAGAGATGGACACAGTCAACTTCTGTCCACCAGCTGCGGAGGGTACAGCAGAGAGTCAGGGAGGGCGCTCTCCTGCCAAATGCTGGACCACATGTGTTAGGGAGATGAGACTAAAACTAGGACCCAAACAGTCATTAGTGGACGTCTTGGAAATTAAGTTTGACGACTAATCATTTTGCTGGGGACCCCCTGGAAGCTCTAGAAGGGCCGCTGGGGGTCCCCGCCAGAGCTCTGACATTTTCTTCTCGGGTAAGATCACAGAGAACACAAACACCCAGCCGTCAATGGATTCTCAAAATAAAATGGTGTCGACACTGACCTTGCGCAGGTAGGAAGTAGGCGAGGACGACCAGGGAGGAGATGAGGGAGCAGGGCAGGATGATGTTGATGATGTAGAACAGAGGTTTCCTCAGGATGATTAGATTGAAGTAGACCTCTTGATACTCCAGGTCGTCGGGACTGTAACGCTTGTTGATCAGCTTCCTGGCCGGACGATGCATGATGGCCCACTCGCCGTTCTCTGAAGGGGGCGGGACACGGGTTTAAGGGCAGCGTTAGAGGATAGCGCACGCTACACGCGAGGACAGGTGGTGATCCGTATGATTAGATGGGTATTTAAGACTCTTTTAACTGGCACTCCGTAAGGAACAGCCCGTCTTGTGTATTATTTGCGCTCTGCATGTCTGTTGTAGCCGACGCCCCGCGTCCGCATGGCTGTGCGCAGGCTGCGGGGGGCCCGGAGCTAAACCCAAACCTGGATGCACCTGTGAAGGCCTCAGGGTCGATTTCCACCCACTCAATCGTCTTCCCCTCGTCGTTCACCGCCAGGATGAGGTCCAGTTCATTGGCACAGTAGGTTTGGGACCTCAGGACGTGTAATGATGGAAAATATAATTAGGATTCAATTACCATAATAATAAATATATATATATATATATATACAGAATATTAGGGTGTATATACTGTAAATAAATAAATGCTAAAATATCTAAGCAGCATCTAACTCTCCTTAGATATTTTTGGAAGGTTTACAGTGAATAATTGCGTCCTACCTGAATACCAGGGTGCAGTTTTGGTAGTCAAAGGGGAAGTAGGTGATCTCGATGGCGCACGTGCTGCGAAAGATGGCAGGAGGCAGCCAGTACATGGCCCCGTTGGACGAGATCAGAACGTTGGCGTAGTACGCCACGTCGAACTTGCCGTCGATGCTGCAAAGAGCGGGGTCCAATGAGGGCGAGGCGGAGATGGCGACGGAGCTCAGAAACGGGGACATTTGAAGTGGTTTGAGGAGCGCACGCACGCGCACACACACACACACTAGTCCTTACTTATTCTCAAGGACGATGTCAGGGAGCCAGACAATGCTGTAGGGCACACGGATCGTGTCGATGTTGTAATAGTCCGATGGATTCCAGACAAGGCGATAGTCCGTCCATTGCTGTGTGACATTAGAGACGGGGTCAGTGACCCGTCCAAACAGACTGGACGACTGATTTAGCAGTGAAGAGACAGCGTCCGACTGAAGGAAAACAGTCTCCACGCTTGAAAACACAACACTTGCGAAAAAGCTAAAAAACTGTAGTTTACTGCAAGAAAACAGATATATCGTCGGGAAAGACAAAATTAAACTCACAATCTCGATCCAGACGTTGGTCGTGAGAGTCTCCTCCTTTTCATTCTGTAAGTGGCATCATATCGAAAATTTAAAGAACACAGAGCATAAAACACGAGGTAAACACTTCCATCTGTCATTTACAATGTGGGACCACCAACCATTTAAGGAAAAACCTCCCCATTAATGTATGATTCTGAATATAGCAAAGACTAGAGGGAGCTAGTTTTGTTGTAGTTGACGTGTGGACCCCAGTGCTATTTGCTGTTTATTATACTGTCCCTCCATTACACTGTCTCAGTTGGGATGAATCACCAACCCTCCGCTCAAAGTCCCGAAGGCACATGGAATGTGTTGCTCCACCCTTCGGGTCCCGCTCACCAGCGAGATGAGGTTGGTGAGGGTGAGCTTGATCTGGACCTCCACCTTGTCCTCAGGATGCACCACCGGTCGGATGTTCTTGCTGTAGTCTTTGAAGAGGTCTCTGATCAACTCGACCTCCTCGTTGGACTCCGCCCCTTCGGGGAAACACAGCGAGGAACACGTTTGTGTGTGTGTGTGTGTGTGTGTGTGTGTGTGTGTGTGTGTGTGTGTGTGTGTGTGTGTGCGTGTGTGTGTGCGTGTGTGTTATTTCGCCTGCATGACTGTATGGAAGGAGTTTACAGGGCACAGTACCACAGCACCCTACTTAAAAACACTCCTATTCCGTTGGAATCGTGACAGGCTTCCATGGTAGCAAAGTTTCTCAAAAATGCTTCAGAGTTGGAAAAATACCGGGACGGGGTTGGAAAACAGGCGGCCGTGGCGGCGGAGATGCCGACGCAGCGGATGCCGCCGCAGCAGCAGCGTGCGCCGGGGGCTGGAGGTCCTCAGGGACAAAAAAGGAACATTGGGACTTACTCTGCACGGTCACCGTCGCCAGGAGGGTCAGAAGCGTCCACGCCCAAGGGGAAGGTCCTGCCATCGCCGCCGTTCTCTGCAAACGCTTTGGAATAGATGGGTCGCTGCTCTGTGCGTGAGAGAGAGAGCGAGCGAGAAAGAGACAGACAGACAGACAGAGGAAAGTGGAGGTTATTTCCGACAGGCTCATCCACCCCCGTCGCCCCCCGCCCCCGTCAGCCCCACCCGTCCCGCCCGTCCCCCCGGTCCCCCAGCTGTCGTCCTGCGTGGCTGTCGTCCTGCGTGGCTGTCGTCCTGCACGGCTCCGATTACACTGCAGCCGGGACGCAGCTCGGCTCCGTCTCCAAGCTCCACGTGATGACCCCTGACGTGAGAATATCAACTTGTTATTAACTTCTCACCGCAATTTTATTTGTTCACGGCAGGTCTGAATGAAACCATCAACAGAACCAGAATTCACACAACCAGAATAAACACGACCAGAATAAACACGACCAGAATTAACACGACCAGAATAAACACGACCAGAATTAACACGACCAGAATAAACACGACCAGAATTAACACGACCAGAATAAACACAACCAGGAGGAGGTGCCGGTGGACTGGAAATAATACTTTGTAAACTAATACTAATAATACCCAATACTACGCAGTTCATGTATCAGAGACACTGTCCCTGCGTCCGAAATGACACACTACGTACTACACAATACTTCCTAATACTACTCCCAAAATATTACTTCCTAAATACTACTTACTACATAGTACATACTCAATATATACTACACACTACTTCCTAATTACTATTTACTACATACTACATACAACAGAATACTACTTACTACATACAGTACTACATAGAACTTACTACTACTTACTACATACTACATACAGCATACTACTACTTACTACATACTACATACAACATACTACTTCATAAATACCATTTACTACATACTACACAATACTTTGTAATTACTACTAACTACATACTACACACAACATACTACTTCATAAATACTATTTACTGCATACTACAGATTATACACTACTTCCTAAATATTACTTCCTGTGAAGTCTGGCAGGATGGATGGTGGTAAATGTGGAAGGTCTTGTGACCGCTGCTGATAGACAGTTTATACACTGATGTAAAGGCAACGTCGAGAGAAATCTTAGAAAAAGTTAAAGTAATAGTTTATGGGAAAAGTTATGTCCTGAGACTGTTGAAATGTTTTGTGAAAAGGAGATTTAAGGTTGTTTTTTTTGGTTGATTTTTTTGAAGGCATTTACACACTGGACTGCACCAAACAGCTCTGTTGGTACCAACAACACTAACACTAATGAGACTAAAACAGGAAGTTGTGTTGCTTCCTACTGGGAACCTGCTATAAAAAAATAACGTTGCACTCTGGATTTGCTGCAGCAATACACAATGAAATGTGACATTACTGTGATTCATAACATGTTAAACATGATAAAATACATTAATCAATGTGAGTTTTCCGTTGATAAAAAGCAGATTAAACATTTGTTTTAATAATACCTGTAAATAGACAGGTAAAGTCAACACAGAATAGTATAGTTGTCTATTAACTAGACAGTAAATATAGTCCATAGAAAATTACTTAGACAATAATAAAAAGATGAAATGTCTATATATATTTATTTATATATATATATATATATACACACACACACACACACACACACACACACACACACAAACACACATTTGAATACATGGCCTACCCTTCAAAAGTCTTATTAAAACTGTAAACTGACACTAAGTGTCAGTTTACAGTTTTAATCTTTCAACTGTTGTCCGAGCCCACCATAGCCCCTGGTGGCACATTTTAGAAATAATGCTGACATTGCATAAGCGTGTGTTTGTGTGTGTGCCAGAGAGAGAATGACAGAGCGAGCAACAGTCAGACAGACGGATAGAAAGACAGACAGACCGACTGACTGGCAGACAGACAGACTATCCCTGGGTGCAACTGAACAAGGTGAACAGCTGACGCCGGTCCTGTTCCGCTACCACCACTAAGCGTCCTGAGTATTAATAAATAGAGCAGCCTGCCTGGGGGCTAGCTGTATGTAGTGTGTGTTTGTGTCTTCAGGCAAAGCTCCATGGTCCCACACCATCACAGCGGAAATCTACAAGGTTGGCGGGCCTCGCTTAGTCGAGAAACTGACCCACCTCTGGAATTTAGAAGCCGTTCCCCAGGAGTTCAAGGATGCCTCTGTAATCCATCCCTTCAAGAGGAAAGGCCATCGACAGGCCTGCGACAACCACAGAGGCATCTGCCTACTATCAATTGCTGGCAATTTCTTGGCAAGAATCTTTTTGAACCGTCTAACTATCCACCTAGACCACGGTCTGCTGACTGAGAGTCAGTGTGGTTTCAGAAAAGACCACAGAACCACTGACATGGTATCTACTGCTGAACAGCTACAGGAGAAATACCAAGAACAAAATGCTGATCTATATATGGCATTCGTTGATCGGACAACAGCATTTGACACAGTCAGCCGGGAGTGCCTATGGAAGATTATGGTCAAGTACAGGTATCGGCATCGGCATAGTGCCCAAACTCCGTGAAGGGATGATGGCCAGCGTCCAAGACCAGCAAGAACTCTCCGATCTGTTCCCAGTCACAAACAAGGTAAAACAAGGCTGCGTCCTAAACCAATGCACTGCTGCATGGGGTTTTCTGCCATGCTCAAGACTCATTCCAGAGCAACTGGGATTAGCTTCATCTACCACTTTGACTGTGGGCTATTCGATCTGCGGAGGATGCCAGCCAAAACCCACGTGGAGGAAGTCACTGTACCATAACCTTTGTGTGCTAATGACTGTTCTCTGGCTGCTGGCTCAAATGAAGACCTACAGCTACAGCTTGCAGAAATTTCGGCCTAAAAATCAGCACAAAGAGGACAGAAGTCCTGCACCAACCTGCCCCTGGGAAACCCTACACCGCCTACCAACTTTGTAACCGACCAAAAGCTTTCTGCCGCTGACCGGTTTACTTACTTTGGAAGTACTCTGTCTGGTGCTGTGCATGTACATGTTGAAGTTAACACCAGGATTGTCAAGGCTAGTGAATCCTTTGGACATTTACGTGACTCAGTGTGGGAACGGGCTGGCATAAAACAGGAGATACAACTGAAGGTCTACCAGGCTATCGTATCACCAAATCTTTTCTGTATGGGTGCGAAGGCTGGACGGTCAACAGCTCCATGCCAGGATATTGAACCACCTACGCCTGAGGAAACTGCTGAGGATCAAGTGGCAGGATAGAATCCCTGACACTGAAGTCATCAGCAAGGCCAATGTTCCCAGCATCCCCACCCTGCTTGCGAAGGCACTGCTCAAATGGACTGGCCATGAGACCACAATGCCCTGCACGACACTGCCAAAACAAGTCTTCTTTGGCGAGCTGAAAATGGCAAGCGAGCACAAGGCGGCCCGAAAAGGCGCGACAAGGATACCCTGAAAGCATCCTTGAAGAGCTTTGGATTCGACTTGAAAAGCTGGAAACCCCTGGCTCAGAGCCGACCTGCCTGGGGAAGAAATGTCCGGGAGGTTGCGGTCCACTTAGAGCACCAGAAAGCCCCTGTGCCGTGTTGAAGAGGCAGCCGCACAAATCTGTCATGGAAAGACCTGTGGCTGCACCTCAGAGCTCTACATCCTCCCTAACCTGTCCAGTGTGCCTCAGAGAATTGGTCTGTTCAGTCGTCGGCGCACTCACCCAAACACCCACACAAGAGGAAGAGAGAGGGTGCCTGTCTTTGCCCTTGGATTTGTCTGATTTTCCTCACCTAGTTTAAGATGTAGAATGTGTAATACAATGAATTAACTATCAATGACAATAAATGAACAAATTATTAATACAAAATAAATGATATTATTATTATTATTATTATTATTATTATTATTATTATTATTAATAATGAAAGCACTGAAAGGGGTTTCGGTTCCAGTGTAGAGTGAGAGGTCTGTGCACTTGCATTTATATCCGTGAAAAGGACATTAGCTCCTTTGAGGTCGTTGGAAACGCACAATGCCGCTGTGTCACACGGTCAGTTGGCGGTTTGAATTAGAGAGAATGGGTGGATCTAACGGCTTCCCAAAAAACACCCAAATGGGAGGAGAGTCCAAAGTGGTAACACGTAGGATTACTTTGATAATGTGAATGTTTTATCTCACTATTTGTTTGGCTGGAACCTTGTGAGAAGCAGCCGCTCAATGTACTGTATACGCCGGGTGCATTGTTGGTGGCGGGATCCGCCTCTCTCAAAAAGAAGAGATTTCACCGCCAAAATTGATCGAGAAAGAAACGAACCAATCGATCAGAACGAGGCAAACTTTGGAGGAAAGAAACTAATGAGGCAAGGCGAGGACGGGGGGGGGTTAACCCAGATGTTGAAAATAAAAACAATGAGATTTCCAATGGGATGCTGGGAGTTGTCACGTAACAGCCCGGCAAGCACAGAACTTACGGATTCCCGCTTTAAATGTACGTGATAATGGGGCAAAGGTTCATGTTGCCACTTGCGAAAACAGGTGCGAGCCGAGCGCAGGTCTCTGCGAACAAATGCAAATAAAGTCGCACAATCGGGTTTCATCGCGGTTTAAAGATTTTGCCCCACACTTGATTTTTGCGACACACAGCAAATCTGCGTCAATACTGAAATTGAAACCTCTTCAACCGGATCAGGCTGATGAAGCTAAAATTGTGTCGGACAACTCGACTACCGTTGAGATAAAAGCCCGAATTGTATTTCATCGTTTTCTGGGCGATTAGAACAACTGCAGCCGGCTTAGCACTGTTTAAAAGCTCCTTTCTCCCTCGGCGAACCCCGACCAATCCAATTGGAGGTTTCGCAGGCAGCCAAATATTTGGGATGTACTCAAGGCGTCACATGCTTTCCACAAGGTGCGGGGCGCTCCCTCTTCCAAAACACCGAATTCCCTCCCGACGGAATGAAAGACCCGTGACCGGCCCCTCCCTCCGCCCCGCTGATGAATGCCCCTGCTCCCCCCCCCTCCCCCCCCCCCCCCGCTCCTCCCCCCAGAAAATACCATTGTGGAGCCTCTCCTCGTGAGCGCACATGTGCTCGGGCTTTTCGCGGTGGAGTCCGGTGTCTGCTCCACCCCCACCACCACCACCACCACCACCACCACCTCTCCAAAACCTCCCGATAGGAGCCGAGGTTTATCTCACATAATCACGGAGGAGAACAAACCCTTTTTTTTTTTTTTTAATTCTGCCTCTAACGACACAGCGCGGGGACTTTGGACCGGGATGAGCGTGCTCCCCGTTCAAAGTTCCGCGACTTCCGTTCCCCCCGCTCCTCTTATCGAGCAGGGAAGCCAGAGAGCCGTCCCGATAGAAAAAAAAATCGGGACGGGGAGAAGGGAGGTAGAATGCGAGGGAGGCTCCCCCGCTGGACTCGAACCGGCGCAGATGTCGCCTCCGTCGGGGGGCGGACGACGCGTCTCGTTGTCGCGCCGCCGCCGCGACGCGCTCGGGGCCCACGCTCACTCATTAACAACAATGGATTTCGGGATCATGTGACCGCAATTCCCGCCGACAGAGTGGGCGAGTTTTGTTGACTCGAAGTCGCGTCCAAAATCAATAAGGGGTTCGTGTGTGTCGCCCCGGCACGGGCCGCGGGGTCGGGGAAACAAATCGATCCGCGCACGGAGCGGCGTGCCCTCGGCCGCTTTCACGCCGCTGAACCCAGCGTCCCCCCGTCCGGCCGGTCGACGTGTCTCTAAGTGACAAGGACGGCGTCGCGTCTTCCGCGCGGGCCGACGGTGATGGCGCCTGTGTAGATGTGCGAGGGAGAGAGTGAGAGGGAGGGAGAGAGTGAGAGGGAGGGAGAGAGGGGAGGGGGCAGAGGGACTTCGAGTGGGAGGAGAAGAGAGAGAGAGCGGGCGGGCGGGCGAGCGTTTACCCGGGCTGGCCATTCCATAGCTCGCACAGTGTATGGAAGATGGCTTTGGAGGGAGGGGGTTACTGGAGGACAGGCGGCGTCGGCTTCCCTTTATCGGGCTGCCGCTGAAGCCGGCTGATCTCTGGACCCTGGGATTGAGCAAGGCGGCGAGGGACGGGCGGTCCAACGTGCGGCGGAGCAGCAGGACGGACCCGGGGGCGGGGGCGGGGGGCGCAGGAAGAGCAGCAGCTGGAAGCGGGAGAGAGCAGGGAGGGGTTGACCGAGCCCAGATCCTCCGGTGTGAATCGGGGAGAGACGGAAGAGCAACTTTTGTTCGTTTATTTTTGTTTTTTATTTTATTTATTTTTTTACATCTGAAGTCTTGGGAGGAGTATGAGAGAGTTGGGAGGAACGGGCGTGGGGAAGGGGGGGTCAGAGGCCGGGCACCGATAGGGAGCGATTGCAGCGGGAGGCAGCGTCGGGCGGACGAGAAACCCCGTGCGAGGCGCGGAGGAGCCGACGGATAACGGACGCGGGCGCAGAGAGACAGGCAGAGAGGGGGAGACAGACGGGGAGATAGGGGGCCTGAGCATGGGGGTGAAGAGCAAGGCTGCCGCCGCAATCCTCGTCCTGCTGCTGTTTCTGGGCTCCTTGTGGCTCCGTGAGTGTTCCTCTACCGGCCACCGTGCGTATGGGTAATGTGTGTGTGTGCGTGTGCGTGTGCGTGTGTGTGTGTGTGTGTGTGTGTGTGTGTGTGTGTGTGTGTGTGTGTGTGTGTGTGTGTGTGTGTGTGTGTGTGTGTGTGTGTGTGTGTGTGTGTGTGTGCGTGCGTGTGAGAGAGAAAGAGAGTGAGAGAGCGAGCAGCTGTATGGCGCTGTTGATCTACACAAGGCCCGGCTGTGTGGAGTGCGTGGACTGTAGGTTTAGGAATGTGTCACATGCTCTGGTGACTTGGGGAAACAAGCGCGGTAGTCAGAGCTCTTTCCCACCCACAAATGTTCCCTTTTGCTTTTCGGATAACGCTGACTGGGATTCTCGTAGTTTTGGAAACAGGATAGAGCGACTGGATGGGGGGGAAATAAAAAAGTTCTGACCGTGGCATGACAACGAAAGCAAAACGAAATCCGATTTTCCAAATTTCTACTGGTAAATTGCGCCGCGGTGCTTGAGTCGGGGGTCGGGTTTTTCTTTCCCCTTACGTCTCACATGCTGGTGGTGACACGGTGGAGATGTCTGGGGGCTGCAGGGACCAAAGTCCAAATCCCAACTGCAGGAGACGCGGAGGATGGAGAGATGCTCCAGAAATGAAAATGAACGATTCAGCGACACGGTGCCTGAGAGACGGCAAAGCCATTGGGTTTCGGGGCAAAGAGCAATAACATCGAAATTGTGATACAAGACTAGATATCGCCTGGGAGGGTAATACCGTGTAGTAGGGAGTCAAAAGTCATATACTGCTTTGAAATAAAAACATATTTTGCCAGTCTTTGAAAGCAATCGAAGGGAAAACAGGCACAACTAATTGAGTGGACAAAGGTTTTTACTAGAAAAACTTTTGTTTAATTAATGTTTCACTGGAGCCCAAAGAGCCACATGGTTCAGGAGGATCAATCAAATTAACGCATTACCATAAAGGTGTGGAATTTCAGTCCTCAAAAGTCATTACGAAGAAGCACGTAAAGTCGATTTAGATCGAGAATTTTTGTCAGTGACTTTAGTTATTAGTCTTTGGAAGCGTCCAACGTTACACTGGGAACCAGAGTAGCCTGCAGCTCATGTTCCATCTGCTCTGTACAATACGTCTGGCCACCCTCCCATTCAGACATATTTCCACCAACCTTGCCGGGATCGGGCCAATCACAACCATTTATCTGACATGGGGTGGGTTTGATACCATGACGATGCAGAGGAGAGCCGTTGAGGCACCTTACCAAGATGGCTGTTGAATCCTCTGTGGTGACAGTATTAAATCAACTGGACGCTTTATTTTCTGTATAAATCTTTGGTTGGTTGATTGGTTTATTGGTTGTAGGTCTAGCCAGTGCTCTGATTGGTTGTAGGTCTATCTATTTGGGAATTGGTCTGGAGATGCCACGCTAGCCCAATGTATAATTGGTTTTAAACTAAAAATGAAAGGACGGGTGCCCATATTGAATAATGGTGGCTGTAGGGACTTGTGTCAGCATCAGGGCATCCATCATGTGAAAAACTTTTTTTGCAGCAGCCAACGCTGTGTAAAGTGGAATCTCCACACTGAGAGTGGGACGGGCCGTAGGGAAGGACCCTGACTTTCACCTCTAGTTCAGACAACATGCTACCCACAGCGCGGGACCTCCAAGCGCTGAAGTAGAAACTGAAATCCAAACTGCTTATGGAAGCAAGTTCAGCCCAGGAGCAGCTCGTTGGGAGGATAACAGGCTTCCAAGCCTCAGATTACCGCGCACAATTCCCAGTGTTGGCTGGAGTTTTGCACAGCTCGCAGCCACGGGACTCTTCAGCGGTGAGGTGTTTTTTCTGGGGCTGAGGATGGCGGATCACCGTCTGGCAGTCAGAAGGACCAATCAGGGTTTGGCAGGCACCAGGAGATCGCTACCTGATCGACGCAGAGCGACAACTGTAATGTTGAGTGGAGGCGGAATCATTCTCTCAGGCGGTTTTTCAGCGGCAGTCAGCAGCATCACAGACCATTCTGTGCTTCCAACTTTGTGTCAGCAGTTTGAGAAGGCCCCTTCCTGGTCCAGAAAATGCAAAGTCTACTCACAAATGGGTTGTTGAGACCAGTGTGGAAGAGTTTGACTGTAAACATAAGTCAGATAAGCTCAGACCTAGGTCTGAGATGGCAATATTCTGTTAATATTACCATTAACGGTTAGGGTTAACTACTATTACAGATACGTATATTTAAATATAGACATGAATAACCAGTATAGTTGCCTTATAGAACTAAATGACTACATCTACTACTTCTAATAATATGAAATGAAGACGCTGCACTTTGAGTCCTACTGCTTCCTTGAGTGCAAAGCGTCTCTGCATCAGATCATTTCTGCTTGTTTGGAAAAGAATTCCTCTGTTACCACGTATCCTTATTTTGTGCACCTCTGGTGTTTTGTTACAGAGGGAGGCCTGGACTACCACTGGGACTCTTGTTTGAAAAGCTACAACCAAGTTAATCAGGTAAGAGAATCATCCAACGGTCAGTCTCCATGCGGCTGACCAAATGGGAAAATTCAACCTAATTTTCAGTTATAGATAGATAGATAGATAGATAGATAGATAGATAGATAGATAGATAGATAGATAGATAGATAGATAGATAGATAGATAGATATTTTTTGATGATCGATCTCTCCCATCCCCTGTCTCCAGCCCAACCATCTGTCCAACAGCAGCGGGGCGGAGGGGGCCCTGGGCTCCCTGGGCTCCCCGGGCTCGCCGGGCTCCCTGGGCGTGGACCAGTGCCCAGGTCAGACGTTCCAGGTGGCCCTGCTGCACGCCCACCTGCTGGCCGCCCAGGAGCACGCAGCCGACGTGCTGCTGCAGCCCTACCTCTCCAGCTGGGACGACCTGGTCCAGTAAGCGCACATGTTGAGAAGCAAAGCACTGAGCAGGGCGTGGGGTCAACAGGGGGTCAACAGGGGTCATCAGGGGTCACCCACTGACCTGAAAGATACACTCACTTCCGGTGGAGGCGTTCCTCACCCGAAGGGACGTCTGTGTTCCTTAATAAACAAATAAATAAATCTAATTTTAAAAAGGACTAATTTAGTAATAAATAAATAAATAAATAAATAAATAAATAAATAAATAAATAAATAAATAAAAAGTAAAAAAGTACTAATTCAGTATAAGATTAATGAAAATAAATTTATAAATAACAATTTAAAAAGTACAAATTTCGTAAAAGATAAATGAAAATAAATTAATAAATACAATTTCAAAAAGTACTGATTTTGGAAATAATGTATAAAAATAAATTAGTAAATAACATTTTAAAAAGTACAAATTTAGTAAAAGATAAATAAAAACAAATAAAGAAATACAATTTTCAAAAGTACTAATTTTGGGAAAAAAAATCGTAAATAACATTTTTAAAAGTTCTAATTTAGTAAAGAACAAATAATAAATAAATAAATAAATAAATAAACAATTTTAAAAAGTACTTATTTAGTAAAATATTGTTAATATTAATGCTCATAATAATAAAAATAACAATAATAATATAAGAAGAAGAAGAAGAATGTATTGTATACATGTATACACACCATGCAACCCAAAGTGCTTTACATTAATAAAAGGCAATTAAATAGTAATAATAAAAATGTTCAATCATTATTTCTCGAGTTTGGTTGCAAAATATTATTATTGTATACCTCCAAATAATTCTCAAAATGATCCCCACAATAGTTTATGAACGCAGGTTAAGTCATAATAAAAGCTCAGTTAGTTTCAGTTAGTAAGTGAGGTAGAAATTAGGTTAGAGCTTATGTTCGGTTTAAAAACTATTGTGCATAATCTCCGGGTGCGTTGCAAAGACATTTTACTGCATATATGTATGAATGTATGTATATGTATGTGATATATAAACCTCTTGAATCTTGAATCTTGAATGTTGAATCTTGTTATGGTAGTTTACCTCAGCAGCCTTTCGGTTTGTCTGTTCTCGCAATAGCACGTTACCCAGACGGGATTTCCTGGCTGAGTGACGGTCCATGGTTCAAAGTACAGTAGTTATGAACAAATCATATCAAGGATCTTCTTCTTCTTCTTTCGGCTGCTTTCGTATAATAATACTACTAATAATAATAATAATAATAATAATAATAATAATAATAATAATAATACATCATGATTAACAATACTAATACTAATAAAACCATAATAATAATAACAATAAATAATATATTGGACATAATAAGAATACCATAATAACAATAATAATAATAATAATAATAATAATAATAATAATAATAATAATAAAAATAATAATAATAATTAAAAAATAATAATATTAATAATAATGTCAATGAAAGGAATAGGAATAGGAATAATAATAATCTTTCAAAATAATACCTTCAATTTACCTGTAAACCCTGTACAGAGAAACTGACCCAAAAAAAAGTTTAAACAGAAGACTAAACAATTTGTCACTTGTTCTCTGACTCTTTACTTTTACAACTATTCTAGTATTGTGGGGGTTGGTGATACAACTATTGCGATAGAATACTTGTATATTCTAAAGGTTTCATTTCTGGAAAGTCCTTGTCACTGACTTGGCCCCAGGATGGACTTCTCCTTGTGGTTGGAACCTGCTTCGGTATCTTTCCTATCTTCTCCCCTGAACTGTGTGCTGTGTTCTGCCTTTCCCCCACTAGGTTCATGGAGGCCTTGGGCCCAATGGTAGGACTGATATCCAAAGAGATAGAGACCAAGACCTCCATCATCCGCCAGCTGGCCCTGATGGCGGAGGAGGGTCCGGAGGCAGAGCTGCACCCGGACTCGAACCCCGTGGAGTCGGCGACGACGGAGGTCGGAGACGCCAACGAGGTGGAGGCCTTTCACCACAGCAGTGCCTACTACTCTGTGCGCTCCATGATCCGGACGGAGCTGGCCCAGGGCCTGGTGGACTTTGAGCAGCAGACGGACTCTGGATGCCGCACTCTGCTGCGGCTGCACCGCGCTCTGCTGTGGCTCAAGCTCTTCCTGGAGAAGCTGGCCGACATGGCGGGGACCGGGCGGCTCCGGAGCCCGTCGGAGCTCTGCCGCGAGGCCTACCAGAGCACCCTGGCGCACCACCACACCTGGTTTGTCCGCAGGGCCGCCGAGCTGGCCTTCATCGCCATGCCCGAGCGAGGCTTCTTCTACAGGCTGGTGTGCGTGCAGAACCAGGAGGAGTTCAGTGCGTTGCTGAGCATAGTGGTCCGGGACCTCCAGGAGGTCTACAGCAGGACACAGGGGGCCCTGGAGGAGCACGGCATGCTGGACCTGCCCTAGAGCAACAGCCCACCACCAATGACCAAGGACTTGTGGCCTTAATGCGAGCTGGAGTTTACGAGCTGCCAAGTTATGATTAACACATTTTTTCTCCCAACCAAAGAGCATTGGGAACAATCACGTAGTACTTAAAGTCTTATCACGCAGTTTTACCTCATTTTATTCTGCTGAGTCTGCGAACATTCCTCGCTGCCTACTTCTTATCCACTTCGTTGGAGAACAAACAGATAGGCTGACAATGCAGGTGGTGTAAAAGTCAACACTATATTTTTCATATCAATTATTTTCATGAGGAACATGTCACAGTCACAATGTGAATGTTTTTTTTATTTGCTACCCGAAAACTAGAATTATCTACATCGCAACCCCAAAAAACGGCATCGATTCAGGCTGTTTAGATCCGTCGGTCAGAACAAACCTTTTTACAAGGCAGGGCTTTCTGCCCAGAGTGAAAATGGATGTTGTGTCGCCGCCATCGGGGTTGTCCTTTCCAAATATTCCGTGAGAAAATTTGCAGGAACCAAACAAACCATATCTGGTTTTGTGATGAACGAAGTGCTGCGGCGGTAGAGTCCGCTATCCGGCAGAAGTGCCCATGAGCGTTCACAAACATATCTCCGCTGACGTAACGTTTCGGAGACAATCATTCTTAAGATTTTACTGGGAACGACGGAGTTAACAAAATAACATTTCTGGGGATTCCAAAGGAAATGATTCCAGACTTACAGATACGTACGTCATTACAATCTTTTTCTTTTTAAATTTTCTTTTTTTTTACTTTAACCCAATCGGAACGGAGCGATTCGGAGCGAGACGCCGGCGCATTTGGAGGCAGTGGCGTGCGGGTCAGAAAGCAGCGTAGCGGTCACTCGCACTTCCCTTCACGGGGACTATTTTCAACCCACAAATGCCGCTAATTCCGGGTAATCCTGCTCCCTCAGCCTCCTCCAGGGCAGCAACTTCCAGGAATCGGCGGCCGAGACGGAGACGGAGAGGCCGGGCAGGACGGGGGAGGTCGAAGGAGATTGGGGGAGGATGGGGGAGGACGGGGGAGGTTGAAGGAGATCGGGGAGGACGGGGGAGGTCAAAGGAGATCGGGGAAGGACGGGGGAGGTCGAGGAGGTTGGGGGAGGACGGGGGAGGTCGAATGAGGACGGGGGAGGAAGGGGGAGAGCGAGGGGGTCGGGAGAGGACGAGGGAGGCAGGGGCGGTGAATGAAAAACCGGCCGATTCCATCATCCATCCCTTCCTTCGCCTCCAAAAACCTCAGATCCCGACCCCGCCCCCCCCCTGACCTCTGACCCCTCCGTTTTGGTCTGCTATATAAAGTCCAGGAATATGACGGCATGTCACTGCACATAGCTCGCCGTGTTTCCTTCATACGACTATTTATCTATTTATGCAGAGGTTAAACCGGGCGTACCCCGTGAAGATTACAGCCGGATGATATTATAGGCTATATCGAACATGTTCCCCTGACGCTACCTCTGACTCACGGCGGCTCCCTCACACGCCTTATTCCCCTCACACGCGGGGACATCCATTTCTTCAAGGTCAAGAAAAAAAGCCTGCAGTGGAGTTCCCTTCAATTACATTTATTATTTTCTCTATTTTTGTTTTGCAGTAAACATAAGCAAAAATATACATACAGTAACAGCAAATAATGAAAGTAATAAAGGTACAAAGAGAACAGAATGATCAGCTGTTTGGCTCAGATGATCCAAACAACATTCTCAGATTGAATCATCCTTGTTTCATTAAATTATAATTCAGGCAAATTCATTTTTTGTGTTTATTTTTTATGAGAATTGGGAAGGAGGATTTGGAGCAAATAGGCCTATGGTGGTTATTATTATGATTTTTTTTTTTTTTTTTTTAATCGTAAATTGCCCTGTGGTTGTTTTGTGCCGACAGTTTTGCACTGTATAAAAAACACTGTGAAATCATCTGTCATTCCCCGCAGCCGAACAATGAATTCAACATATTACCAATCACTGTTCATGACTCGTGTCTTTATTCCAATTCCTCTGGTTTCACCTGTGAGAGCAGTGACCGAAACCCCGTTTAGTACAAACATTTAAAAGCCTAGATGGAAAATTGGAAAATCATACAAAGTGAGAAGAGCTAAGATGATGAAGGAAAATAACTGACATTAGAAATACGCTTTGTGTTCAAGTTGTAAAACTAACTCATTCAGAGTTTGTTGAATGAAACCTAAAGGCAGGAACGCTACCGATACAGACCGAGCTAATACATTCCCTTCTCTTTACAACAAAATAGCAATAAAAATACTCTTTCTTAAATAATCCCATATTCTTCTTAAGTTTAACCTTGAAAATGCACGTTGGCAAACATTTGATGTATATGTTAACACAGTATTTGTGAGTTCTTGCCTTTTCTCTCTTTTTCAAACCATTTGCGCTAAATTTGTTGCAGCCTTTCCAATAAATACAATTTGCAGCCACACAAGAAATAAATATATTGCTCTTGGAAAACATCTCCAAAAAAGAAAAAAAAAAAAAAGGATGCGTGGAGATCAGAGGAAATCACATTCTGTGACACTGGCAACAACGCAGTCTGTCCACCAGGAGGCACTGTTGTCTTTTAGTGAAACCTGTTCTCTTTGTGCGTCATATTCCATCAGAGTAGGGATCAATAATCATCCTGTCACCTAGAGATCTGATGACGGATCAATAATCATCCTGTCACCTAGAGATCCGATGACGGATCAATAATCATCCTGTCACCTAGAGATCCGATGACCGATCAATAATCATCCTGTCACCTAGAGATCTGATGACGGATCAATAATCATCCTGTCACCTAGAGATCCGATGACCGATCAATAATCATCCTGTCACCTAGAGATCTGATGACGGATCAATAATCATCCTGTCACCTGTAGATCCGGGGATGGATCAATAACCATCCTGTGATCAATGATGTGTCAATACAACAGGAAGCGATGTCATGACGCCGTTGTTTTCTGGGACTATTCTCCTCAAAGTGAGATTTCAAATGAACGCTGGTGTCTCGTTGGGATGTTGAACCTTGAAGGTTTGTGCGGGCGTGGCCCCAGTGGTGAAACACTATGTGATCCACCGCACACACAACATGGATGGAGGGTGGGGCTTTAAAAGGAGGAGCAGCGAAGACGGATAAAGAAGCTCCATCTGCCCGCGGGGGATTAGCAGCAGATTAGAATTACTGCTCCGCCATGTTGGTGGGCGGGGTCAAGGGGAGTCCAGACGCTCCAAACTCAACCCGCTCTGATCTCTGACACAAGATGGACGCCCTGAACACGCTGACGGCGTCCTCCGCTCCGCCCGCCTCTACTCCTCCCTCCTCCACTCCTCCCTCTTCTACTCCGCCCTCTACTCCTCGCTCTCCTCCTCCCTCTTCCCCTCCTCCCTTCCCTCCCTCCCTCTCCTCCCTCTCCTTTTCCCCCTCCCTCTCCTCCTCCTCTCTCCCCCCCCTTCCCCCTCTTCCCCGCCTCTCTCTCCTCCTACCTCTCCTCCTCACACTCCATCTTCCCCTCCTCTCTCCCCTCCTCCTCCCTCACACCGTCCCTCTCGTCCTCCCTCTCCTCCCTCTCCTCCCTCTCGTCCTCCCTCACCTCCTCCCTCTTCTCCTCCTCCCCCTCTATCCCTCCACCCTCCCTCTCCTCCTCCCTCCCTCTCCTCCTCCCTCTCCTCCTCCCCCCTCCCATTATCACATGAATACGCTGTCGCTCCTTTTTCTATCTGCGCCAGTGAAGCAACCGTCCAGTTTTTGTCCATTTCCTCAAAGCCCACGAAAACAACGACCCAAACCCTCGTGCAGCAGAGCCTTACACATTTCGGCCGCAGGGAGCCTTCAAACCACTATTGGCTGTTCGGGGGAAGCTGACGTGACTCCCTCTGCCGTCCCTCCCCCCCGGACGGCGATCGCTCCGGGTCACCTCCACCCGAGCCGGAGAAGAAACGCTCCGTAGAAAACAAAGAAAGTATTTACAGCCGGAGGGAAGGCGGAGCGGCCGTTCGCGGCAAACGTGGGGAAGGTTCCCGGCGGCTCCCGCTTCTCCTTCCGCTCGGACGACTCTCTGGGCCCCTTACGCCGCCTGGGGAGCCCGGGTTCAGGCACCGAGCGAACGCGCGACGGAGGCACCCGGGGCGTGTTTTCAAGCAGCCGCGTTTCGGGAGAGTTAAGACGCGAAACACTGTCGCTCGAAAGAGTTGGAACAGCAGCGATGTTGGAAACGCCCCCGCGCCTCGTTCATTTAACACGACTGTCTAACAAGCTACTTCTCAAGCCCGACTATCATCTCAATATTATACAAAAAAAAAAAAAGGGAATTTCCTTTAATAATAAGTAATAATAAGTCATGAGGGTGATGAGAATTCATAATGTAAAGTCATCTTAATGAGTATTGCACGTTGCATGCAATTTCCCGACCTACAGTATGAAATGGAACTGGAAATGGAGCAAAACACACACACGCGCGCTCATGCGCACACACACACACACACACACACACACACACGCACGCACGCACGCACACACGCGCGCGCTTAAAGACATAATTTTAAAGGTTTCGACCTATAACCCATTCTTGGAGACGCCTATCCGACAGTACCTCATTTTTCGAGCCCACATTGGCCGTTTTGGTCGTGCGGGGAGTTTAAAGATGGCCGCCCCTCGCGGCGCGGCCCCCCTCGGTGGGCGGCGGTTCGAGCGGGGGCCTCGTTTCACACGTAGCAGAGCGGTGGGAACGCGGGGGCCCCGCCTTGTAGCACACCAAAGACAATACACACACATGCAACATGGCTTCATCTCTGCATCCACCCCTATAGGTATTTTATACGCCAGTTTGTTGGGTTATTCCTTGCAAGTGCAACAAAACAGACGTACCGATAGAAGGTTATGATAGCGTATAAATAGATATACACACGCGTTGTATTTTAGTCGCGTATACGGGCGTATAGAGCGTAAGGAGCGGTGACCTCGCTGCTCCTCGTTGCGCGTCTCCATGTCCTCTACACCTCCGAGCTCGTCATGCAGTATAAATATACGTCACCTCGACTAATTTACAGAAAGGAAGAATTGTCCCAAAAGCTCACAGACAGAAACAAATGACAGGATTCCCGCCCTCTCCGGCTCCGTAACGGGCCATTGGTGCCGGCGCTGTGCTGGGGTTGGGGGGTGTAAACAGGGTTCCTACCGAACCGAGGGTGCCAATCCTGTGACAGGTTTCTGTGTGCTCGCGGGGTGGCGGAGGGATGGGGAGGGGGGGGGGCGGCTATCGCGGGTGTGCCGGGGGGGGGCGGAGGCTACTAGCCGGGGGCTAGTTGTTGGTGTTGATCCGCAGCTTGAAGGAAACCCGTCCGGCAAACTTGTCCCTCTCGTTGCCGAGGGGGATGTTGTTGGCGTTGATCTTGCACTCGATGTTGACGTCCTCGTTGGCCGTGATGTTGAGGAACTTGACGGCGACCAGCGGCTGCGAGTAGTTCACCTGCGGGGGCAGAAGAGTGCGTGATTCCCCGCCCCGACCCCCCCGCCCGGGCGTCTCGACGTTGGGTTCGCTCCCCCCGAGGGACGGGTCTTACCTGGGCTTTCTTGCCGTAGTACGGGTAGTACATGAGGTTGAACGTGCCGTTGGGAGGGAAGTACATTAGCTGTCCCAGTTTCTCGCTGTCTTCCCTCTGTGGGCGGTGAAATGCGCTCGTTACTCATCACAACCGCGGAGGGCTCTCTCGCGAGCGGTCGGCGCGGACCCACCGCCGCCTTACGTGTCGGCGGCACGCTTCAGCGATCCCAAACCCGAGTCGCCGCTTCGAAACAAAGACTCAACTCACCACCACCACCACCACGAGACTAGACTAGTGCTATGACTCTATGTACACGGTCACCACGGAGCCCAACGCGGTCCTTACCCATTCGTCCTTCCCCACTTTGTATCTCTGGGTGTCAGTGAGAGGGGCGGAGCGCGACGGAGAAGGAGAGAAAAGAGAGAAAGCGGCGGCAACAAAAAAAAAAAAAAAATTGAGATGAGGATGGGGGGGAGGGGGGCACGCAGAAGAGGCGGCGCAAAACAAACGACGGTTCTGGTTCAGGTTGCGGTTGGTGAGGGCCACAGGGAGGGTGAGGGGGCGGATGGAGGGTGGAGGTGAGGCGCCATCGCTGCAAATAAGCCCGAAATAGAAGTGGGAGTTTACCTTTGCGCCGCAGGTGACAAACGGCGCTTGTCCGTTCTTTCCGGGCAGCATTCCGATCACCTGGCGAGGAGGAAACTTCTGTTACACAAACCACAAACATGTATAACATCCCATATTTAACATCCTAGTTCAATACTGAATTTGGAAACAGGAGATTGTGCCCAAAGTTCCACGTGACTCCAACGGTTGACGTCTGCTTTGATTGTTTCCAGCCTCTCGCGTGAGTCAACAACGTCCGATCAATCGATAAATGCAGATTTCAATCCAATAAAAATGGAAAAAGCAACATTCACCGTCGGTGCGGTCACCGCTCGTCGCCTAGCAACAGCATCCCTCTTTGCAACGCCTGTTTCTCCCTCCTTTCATACCCGATTGAGCTTGATGATGATGCATGGCCTGCCGTCTTGGTAACCATAGTAACGGTCGTTGATTCCGGAGCAGTCCTCCAGCACGGTGCGGTTGAACTGACAGGAGCACTTTGGGTTGTTCTTCACGTCGCCGCTGTCCTCCTGCACAAAGTACTGGTCCGGCGTGCACTCGTCGTTCTTCTGGGTCTGCACCGAGTTGTTGTACGCTGCGGAGGAACCAAACCGTTTGCTTTCGTTTCTTTATGTGTGTTTAGAGGAATGAGGTCCAGGCTGAAGCTGCCAGTGCTACGAGACAAACTCACGGGCCAGGAACTTGTCCAGCGCCTGGGCGTACAGGTCCCAGCTCTCGGTGTTGTGGATGTTGTACACGATCTCCAGAGACTCGGCCGATTTAGGTCTGATCATCATGCCTGAAGAGAGAGAGAGAGAGAGAGATGGAAAGAGAGATAGAAAGAAAGAAAGAAAGAAAGAAAGAAAGAAAGAAAGAAAGAAAGAAAGAAGTAAAGAAAGAAAAAGCAGTATGCCTTGTATAAATTGTATAACTAGTATAACTAATATACCTAGTATAAATAGTATAAAAAGTATAAATAGTATAAAAAGTATAAATAGTATAAATAGTATAAAATGTATAACTAGCATGACTAGTATAAGCTGTAAACCTAATATAACTAGTATAACTAGTATGACTAGTATGACAATATAAATAGTTTAACTTATATAAATAGTATAACTAGTATAACAAGTATACCTAGTACAACTACCATAACTAGAATAAATATTATAACTAGTATACCTAGTATATCTAGCATAACTAGCATGACTAGTACAACTAGTAGAAATTGTATAATTAGCATAACTAGTATAACTAGTATACCTAGTATAACTATTATACCTGGCATAACTAGTATACCTGGTATAACTAGCAGGGCTAGTATAACTAGTGTAAGCAGTGCTGCACCTGGTGTGGAGAGCCTGTCCTGCCAGGTGGGTTTGTGGTCGTCCAGGGTCTGCAGCATGACGTACATGGTGAGGGTGAACAAGCCGGCGAGGAAGATGTAGAAGACGAGGTAGAAGAGGAGGATCAGACCTGCAGCATCACACACACACAACACGTCTGAGATGGAAAGGACACGTTACCTGATCAGAACCAGTTCACCTCCCTTACACCAGATGGGTTAGCTTCCTGCGTCTCCAGGAAAAAACAATGCTGCTGTTTACAGTATACTGTATATACCATGTATATATTCATATATACAGTGTATATATATATATATATACATATGTACAGCATCTCATCATTTTGGGTCACTCTCACACATGAACTTTCACACCCGCTCTGAGACTAAACATGAGCGCTGTCCTTCCCCCGAGTCTAAATGTGGGGAATTAAGGCAGGATCGAATGGCTGGCCCTCGTCCAATTTCATCCTCGGGTTTCACTGACAATGGCGGCCAACAGGCGGGTGGTGACAGACGGGGTGAGGGGCGGAGGGAGGAGGAAGACCACCTGGAGATTAGGGCGGAGGGCCAGGGGATTACAGCAGAGAATGGACCTGGATAACAAGTCCAGGCGCTCGGGAGGACACCAGAGAGTTAAGGAAACCGTTTCCAAAACAAAGGACTTCAAGGTCTCTGTTTCTAAATAAATAGAGTTACATCTGATGAGACACTTCAACCCAAAATAATAAAACATGGAATGAGCGGACATCCCTCGCCTCAAGTTCCAACACCTGATACCAGCACTGGGGAGCGGCACGGGGCCCGAACTGTCAGCTCTGCTGGACCCCCAACATGGAGCTCACACCACTGGAGCTCCCCCGGACAGCGGACCCTACACCGCAGGCTCAGGCCCATGCCTAGCTTCCAGACACCCGGCCCCACACTGCAGGGCTCAGGCCCGGGGCCCACTCAGCCGGCCCTACACCGCAAAGCTCAGGGCCGGGTCCCACCCACCGGGCCCCACGCTGCAGGGATCAGGCCCGGGTCCCACTCACCAGGTCCCAAACCGCACGACTCAGGCCCGGGTCTCACACACCGCAGGGCTCAGGCCCAGGCCCAGGTTCCACACACCGTACCTCACACCGCAGGGCTCTGCCCCATGTCCCACACACTGGGCCCCACACCACAGACCCAACACACTGGGCCCAGCAACGCAAGCCCAGGCCCAGGTTCCACACAGCGGGCCCCACACTATAGGACTCAGGCCCAGGTCCAACACACCAGACCCCACAATGTAGGCCCAGGCCCATGTCCCACACACCAGGCCCCAAACTGCAGGCCCAGAACCAGGCATCACACCGGGCCCCACACACCAGGCCCAGGCCCATGTCCCACACACCAGGCCCCACACTGCAGGCCCAGGCCCATGTCCCAAACACCAGGCCCCACACCCCAGCCCAGGCCCATGTCCCACACACCGGGCCCCAAACTGCAGGCCCAGAACCAGGCATCACACCGGGCCCCACACCCCAGGCCCAGGCCCATGTCCCACACACCGGGCCCAACACTGCAGGCCCAGGCCCATGTCCCAAACACCGGGCCCCACACCCTAGGCCCATGCCCCAGGTCCAACACACTGGGCCCCACACCACATGGCTCAGCCGGCCCAGGGGAGCAGTGGGACTATGTGTGTGTGAACTTTGGGACTTCCAAGGATATGAGCGGAAATGGAAAAGCTGAGTGTGTATCTGTCACTTTGTACGTCCAGACACAGGAGCCCAGAATAATCCAAATGGACTTTTGGGAATAAATCGACAAACAAACTACAAATGCAAAGCAACATGGGGGAGGCATTGATCATGTCCAGTGTTCGAGGTGCAGGCAGCAAGATGGTGTTGGATTTACAGTCGGGCCTGCCTGCCCGGGGCGATGACGGACGCCCAGGCCTCTCTGTTTCAGCCTCGCTTCCTTCAGAGCCAGAGTTGAAAGAGGAGAATGAGACGAAGGGGAGGGGCTGCCCAGGCGCCCTACGCTCCCTGGACATGGCCCTTCTCTTCCTGAATTAATTACGATGACATTTTGCAAATTTGCTTTGTGCTGGCCTGATCAAACACAGCTTTGAACTCAAAGAGAATAAACCTTTTAAAAATCCTCTAACGAAAAACATGTTCTGTATGTTTTTTTCGACATGAACAAAGTGGATAATCAGACAAATTCATAGTTATATTCATATTTGTATTTATGGCCTGTGTCCCACTAAAAAACCCACTAAAAACGGAAAGGATATATGCCTTCATTTGGTTATTATAGGTTGTGTGAAGACACTGAAATCAGTGTATTCCAGTGTAGCTTTTATTCCACTTTATCATTGGTGCCTTCCGACTTTTTCAGGCATATACACAAAATATGAAAGACATTGCTTTGGCGTCCTCACTGGAGTAGTTCTAAATGTAATTCTATGAACATATGCTGTACTACACTGGTGATTGGAAATGGAAAGACCTAAATGAGTGGTTGTACTAGAGGATGGTCCACGCCACACAGGGACACCCAGGTACAGTACGACTGGTGCCCTGGGGCCAATGAGTAAACGCTAAGTCGGAAAACCAAGTATAGCAGGTCTACATGTGGTGGCTTACGACTGAAATAGCCTAATTAACAGCCTTAGAAGGCAGCTTAAAGAGGCCGCCCGTCCTAGAAGCACCTGGGATGGACTGAGCTGGATTAAGTGATGCATTGTGGGAAGATTCCCCCAAAGCCACAGTCAATGATTCCCCAGTCTAGTATTATAGGACTCCCTGCATTCATGGGCGACGATGATGAATTTCTGCTGATGAAGAAATGAATCCTCTTGTCCGTATGGGCCTGTGGAGGGCTCAGGAACTGCACTTTCCTCTTTGAATTCACCCGATTAACAACGAGAACGAGACGAAAAGCTAAGTTTCCGAAAGTGATGCACCAAATTGAAAGCATCACTGGTAGCCAGTGAAGTCATTAGATTAGGATTAAATCCCTCACTGATTTACTCACACTTGGAAGGGTGGGGTTGGGGTGGAGGCGATACAAATAGCATTTGGCGCCCGTCTTTCCTCAGATTAAAATCCTCCAATGTCACTGGAACGGGCCATATGGGCACAGTCATGCAATAAATTTTTCAAACAGTCTGCATACAGCCCGGCTGCGTGGACGGAAAATACATGCGGCGCGTGGCAACGGGAAGAAACACAAGCTGTAAATAAAAGACATCATGAATCAGTCATAGTTTGTGCCTCTGTCCATGTATTCCTTCAACAGAAAGAAGCTCCTTTTATTATAATGTGTAGAAGGTAGCTTCCAACCGGTGGGAGGCGCACTGCGCAGAAGGAAACCACTGAAATTTATTCACAAATACAGGGGAAAAAAAAAAGACCCAGAACCGGGGAGGGGAGGGGGGTGCGAGCCAAAATGCCGCATTTGGGTTTCAGCACCACCGCCTCCTGGACAGCGACCCGTCCTGCAGCCCTGCGTGCCCCGCACCCCGCGCTGCAGGGCGGGGTGCGGGGCTCTGCCTCCTCCGTCACCAGGCTGGACGTGGCTGGAGCTGCTGGGGGACCTGGTTCGGGGTGGGCAGGGGGGTTCGGACCTGCATGGGCAAGGGGGCTCGGACCTGCATGGACAGGGGGATTCGGACCTTCATGGACAGGGGTTTCGGACGCGGATTGACTCACCCCAGCTGCTCGCCGTCCTGCCCAGAAACTCCCGCGTCCTCGGGTTCCATATGTACTCCTTCCAGGCGCCTTTCTCTCCATCCTTTGGCATTTTGTCAAACGGTTTGTTCAAATGTTAAATTCTCTGCAACGGAACCGGTTCAGGAGAGGTGTGGTCCGGTTGGCAGCCAGGTGTTGCTCGTGGGGGGAAAGAGCCCTAATGCAGCCTGTCTCCCTCTCCCTCAGCTCCTGTCTGCATGCCGCAGAGTTTTGATGAGTGCTGCAGAAATGTGGTGATACTGCGGTAAAGCCTGAACCCCCCCACCCCACCCCACCCCACCCCACCCCACACACCACCTGGCCCCGCCCCCTGATCCAGATAAGCCCCGCCCTCCCCCCCCCCCTTTCCCCTCCTCCATACGTCAAAGCGCTGCCATCTTGCCGCGGTCTCTGACTGCAGCGCTGCATGGTGTTACATTACATATTGTATTTCTAATATGTTTTCATACATCTAATTTTCATTTTAGACCTTCTTATTTACAAATGACGCTGTTTTGCCTTTGCACCAAATAAAGCTTAATACGTATAATATACTGGATATAAATGGTAAATGGATGGCATCTTATATAGCGCTTCTCCAGTCTTGCGACCACTCAAAGCGCTTTACAACACATGCCTCGCATTCACACACACACATTCATAGATCGATGACGGCGGCAACCATGCATTGTGGACACTTGCTCATCGAGAGCAGTTAGGTGTTCAGTGTTTTGCTCAAGGACACTTCGGCGCGCTGCCAGGGAGGAGCCGGCCCAATAAAAAGTGTTTTATTATTTTTCCTGGTTTTACTACCAACCATCCCACCCCACCCCTTAGCCCTTGCTATGGACGACCGTTTTGAAAGTTGTGGCACTTCTGAGAAATCGATCGGCCATTTGAATTGCTGCTATTTTAGTCAGAGCGCCACTTGATGGCGGCGACGGTATTGACGTGTCTAGGTCCCTGCTCCGCCGCCTCTCTTGGAAGCACCCAACCATCTGCAATGCACAGCTGCCTGGATGATGAGAGGGAACTCCACATCACTGTTACCGTGGGAACCAGAGCAACCTGCAGCTCATGTTCCATTTGCTCTGCAGAATACATCTGGCCACCCTCCCAGTTAAACAGATTTCCATAGACCTCATCAGGGTCGAGCCAATCACAACCGTTTATCTTATCTTATCAGCGGGTTGAATACGTTGATGATGCAGAGGAGGGCCGTTGAGGCACCTTACCAAGATGGCTGCTGCTGACGTGGAACATCCTGTTGACTCCGCTATCACCGTTGAGGCACCTTACCAAGATGGCTGCCGCTGGCGTGGCACGATCTGTTGAATCATCTATGGTGACAGTATTATTGTATTGTGATTGGTTGGTTGTAGGTCTATCCAATTGTGTCCAGAGACTTTAGTCTGCGGACTACCAGCACAGGCTGCATCAGTACACTCTGCACCAGTGCAGGCTGCAGCAGTGCAGACTGCACCAGTACAGGCTGCACCAGTACAGGCTGCACCAGTACAGGCTGCACCAGTACAGGCTGCAGGAGTACAGACGGAAGCAGTACAGGCTGCACCAGTACAGGCTGCAGGAGTACAGACTGCAGGAGTACAGGTTGCACCAGTACAGGCTGCAGGAGTACAGACTGCAGGAGTACAGACTGCACCAGTACGGGCTGCACCAGTACGGGCTGCACCAGTACGGACTGCACCAGTACAGACTGCAGCAGTACAGACTGCAGCAGTACAGACTGCAGCAGAGCAGCATGGACTGTAATAAAGGAGTGGTGTCATACAACTGGATGCCATAAAAGCCTTTTAAAGTGAATAACTAGTTTATCCCTCTTTATGTGGGAGCGGGGTCTGGTCTCAAAGTAGGACTGCTGTTCCCATGGCAATATGCAATGATTCTTAAAGGCACAGTCTGTCTATATTGCATTTTATTCTCTTGTATTTTGTTAGTATAAACACATTTTTAAAATGATTTAATGGTGCAGCGTGTAGAATTTACGAAACAGACTTGGCAGAAATGGAATAAAATACTCCTAAGTATTTTTTCATGAGTGTATAATCCCATGAAAATAAGAATCATTGTGGTGGTGTTACCTCAGAATGAGACGTTTTTATCTACATAGGGAGCCGGTGCGCTCCATGAAGGCCGCCATGTTGCACCGCCATGTTTCTACAATGGCCCAGAAGGGACAAACCAAACACTGGATCTAGAGAGGGCTAGGGCTGTTCAGTTGGTTTGCGATCAGCAACCTCAACCTGAGATGCCACTGAATTCCACATACTTGCACCTACAAAAACAGCTCGATTTTATAATGAAACGCCACGGTAAAGCATTTATCCAAACACAAGTTCCCATATCAAGGAATTTGTGAACAGTCCTTTGGATTAACAGGGAAACTCATGACGCCTCTCTGCGCCTCAGCATCACACTGTGGGCGGAGGTGGAAAAACGGGTTCAGAAAAGTAACATTTCACAACATCAGCACAACCCAGAGGCCCAACCGCACAGTGAGTGTGGATCATGGTGGAGAAAAGACACAGCAGGATGAAAAAAAAACATAAAACCTGAGGTGTGCGTGTACATCTGAGGAGGCCTCTGTGTGTGTGTGTGTGTGTGTGTGTATGTGTGTGTGTGTGCGTGTGTGCGTGCGTGTGTGCCCGCGATCACGTGTATAAATCCACGAGAGCTGCGGTGAGCAGGGACAGTAGCGCCACCTATTTGAGACCCAGGAGGTTGCAGCACGTGTTGTGTGGAGTCCAGTGGGAACATGATGTCCTCGTTCACCTCTCTGGGAATCTTTTTTTTTTTTTCTTCTACCAAACCAACAATATAGAAATGTGACCAAAACATCAAGAAATGTAAAAATGTCATTATATAAAGTTCATTATATAAAATTTATTTAATGACAATATCAATGCAAATATAGCACTACAGTGATTTCCAAGGTACACCGTATCTTACCATATCAATATAGTATGGCACTCATATATGGCCACTGTTTTAGTAGACACACAAAACCAACAGCTTCTGTAAACTATTATGAAATGATTCCTATAGTTTAATATAGATCATTTAAAAATAATAATAAAAAATAAATACATAAAATACGGTGATTACTTGGTATCTGATAGGAAACTGGGCACGTTGGATCAATATCATGTGAACATGTTCAGTGTCAGGTATCTGCATGCATTGCACTTGCCCAGTTGTTTGCAGAACGGGTGTATTAAAAAAAAATAAAAAAAAATAAAAAAGGCAAAGCAGTGGCTTTGTTACATTGACCCAAATATCGAGGTGTTCCTTTTTCCATCGGGTCTAACCGTACATTTTGGTGCTAACTATCAAAACAACAACAACCAAGAGACATTCAAGCGCCTTAACACTGTCACAGAGGGCGTCACTCTTCCAGGTACAAGCTCCATTTCACTTGGCGTTTGGAAATATGTAAAATATGCAGGGTGACAATAACCACCGTACAGATCACGTGAGTCTTGGGTGAACACCAGTAGTTCAAAGGAAGCAGCAAAGTATTTAAAATGTCAAGACGATGAGCTCTTGAGATCTGTACACAAATAAAAATGGATGTAGAAAAAGGCATAAATAAACATTTCACTGCTTAAAGGGAGTCTTGCATAAATTACACAACGGTTGTACTGTGCCTTGTTCAGTGGGCTCTCTATTATTATTATTATTATTATTATCATCATCGTCATCATTATTATTATTTGTATTATTATTTTTATTATTTTTATTATTATTATTAGAATGCATGGACTGGCTGCAGCAGGTCGAGGATCCATTATTTTAGAAAAAAAACTAAAACAAGGTTTATGTTTATACAGTATATGCTACATAATATATATTGATTACAAGTATGAAAATGGAAATAATTGCTACATTTTCAATACAGTTGTACATATCTATTTACAGTACATCAGGGCGTGGTTCCTCTCGGTGTGTAGCGCGTTTTGTGCAGCGTGTTCCGGCGGCGTTCCGTCCGAGGGGGAGGGACACTCCGCACCGTGTCAGTGCTTCTGTTTCCTCTGGAACAATCACTTCTGTGCAACTGTGGTCGTGTGAGTTTTTTTTTTTTTTATTTTAATTTTTTTTTTTTAAGTCGTTTCTATATTTGGCTGGACTGCACAGCATGTGCCAACGGTCAATCTTTTTTATCGTCATTCCCCAAAGGATCCCATTTCTTATATCCCAATCATATTAAAGATCTTAAATATTTAAAATTCTGACATGATCAACTCTACACATATATATATATTTTTTTTTTTTTTACAATACTGTATGTCTATTGTGACATGCAGAGAATCACACAGTAAATATGACTTCTTCAAGTCTTAGATATGTTAGGCCGGTTGACACAAGTTTGAATTATATTGCTCCAACATCGGGAGCATATTGCTATAAAATTGCAGAAATGTTGAGAAAGAAACTATATTTACATTACAAATATGCAAAGAGTTAGGTAGCTTTTACTGCTCAGTGGTGATTATTTGCATCCACAACGACAATCTACCGAGACATCTTATATGCATTCACAATTCCAAGACACACTGCAACATCTTACTGGTGAGTTTGGCCTTTTTCTGATCGTACTCGTGAGTAGTTTTCTTTTTTTCTTTTTTTTACACGTGACAGCGGTTCAGTGCACTGGTCGCTGTCCAAGTCAGGAGGATATTTCGTCTCCTCTCCGCTCGTTTGGCAGAAATAAATATTGAATTAATTGGCAAACAGGACACATCAAGAAGGACGCAAAGAGCAAGTATAAACCAAGGGGCTAGGAAACTGATTCAGTCTGATTGATATTTTTGCTCACTCCTTTATCTGAAAGACGTCGTCTTCATTGAGATCACACACTGGGCGCGGCCCCCCCCGCGTTCGTCAGTTAAACCTTTCGCTGATCGATCTCACGTCACGAGGGTGAGAAGATCTCCTCCTCGCTCTGATCGTATCCGTGCCACCCCACCCCGCCGTTTTCAATCGTACTTCGTGTTCATGGATCAACCATCACAGCCCTCAGTGATGAACCTCCGTGGCCGGGCCCTCAGATGGCCGTGTCCCACACTACGGCCTGGGGCCTCTGGCAGGGCGGCGTGCCAGTCTTACGGGGCTCAGGTGTCCGTCTCCAGCTGGGCAGGATGGGCATACTGTCCTGCTTGCACAGGCTTTTGTCTGGACGCCTGTGGGCCTTGATCTCTTTGCACAGGCAGCGCTTGCGCTCGATGACCTCCAGCAGCTTGCCGTCCCGCTGGGTCTGCGCCGCCACGGACTGGGCGGTTCCCCCCGCGACGGGAGGCTGTCCCTGCGCCAGCTGAGCCAGGTGCTGGAACTGCAGCTGGAGATGGTGCTGTTGCTGGAGCTGCTGGAGCTGCTGCTTCAGCTGGAGCTGCTGCTGGTGGAGCTGGAGCTGCTGCTGCTGCCGGGAGACACTGGGGCTGCAGGGCGCCCGGGACGGAGGGAGGCCGTGCACCTGAACACAGAGGGGTGGGGGGGAGGGCGTGGCAAGGCCAAGGCATTAGGATTCCGTGCAGCACAGCCTGCATCATCATAACCACTGCATTGCTGTAAGCACAGAAGAACCCAACCCCGAGCCCCCCACCCTGCCCCGTATGCAGCGCCTCCGGCCGGCCAGCAGGGGGCGGTGCGGCACCTTCCTAGCCGCTCGGAGGGGCGGCTCAAAGCAAGCACGCATGCACGCAGTCTCTGCAGCAGCGCCCTCAAACTGCGTCAGCATTTGTAATCCAGCCAAGAGGCTGGGCAGAATGTGCTGCTATTGGCCTGCAGCTCCACTCCACAACACTCCACGGCTCACAGTGGAAGCACGCTCGCTGTTCCATCGCTGCCTACGTCACCGCTTACATCTCTTCTGCTCTGACTCTTCTGAGGCTGGCAACAACCCTATTCTGCTCCGCAGACATATCTACCAGCTATAAATAGACCTGCAGGAGCCGCCTCTCCACCCTGAGTGGAACTATTATCATTAGATACAATAGTAAAGCCTGCAGCCGATCTGGGCGTCTGCGATTAGAAAGATAATGTGTACATGTCTGTTAGATCCTCACCTGCTTCAGGGCTTCTCGTGCTGGTAAACTGCTCTGCCTCTGGACGTCTCCTCCACCTGCCTGCCTCACGCCGGAGGTGGAGGAGGAGCGGCCCAGCCGCCCCACTTCTGGTATGGGATGAAAGAAAGAAAAAAAACATCATAACGATGTCGGCTCATGCAGCATGATAATATACTGTAACAGTATAGATGTGCAGGGCTGTGATTGTGAGATTTAATGGAAGAGTTAACGGAGCCTGACATTTATGTATCGTGACAGGAACGAATATTTCCTATAAAACCAAACGATGATTCATATTGTAGACTAATCACTTCTGATGACACTGGTTTGTCATCTCTATATCTACGCTTCACGTGTCTTCTTTTGTGCATGAAAAATCTGAATGAAAACAAAAGTGGAACTCTGCTGAATAAACACGTGGGGCGGGACGCTGATGCAGATGTAAATGAGGAAGTCGTCTGTGTTTCCTGCGGAGGAAGAACCTCGGGAGGTGTTTGCTGTCTTCACGGCGTGGCAGGGGAATTCTTTTGCAAACTCATGAATTTTGGATGAATATTTAGAACAACAGGAAACCATTTGGGTAATTGTACAATCACACTCAGGACGGTTCTATTTTTTGTTTTACAGTACGACTGTTGATGCTGCAACATTGGTTCACACATGTTTCTATCCATCTATCTGTCTATCTATCTATCTATCTATCTATCTATCTATCTATCTATCTATCTATCTATCTATCTATCTATCTATCTATCTATCTATCTATCTATCTATCTATCTATCTGTCAATCTATCTATTTATCTGTCTGTGTGCCTCTCTGTCTGTCAACGTGTCTCACCACAAAGGTAAGTTCAAGTACTATCCTGGTAAATAACACTACAGCCTCATAGCATTTAACTATTTTCCATCCTTTTATTGAAAACTCTCAGCGGCCCTTCAAAAGTAAAGTATTTGTACCTGAATTCACAGGGTAAGAGATGGTTTTATCTCAGAGAAAGGAGGCGGATGCGGAGGCAGGTAAAGTGAAATCTGTTTGGAGGAACTTGTGTGAAATAGAGAACCTAAGAAAGACTGAATAGAAGAAAACCCTGGAGCCTGACGACTTGAAGGAAAACCTACAGATATGAGGACGTCTCCTAATAGGGAGCCTCAAGCTTCTTTTTGTTGTGTGACGGATTTTAAGTGGAGGGTTCTTGGACTATGAGCGGCTCCCACCTCCATTGCGGCAGGCGGGGAAGGTCTGGCAGGGGAGAGGGAGTCCCGCTCTGGGCAGGGCCCTGAAGCCTTGGCTGCTCTCCACGCCGCTGAGGGATTCGCTGTGACCGAGGCCCCGTCCGCTGGCACCGCTGAAATGCACCGGGATGCCCGAGTGACCTCCTCGGGACCCCATTCCCAGCTCTTCCTTGTCCATCCTCAGCAGGGCATCAGCGCTGCCGTTCCACGCACGGCCATCGTCCTCTGAGTTTGGGAAAAGGCAAAATAATGAGGCCGGGCGCATTCAAGGACATATAAACGAAGGAGCCCAGGTAGACTGGCTGATTGCTCAGCATTAGCCAACCGGGATCCTTATCCTACATGGTAAACATCAACTACAGACCTTATTATTGTGTCATTTATACAAACTGCACGTCCTCATTTCCCAAAGCACAATAAAATGCCAATAAGTTACTGACTCACTCTCTGTTTCTCTGCTCCCATGGCTGAACGACAGCTTCCTGTGCATGGGCCAGTAAGACCCCTCATCTGGAAATCCAAAGCCCGCACTGCTCTCCCAGGGCATGAAGCCAGACTTGGCCTGGAGGGAACCGGAGCCTCCGTTAATTTTGGACGCCCCGTCCCCTCCGCCTGAGAGACCCGAGGCATGTTGCAGGGAGGACACTTGAGAGCTGCCTCGGAGGCTTTCGTAGGCCGGGGGCCTGCGGAAGCCCACCGAGGGGTAGGTCCACAGCAGCGGGCTGTCCGAGGAGGGAGGCTTGTAGGCTGGCAGGCCGTGCGGGGTGTGAGAACGAAGGTGGGGACGCGAGTGGGGCCGCTGGGAGGACGATAGCGGCGTCGGGATTGAGCTGCTGCTGCCTTGAGCCGTATGGCCGGGAGCGATGTCCCCATGTCCTTCTCTGTCACGATCCCTCTCTCTTTCCCTTTCCTTCTCCTTTTCTCTGTGACTCTCACGATCTCTGTCCTTGTCTTTTTCCCTATCTCTATCTCTCTCCCTGTCCCTATCTCTTCCCCTGTCCCTGTCCCTGTCTCGGTCTCTGTCCTTATCCCTGTCCCGGTCTCTGTCCCGGTCTCTGTCCCTGTCCCGGTCTCTGTCCCTGTCCCGATCTCTGTCCCTGTCCCGGTCTCTGTCCCGGTCCCGTTCTGATTTGTCTGATTTTAAGAGGAAGCTGACAGACTTGCCTTCCTTCCCTGAACCCTGGCTCTGCGTCTGGGTCTGAGCCGACACTTGGCCGGAGCCCTGGGAGCTGCTCTTGGTCGGAGCTGGGGAATCTCCCCTCTCGGGCTTGCGGTAGTGATGGTAGTGCGAGGGGCGGTGGTGAGGGTGGTGGTGGTGGTGCGAGAAAGGGGAGGTGGATTTGGACGAGGGGGGAAGCGGTGTGGAATGGCTCCTGGCCCTTAGTCCCGGTGCCGGTCCCAGCTGGGACTCTCTGCTGTGTTTGTCCTGCTGGGAGCTGCTCCCCCCAGACGACTCCTTGGAGCCTGGCAGGGGCACCGGGAGGCTGGAGGGGGGGATAGATGAGGAGGAGGTGCCAGCTTGAGTTGTCACACTGGAGGTTTGAGTCCCCTGTTTGGCGGAGGCAGCGGCCTTCTGCTGCACCCCGACCCCGCTGGACGCTGCTGCCGGCTGGGGGAAGGCAAGAAGCGGGGGGCGGTGCTGGAGCAGATTGGGGAAGGGCGCAGGGATCTTTGTGCCGGACTCGGTCTCTGATTTAGTCCCCGGCAGCAGGTAGGGCGTAGGGGCTCGCGGGGTGTGTGGGCTGGAGGAGAGGACCAGGGGGACTGGGGTGGACGAGGTGGAGGACGGCAGAGGTGAGGAGTGGGATATGGACACCGTGGCTTTGGGTTTGGAGCAGGAGGGCGAGGAGGACGAGGGCCGGGGCAGAGGGGAGGAGCTGCTGGAAGAGGAAGGCGCCGAGTGGTAGTGTTTGGAGCTTTTCAGCTTCTCGTGCTTCAGGGGGAGGCGTCGCTGAGCCTCCCTCTCCTCCCTGTCCTGCTGAGGGTACTTCATCTCCTCGTAGATGGCCTCGCATAGGTCCGATTCCGAGTCCGGCGTGGTGGCCACCGGAGTGACGGGGTGAGGCGTGGCCGTCTGGCTCTCTCTGGTGAACACCTGGCCCACCATCTCGATGTAGACCGGCTCGTCGTCCCCGTCGCCTCTCTGCGTCTGTGTCTCTGCCGTTTGGAAGGGCAGGGATGCAGAGGAGGTCGCGCGAGGAGGCGGAGGGTCGAAGGACAGCTGGGTGCTGGGGCTTCTCTTGGGTTTCAGCGGAGGAACCTTCTTCATCTCCCCTGAGTCGGACTTCTTCATACCTGTGGGGGTAAGAAACACGTCAAGGTGGAACAAGAGCGAGGACCGTCGCCGAACACTCGAAAATCGAAATCGAGCGTGTCCTACCGTTCTTCTTCTCCGAGTGTTTGGGGTGAGTGGGTGGGGGAGGCGGGGGCGCATCGGGGGGTCCTCTGGGGTCACTGGAGGAAGCGCTGAGTCGGGTACTGGGGTGACGTTTGGGTTTAACAGGTGGGCAGCGGCCGCCATGTTGGGACTGCGTGTCTGAGTAGTCACCGTTCTCCAGATCGGCATCGCCGGCGCCGACTGCGTGACAGGACTGCGAGCGCGGGGCCATGGCCGAGGCACAGGAGTGTGGGGACAGGTCCTGGGAGGCTGGCATGGTCATGAAACCCATCCGGAAGTGCCGGCGGAAGGACGCCAAGTCCCGGCCCTTACCAACAGTGGCCGAGGGGTCATTCTGCGTGGAGCTGCGGTGGCGTGAAGGGTTAGGAGAAGAAAACAAACATTCCACCATGAAGCAATAAACAGAAACATTAACCACCCTTCATCAGGGCTCCTTCATCTTCCCACTTGTGGTTGTTCATGAGGAATAAAGCCAATGAACAGTCTGCCTAAATGGTCTTTCAGTCGCTTAGATTTAGTGACCACATCCCACATGCTGCGGGGCACCGTGCACCCAATCGTGATGGTTGCACCACGTGGGTGACATAATCCATCGAACAGCATTTCATAATACTGAGAGAAAACTGTGGTCATTCCATTAGGAGCAATTTAAAACTCCTCTGATTGCTGAGGGTTTCATCCAAGCATATTGGCAACATGTCTCCAACTATTTACAACTACATAAAACTACTACTTCCACCATAATTCAAACAAGAGGAGACAAGATTGGCGGGATGACAGGACATCAGAAATTAATTCCCTGATTTAAACATTCAAATTTTAACAACCAAAAGTAAAAGGCGTAGTGCAACGTCTGACTGTGAGTGAAACTAGTCACCATTTCAGGATTCCATGTTGAAGGAACCATGTGCTTGGCTCAGGCCAAGGCGGTTATATTACCTTCACCTGTTCACTGTTGATTTTTCATTTCGGTGGGTTTGGGAGAAGCTGGCTCTGTACAGTATTTCAATGACTGGGGTTACTGCTACGTGTTTACTTTCTCACAATAAAGCAGATGCAAGCCAGTACACAGATTTATTTCATCCCTACACACGTATAGATGTAAAAAGAGCCATGCTGGCCAAGCTTTCTGGCCGCGGTCCAGCCAGAGACGAGGCCATTCGGTCCAATCTCCCTCGAAAATCCTCCAAAACCTTCCAATGTGTCTGAATTGGAGCAGTTCTGCAAAGGAGTGTGGGCTAAATACCTCCACAGCGATGTCAGACATCAAATAAATGATATCAAATTAAAGGATGTGTTTGGCTGCGGTTATTGCTGCTAAAGATAAAGGGACCAGTTACTATGTTTAATATGTCGTTGACTTTGTCTGTATTTTATCACTTCTTTCATTAAATACATTGAATTATTTCAGAAATGTGTTTTCTCGGGTTCCTTTTGACCTGGAAGACCTGGAAGCATTCACTGTGACAGTATGAAATAAGGTAAAAGGTACAGCTGGACATCAAACGTCTTATTGACTTTGTGAAGTGACAACACTCAAGTGACAGTGACAAAACGATGGATCAACGACATGTCACCAGTCTCTGTTTTTCATCTCACAAGGTTTATATCCTAACATGTCTCCGTGAGAGAAAGGGAAGAAACATGAGTTTGGAAATGTACGAATGTATGCCTGGAGAAGTTAAAAAAATCTGTGATTCCAAGCATACAGTTAAATGCTTAATTTATGCCGTAATGCTGCGTGAGCGCTCCTTGAGAGCCATGTTGGGTTGTTTCCTTTGGCAATCTGTGAGTGTGTGGATGCTGTACAGGACAGTATCTGCGTCACATGGAGCCGCTCTGTAGCATCACTCTGTGGAGCCACTCTGTAGCCTCGCTCTGTAGCGTCGCTCTGTGGAGCCGCTCTGTAGCGTCGCTCTGTGGAGCAGCTCTCTAGCATCGCAGCTCTCTAGTATCGCTCTGTAGCATTGCTCTGTGGAGCCGCTCTCTAGCATGGCTCTGGCGAGTTGCTCTGTAGCGTCGCTCTGTGGGGCCGCTCTGTAGCATCGCTTTGCAGTGTTGCTCTGTGGAGCCTCTCTGTAACGTCGCTCTGTAGCCGAGCTCTGGAACATCACTCTGTAGCTGAGCTCTGTCGCCGAGCTCTGCAGCGTCGCTCTGTAGCTTCGCTCTGCGTTCCCATGAGGCCGTGCAGCCGAGGCCTGGACAATTGGAGCAATTTAATGTTCAAGGATGCGAAATGTGAGCAGCGGAGGCAGCACTGATGCTGCTCTGTGCAGAACAGATATGCAACTGTTTGCTTTCTCATCAAATTATGCAAGGAAATGTGTGTGTGTGTGTGTGGGGGGGGGGGCACTTGTCATAATACCACCACATAATGCTAATGTGACACAGAAACCATGGGGCCATTTCAGCCCAGAACAAACGGCTGCAGCTTGTTTCAGAATGAGATGCTCTGGATTCCTTCTCCTGGTTCTCCCATCTAGAGGAATTAATCATAACAGTTTACCCATCGCACAAACCCCAGGCCCCTAGAAGGCCAATCTATCTATCTATCTATCTATCTATCTATCTATCTATCTATCTATCTATCTATCTATCTATCTATCTAGCGATCTATTTATCTATCCGTCTATCCATCTTTCCATCCATCTACACATTTGTACAAAATGTAGTGGAATCATTGTTCTCTGAAATGTTGAGGAGAAAATATAGTCAACAAATAAATTAAATAATTCCACTAAAATGGAGTAACTCAAGTAAAGTATACATATCTAAAGTACATGATATCATTTCTGTTTCTGATTCAATTATATAAAACACACTGTAGAGTAAAAGCACTTTTTGCCCAGGCTTGAAACTGTGTTGTACAACTGTGTTTCCCAGCGTTCCTCCTGATGCAGAGCATCCAGGTCTCTTTCGAAAAGAAAAGCCCCACACAGCATTCTGTTAGAGGAGGAGATGAGAGGAGTCTATCAGCGCAATATTGTTTTATGTCCTTCCTTGAAGCCGCAGAGATGTTGGTTTTCACACCAAGCCTTGATTACTGTGCGACACAATTCGTTGCCTTAATGCCCCCTCCAAAAAAACCCTCTCTAATCCCCCTGAATGCCCCACTGGGAATCACCAGCCCGAGGTAGAGGTTTTTAAAACCTCATATGGACAGAGCGTCTCAGAGGCCTGCTGCTCCATCCAGCACCACGGCTCAGAGGCCGTCCTCTGTCCTGCTCGTCCTTCCTCTCCTCCGTCCTGCTCTCTCACACGAGTCTCTCTGCTCTCTAGAACAAGCTCTCAATAATTCAAAGATCCTAAAATCTACCTGTGACTGTTCCACAAATAGCCCAACACAGTAGATGGTGCGGTGTACCCCCTCCCCCCACCACCACCACCACCACCACACACACAAACAGTATATATATATAGAGTATGTGATATTTTCAGTATATGCTCTCTATATGTCTATGTTTGGGCTTCACAATATAACATTTGTCTGTATATTTTTGTCGACGGGGGGATTATTCTGTTCTGTGAAGCCTTGAGTGACTTTGCTGGTTCATCTCAGGTCCATACGAGTCGGGCCGCTCACCTCTTCCTGCTGTCGGGCTCGCGCTGCCTCCAGTCCACGCGGCTCCGGCGGTACAGCAGGTTCATGTCGCTCTGCGCTCGCTCCTCGTCGCAGCCAATCACAGCGCAGTGCAGCCGCTTGCCCCGCCTCTCTATGTCACGCAGGAAGTACTCGACAGCCACATCCTGGGCGGAGCCAGAGCTCATGGTATATAGAAGACCGCTCGGGCGGAAGGGCGGGGTGGGGTCTACGCTGGCCTCCCCTGAGTTACCTGTACATACACCGGACAGGGGGTCAAGAAAAGATAAGATAAGCTGGGACGGGGTGGTACAGGAAAGGACGGGACGGGGCGGGATGGGGTGGGACAGGACAGGACGGGGCGGGGTGGGAGGGGAAGGGACAGGACGGGACGGGACAGGACGGGACGGGACGGGGCAGGGTTGGACGGGACGGGGCGGGACGGGACAGGGTGGGGTGGGAGAGGAGGGGACAGGACGGGACGGGACAGGGCGGGGCAGGACAGGGCGGGAGAGAAAGGGACGGGATGGGGTGGGATGGGGCAGGGCGAGGGTGGGACGTGATAACACTCCAATTCAGGTAAAACTCAGTTGTTTCAGTAGCTAAAACAGTGCAGCCAAGGAAGAGAGAAATTAATATATTAAAATATGATGAGAAATAACACGTGTCCATATCTATGGACACAAAGTTAACATGACGTAGAAGCTGATGATGTTCCGAGTCGACGGACCATGAGAAAACATGTTTGGCGGGGCGCGTCTGATCCTCCCAGATCTAACAACAACACAACAAAACCCAAAGCCAACTCTGAGCCGAGCGGAGGGAAGCGTCCCATTAGACCGCTTCCTCCCAGAATCCCGATCCCTCCCATCGCTCCCACCGTCAGCCTTCAGAGGCGTAGCGACGCTGGAGTGTGTTGATGGAAGTTGCGGTTTTGTTTATGTCAGCCTCCCGTGTATCACATGAAAACTATTTATATTTTCATAATCCACTTATGAATATTTGAGTAAGCATGGCAGCCCAGCTGTGGAGGCTCTGTGGCTGCGGGCCCCCGGGGTGGCCCCGCTAAGTCGTGTCTGCTAAACATACAGTAATACGCTCTGTCATGTGTAGCGCACGCACGGATTCCCACACACACATACACACACGCACACACGCACGCACACACACAGCTTGTTGTGGGGCAGATCATCGCAGCGTCCGACTGCCTTTCCACGTTGGAGGATGCGAGCCTGCGATGCAATTGGCTGAGGAAAGCGGAGCTGTCAGCTGATGCTCCATCCCAGTGTTTTTCCATCATAAACACTGGAATCGCAGCAGAACCGTGGGCTCAGAGTTTCTGAGTCTCCAGCTCTGCTGCGCCTTTAGGATGTGGAGCCGAAAAACGCCGTCAAACACGTTCCACGAGCACTTCCAATCACTTGAGGATGAACACAATGAATAGAATAAAACAACAACAAAACAAAACAAAACAAAACAAAACAAAACAATCCATATCCTCAAATAAAAAATATAAAACAAAGCTCAGTATCAATCAATAGTGTGTCTTAGGTTTGGTTTGGTTTGGTATAAAGTATATAATGTATACTCTATGTAGCATATATTATTTACAGTATACACTGTATATAATAAATATGATATACGATATTGTACATTATATATATATATATATATATATATATATATATATATATATATATATATATTTATATTGTAATAGCCCTTCCTCCCCTCCCCTTCCCCCAAACGCATGCTTGATGTACCTTATGGCGATGAAGTGGTGAACTCAGTGAGCTGTGCTTTATGTGAAACATTTCATTAGGAATCTGCACCCTCTCTATTTAACAACGGTTTCATTCAACGCAGACGAGCCTCATGTTACGAGCGTTGGAATCGATCCCCCTCGCGACTTGATCATCCGTCATATAGTTTATCAATGATTGATTGTTATGCGGTGGATGCCGAGGTTAGCTGTATTTATTGTGATGTCGTTTCCCCTGTGGGACAATAAAGATTGAGTTGAATTGAAGGTGAAGAGGTCCCTGCGTTAAGCAGACTCTGCAAAAAGATGTGTTTTCCTACAAGAACACTGATTTCGGTGAATTAACCGTTTATCTACCGGTGTCACGTTTACATGATTATTTTTCATATGCTTATCGCAGAAGCGTTTAATCTGTAAGATGTCGCAGTTGGATCACTGCACGCTCACATCCCAAAGCCGGGGGGGAGGAGGAGGAGGAGGAGGGACAGGTGCAAAGGAAGGAAAGAACAGTTCAGCTGGAGAGCAGGAAAGATGGAGGAGGAGGGGGTGGAGGAGGAGGAGGGGGAGGAGCAGGGAGCCCATCAACGGAAAATCCATCGAGGGCAAAAATACGATTAAGGCGGCGAAGTTACAAAGCAGAATCCAGACGTGAGGAGGGGGGCGATTCCAGACGATGGAAGGTAAAGGAGTGAGGAGGGAGAGGGAGAGGGGAGACGGAAAATGGGTGAGAGGCGACCAGACGACAGGGGGAGGGGGAGGGGACGGAGCCGCTGTGTGTGGTCTCCTAGCAACGCTGTCAGCTGTGGATCGGAGCGGCTCGTCTCCTTTCAGATTTTCCGTCGGAGCGCTGGCGTCCGAGCCGCTGTCCCTGTGGCAAACGCCGGGCGGTGGCCAGGTGTGGCCAGGTGTGGCGCGGCGTCCAAACGCAGAGACGACGGGCCATCAATCGCAGATCAACGCGCTGCAGCCGCCGTTTGAACCGCTGCTCCTCAAAGGAGCACGGAAGTCTTCAAAAACGGATATCTACACCTACACATTCGCATGAATACATGAATGCACTTTGAATGATTTCTGCATATTGCCACTGTATTTAACCCCATTCAGCCCTTTGATCACAAATAATGAGCTTCAGAATTGTATTTATCATATTTATTTATATTTTATCCATTCATAGGATGGATTAATGGCCAATTATCTTTAGTACTTAATGCTTTTCATCGACTGCTTCTTACTTGCTTGCTCTGACAATTGAGAAGGTGGGAGAGATAAAGCGGCTCCTGATTATTAAAGCGGCATCTTATTTATTCATCTTATTTATCTTATTATTCTCAGTAAACATCCACCCACGCGTTGTCTCGAGAAAAAACAACCTCTGTAATTTAAAAGTATATGATGTGTAAACAATTCTCTCATCGGGGTTATGAATACTGTATGAGTCCTCTTTGAACTGGAACTCCTGCCAATTTGAATTTATAATAATCCGTTGGTGCTCGTAACGAACCTAAGGAGGAAGCGGCTCGTCTCCACGGCGTCGGAAGGGCCAGAACCCCCCGAAAAACTGAGAGAGAAAAACAACTCATCGACGGATCAGACGAAGGAAAACTCTGGAGAGAAACAAAGTGAGGAGGAGTGAAGACGAGGGGAAACCCGGAGGTGGGGGGGGGGAGACGTTGCCGCTTCGGCCGAGTGGCTATTTTACAACCGCCTGCAAGTTGCGGGAACTCCGGAGCGTCCGTCCCGCGCCCCCCCAAAAAAAACAAAAACCTCTCTGTGAGATCTGTGTCAGGCCGCCGCCTCGGAGCACAGCGCCGCCTTTCTGCGTTGCCCTAAAACGCCCCTCCCTCTCTCCCTCTCTCTCTCTATCTCTCTCTCTCTCTTTCGCTCTCTCTCTCTCTCTCTCTCTCTTCCCTTCGGCCGCTTCCCCCGACCTGTTTCAGCGCGGCGGAACAGCCTTTCCGACCTCCTCCGGTGCTGGTCCCCGTGGCCCGACTGACAGATAGGGACGCAAGACTCGCCAACGACGCGTTGGTATTGAACGGTTTAAACGTGCCTGTGCCGGAGTGGGCGAGCGAGTCGATTCGCAAACTGGAAACAACCGCCGAGCTAAACTGAATTCCCCGGCAAAAAGTGACACTGGACGTGACCGATTTCACTCTCCGCATTCCGCTAGAATAAGTCGTATTGCCGGAATGATTCTTTTGCGGGGAGCTCCGTTCAGGGCTCGGCGCCGAAACCCGGCTGATCGTTTTTTCGGGAAGTTCTCCCCCGCCCGCCGCGCGTGACACCGAGCCGGAGTCGGACGAACGCAGCGACTCCCCCTGCCGGGTGACCCGTCGCGCCCGTCAAAAGGGAGCCGAACCCTCCGTCGCTGCCAGTGGTCCTCGCTCAGCGGGAAACGTGTTGTGGTCAGCACGCAGCTGCCGCCCTGCTGGAACCCATCAGCCACATGAACGGGTGCAGCCTCGCAGTTGGGATCCTGCGAGGCGGGAGGTCATTTCCACCATTTATCTCCGGTGGAATGCCTCTGGGAGCATCCTCGCGGCACGCCGGTGGGCCGCGGCCCAGCGGTTGGGCGGCACGGTTGAAAGTAGACCCGGTGAGACGCCTTCTCTCTCGCCCGCATCGTACGGCGTTGTAATGTGATGCATGTTAGATGAAGTGCAAAAGCTCGGGTGAGGATCCTTTTTGGGTATTTAATTCATGCATATTTTAAGAAGTGCCTCTGGTAAGAAGAGGAGGAGGAGGAGGGGGAAGAGGAGGAAGAAGAGTAAGACAAAGATGAGGAAGAGGAGGGGGAAGAGGAGGAAGAAGAGTAAGACAAAGATGAGGAAGAGGAGGGGGAAGAGGAGGAGGAGGAAGAGTAGGAAGAAGAGGAAGATGAAGATGAGGAAAAGGAGGGGGAAGAGGAGGAGGAGGAAGAGGAGGAGGAAGAAGAGTAAGATGAAGATGAGGAAGAGGAGGAGGAAGATGAGTAAGACGAAGATGAGGAAGAGGAGGAGGAAGATGAGTAAGACGAAGATGAGGAAGAGGAGGAGGAAGAGGAGGAGAAGGAAGAGGAGGAAGAAGGGTAAGATGAAGATGAGGAGGAGGAGGAGGAGGAGGAGGAGGAAAAAGAGTGAGACGAAGATGAGGAAGAGGAGCAGGAGAGGAGGAGGAAGAAGAGTGAGATGAAGAGGAGGAGGAAGAGGAGGAAGAAGAGTAAGACGAAGATGAGGAAGAGGAGGAGGAGGATGAGGAGGAGGTGGTCATTCAAACGGTTCCTCCATCGGATGGACCGCACCGGGAAGCAGTCTGACCAGCGACTGCACCGAGCGTCTTGACTCCTCGTCTCATCTGCTCACGCAGCCGGCGGCGCTGCGGCGTGGAGCCACACCACTGCGGGAAAAACATCATTTTAATAAGGAGGAAATATGGAAAATGATCAAGAAAGAATGGATCCCCGTTTTTTTGTTGCTCTTGAGATGAGTCGACGTCTGTAGAACTGTGTCACCTCAACGGCGCTGCAGTAATAGCTTCCTTTTCAAGACAAGGATGCACTCATACAACATGTGTAGTATTATTACAGCCACCATGTCAAGCAGCGGTACCAGGGGCGGGGCCCATCGATGGGACGAAGCCACGATCCGCCGCGGACGTCGCGCTGCGTCCGCCTCAGGACGCTCGTCCCGTCGTTTACAGTTTGTACCCGCGAGCGGAGGAAACGGCGCTCTCGTCGGGCGAGTACGCTGCACGTCAGGACAAATGCGTCGCACGTCGGCCGGGCGGCTGCACGTACGGCCCCGCCCCTGAGCCCTGTCGCGGATCAGCGGCGGAACCGCTCTACGGCCGCGTTTGCGTCGTCTGCAGGCGGGAGCGGGTGTAGACAAACATGGAGGGGCGTGGCGCTCCGGGAAGCGACTCAGGGGATGGAGCTTGGTTTGTTATCACGTTGGTCGTAAGGTGAGACCCAAAACGAGCTGCTTCCTGCTTTTTTTTTGGAGCATCCATCGCGTGTTTGTGTTGTGTAGAACACATTTGATAGCGCCTCGTCCGCACTTCTGCACTAATTTTGGTGAGTAACTTAAGAGTAGTGTAATAAGTAACTTACTACCTTACACAGAAAGTAATGTTGTGAAGTAATGTATTACTTTCAACTGAAAGTAACTAGTAATATGGAATATATTACATAATAAACACAAACTTAGTATCAGTTCAGTGGAACAAGTAACTATGAAAGAGGACAGCAGATGATGCTCTCCGTTTGGAAAAGAGGGATTTCAAAACGTCTCTATTTCCAGAATACAACGCTGCGCGGGCTGTTTACGACTCCTTCCTCTAGTTTGACAGGGATTTTTCCAACAGCGCGGACTTGGAGGGAACAGATGGAGGAAGGGCAGGGAGGGAGATAATGAGGAAAAGAACAATATTTGAATCTCCCTTTGTCTCTGAGGCAGACTCGCCACAGATTCCCCCCCAAACAGGAGCGTTCACGCTGAAGAGCGCAACGTGGTGGAGAAAAACCTCCATTGTGATGCTTTTCAAATACCAAATACCTTTTGAGTCAACGTGCGGGAGAAGGAGGTGCGCCTGGCTGAGTCACTGTCTGACAGAAATAAAACAAAATGAGTCATAAAACACATTAAAGTGCAGCGTGACATCATCGCCGCAGGACGCAATAAAAACAGAGTGGGATCCGGGACCCGTGGTCAGAGACGCAATCACAGGCGTTGGGGTTCGAAAAATCGTCCCCAGAGAGATAACAGCGCGGGAATTTGGGGAACACATGTATAAAACACGGCGAGCGGCCGGAGCAAACTCAGGGACGGATGAATGTTTCATGAACCTGAACCTAAAATAAAAATACACCTCAAATACCCTTCCTCCGCTCCCCGGCACGGCTGCACCAGCACCGACAGAAACTAATTGGGGGAGAAACTGACAAAAATCGCAAGAGAGCAAGAAATATCGGAGAAACGATCAATGATAATATGGATATTAACAAAAAAGAAAGTCATAGTGAGCAATTTACAATTAAATGAAAATATAAAATAAAGCAATGCGCAATGTTGAACATGGTAATGAAATCTTGAATCCTGAACTGAATGAAAATGTTGAAAAAATATATATAATAAATATATATATATATATTAAAAAAGAAATATATATATATATATAATACAAAAAAAAGAATGTTTAGAAAGAGAAAAATGTAGTTCATGTATTGTATTTTGTATTAGATTGCATTATAATTATATTGTATTATAATGTATTTTTATTGTCACTGGTACAATATGTACAGTGTGCCGTGTCTGGGCTGCTCAGCAGATCCAGCGTGCACTCACTGACCTGCCTCCTCCTCCTCCTGCTCCATCTCCCAGCACCACCCGCCCGCTGCACAACCTCCTCCTGCCCCATCTCCCAGCACCACCTCCTCCTGCTCCATCACCCAGCACCACCCGCCCTTGGCACCACCTCCTCCTGCTGGAATCTGCAGTAACCAAGGTGACCCAGTGCACTTAGTGGCTTACACAACCACAGCCGCAAAACACCGTCTGTCCCCGTCTCTGTCCTGCTTCCCTATGTCCTAAACACCAAACACACACACACACACACGTACACACACGCGCACGCACACACACACACACACACACACACACACACACACACACACACACACACACACACACACATGCACATGCAAACACACTCACATACACATATACACACATGCACTAACAAACACACACACACACAGATCTGCCGATGATGAAATGTAAAATTGTGGGGAAAGGGACGAGGGGAACGCCCTGGAACACCACCTCAACCACCTGAGCCTGAGAGAGAGAGAGAGAGAGAGAGAGAGAGCGAGAGAGAGATCGAGCCAGAATGTGAACGGTGAGCGATGGAAGAAGGAGCCGTGGAGCTTTTCCTTCCCTGGGTGAAAGGGGTTGCCAGTTGCCAGGGTTGCCAGTCTTTACAGAAAGCCTTCCAGGAGGGTTGCCAATACTAGCTATTAAAAATAAATATCAAGTTTGTCTTTATCTGTCTGTGTGTGTGTGTATGTGTATGTGTGTGTGTGTGTGTGTGTGTGTGTGTGTGTGCGTGTGTGTGTGTGTGTGTGAGGAGGAGTAAGCCCTCGCTGTTCGCAGGGAAGAAAGGGAGAAATTGGGGGAAAATAAAAGGTGCATCGCTGCTCTTAACGGGGGAGGGTCTCTCTCTCTGATTCTCACTTTTGGCTAATCTGGCGTCCCCTCCGAACAGAGACCTGACATTTCTGGTGTAAATCACCCTGCGGCGCCAACCGCCTCCTGTTTTGCTCATTTCGCGTCAAACCCATCGTCAGAGTTGGAGGTGTTTTTGTGTGGGAGACGCCGGCAGGTCGTAAACCCGGCGTCCGGCCTCCAGGGGGCGGCGGTCTAGACGCAGCCCCGGCTCCTGCGCCTTTTTTATTTACAACCCGCTCGTCCAAGGTCCGGTTTCCAATACCACCGGAAAATAACACATCTCTGACCAATATAAACTTTATGGTGCGACAAGATAATCAATTCCATTTGAAGCTGGAAATCCACACGCCAGAGCGGAGAGGCATTACAACAGAGGAATGGAGCGAGAAGTCCAATCTTCACTGCTGGAATGCAGCAGAAAGGCCCCGATATGGAGGATATTTCAGTAAAAACTGCCCCCTTTGACTCGTTCTGCAGCTGACCGATCAGAGATCTGTGTATTTCCCTGCGTTCAGACGCCGTGACACCAGGTGCACGTTCGGTTTCAAGCTGCAGTGTGGACATGCAGATCACAAACAGTCCAGTGAATTGTACGCCGATAAAAACCAAAGGCAGGACCACCAGACGACCGAGCGCGTGCACCTTCGTACCAACGTCCACTACTTCTCCTCTCTCTCATTTGCATTTCCTGCCTCACGCTCCTGGAGCCGTCGCACGTGTTCATCTGCATTCTGGGTGGAAAGGAAGCGCTCCGTGGTCCGCCGCTCGGTGAGGCGGACGGCCATGACTCACGCACATCCACAACATCACAACAAGTGCACGTTGTGAAGAAGCGTCATTCGTACGAGAGTCCGTTCTGTAAGATTCAGAAGATACAAAACAACATGTTTTTTTTCAAGAGTGGAAAGAGAAGCGTCTAAGAGGAAGAACCTGCAAACAAGCTGCAGTGACCACAAGACACCATCAGGGGTCTGTGCTGTAGTGAGAGGATAGGAAGGAGGATATCATATAATATAATTTAATATAATATAACAGAAAATAATATATTATAATATAACATAATATAATATGATATACCATATTATGATATAATATAATATAATATAATAGAATAGAATAGAATAGAATAGAATTATAATTGAAATACTATAATATAATATGATATAATATTATATAATATAACATAAATAATATAATATATTACAATATAATAAAATACAATATAATATGATATTCTTCCCCCAGGTTGCCTGTGCACACCAGAAGCTCCTTTCTTTCTTCACTAACTTATACATACTTAAATACTTAACATATGGAATTCTTAATATTAATACTGAACTTATTAAAACATTGACATCCCCACACTGGAGTCCCACATTCTCACGAGAAAACGATCTGAAGGACACATTTTTGGGGGATGCTGTGTATACATTGTGTCCTGGTGCAGACACCTCAACCTGCTGCCTCTCATCCCCCAAACCCTCATTTTCCACTTTTACGTCGACCTTTCTAAATGCCACAGCGCTGGGTTCCCGCTGTGGGACACGACACGGAGTCACAATCCAACTATTTACCTTCTTTTTTGGCTGTGACATCGCTGTTGCAGCGATTTTCTGTTTTCAATTTGCAGCTGTCGTGCATAATTTGGTATTGTCCCCTAATAATTCACTCAACGGGTTTTTAAGGTTTGTAAAATGTTGCATATGAGAATAGTTAAGTTGGAAATAGTATTTTTGCACATCCAACCTATTACTCTGCTTCAGCCTCATTCGTAACGTGCAGGTTTCTCAACGTGACAGATTTAAATTAATATTCTTCATTAATCCCTCCGGGGAGAAGCTCCCGAGATACTGCAAACGAGGCTCTTCGCAAATGTTGGGAAAAAACGTCGGAATATTTCCTGTAAGAGACCAAACCGTTCCAGTACAAGTTGTATTTATGGTATTTACCCAGGCAGCAGGGACCTGGTGGAGCGTCTGAGCGGCTGCAGTAAAATACATTCTAAGTGGACGCCAAGACGCTAATTAAAATACTCATTAGAGCGATGAACCAAGAGAGCTGCTGGGGGCACGGGACACAGGACGGGTGGTGCTGATGAGCATTCATCACAACGATCGCAACGACTGCTTTTAATGTTCAACCTCCCATGTTAAACAACCTCATTGATGTTTCAAACCTCACAGTGCTGCGGTATCAGTAAAGTGCTATATCATCTCTTCTCTCATCTCATCTCTCATCTCCGATCTTCATGAGTCCAGATTTACAAATCGGTGCATCATCAGCGCGACGTGACGTTTTTAATTTCACGCCGATAGAGAACCTCTGAAAGGCGACAAAGAATAATATTGAATGAATGCAGAGCCCCAGCGAAACACACGAGGAAGATATTAAATCGTCGTTTGGAGGACGAACGGCCAATAATAACCATTGAACACGAGTTATTACAGCGGCCTCCTCCGCCTTTGGGAAATGCTGTTGAATCTTTACTTATAAGAGTAACAATAGCAGTTACTGCGGGTTGTTAACGTTCCTCATGCAGATTAATTGGAAATTGGACGTGCAAAACGGCGGGAGAGCAAATATGGGATTTTAAACGACGCTGTTTAACCTTGAACCCTCCTGACTACGCCGGGCTGTAAATGATTTAAAGGCAATAAAATATACTATATTTTACACTTTTCGCTTCATGGAAATCAAATTGGCAAACAAACACGAGGAACTGCTCAGAAAGTAGACACACAGTGCTTCCCCAAGGAGGCCCTGATGAGTGGGTGGGAACAGAACACCAGTAGAAATAAAACACCAGTGGTAATAAAACAACAGTGAAATTAAAACACTAGTGGAATTAAAACACCAGTGGAAATAAAACACCAGTGGAAATAAAACACCGGTGGAATTAAAACACCAGTGGAAATAAAACACTGGTGGAAATAAAACACCAGTGGAATTAAAACACCAGTGGAAATAAAACAACGGTGGAATTAAAACACCAGTTAAATTAAAATACCAGTGGAAATAAAACACTGGTGGAATTAAAACACCAGTGGAATTCAAATACCAGTGGAATTAAAACACCAGTGGAAACTTTGATGTATAACGTTGTAATCATGAGAACTGACTGTTATTTGCAAGGGTATCACGTTCCGCCACTTGGTGTTGAAAGTGAAATGAAAACAAATGGTTGATGGGAGTAGGATAAGAGGTGGAATTCTTTGTGATAAATATTGCTAAAATAAATAAGAGCAACGGATAAACGAAGGACCGCGCTTGTGCTTTCCACCAGATACGCACAACGAGACACAAAGTTATGAAGCGCGTTGAGAAGAAAGTCTTAAGTGTCAGGTGTGAAATGAGAGAAACCAGACGGAGGCAGCACAAACCTGCTCCTCCTGCAGACCGCAGCGGAACCAACGCGGTCAACTCAACCAACGTCTGAGGAGCTCGTACCCGGCGACCCCCGAAACAACGAGAAATGACTCCATCGTCATCATCATCATCAGCATCACCATCATCATCCTTTCCCTGACGAACATGGATATTCCACTGAGCCACTGGCAGATCTGACCTGAGGATCCACTACTTTCACTCAGGCGAAAGAACGCCATCTTGAACCCCCCCCCCCATAGGAAAAACAGTCCATTCAAAACACACAAACAAGACCCCTGACCCCTGACCCCTGACCCCAGAGGTCCGAGCGAGGGGACACGCTCCTCTGGGAGTTTGATTCCAAGGTCACGGAGTTTGGATCCAGTTTTTACTCCGGACCGAGCGACTTGTCAAACGACAACCGTGCAGGCGTGACCTCGGCCGCTTTACACCGCTCCCAGAAACACCCGTGACGTCGAAATACCAAAACCTGACACCAGGTCACATCACAGAACATATGACATGTTGTGTACAAAGCATGGAGCGATGTCTGACTTGTTGTTGCATGAAGAGGTTCTCCCACATGACTGAAAACACCTGCATATGAAGTGGTAATACAATATAAATATCATAATAATACATTGTTTATATTATTATTATCATCATCATCATCATCAATAATAATAATATAGTAATACAACTACTACCACCACTACTACTACTACGACAACTACAAATATATATATATACATGTATTTTAACAACAACAACAACAACAACAACAATAATAATAATAATAATAATAATAACAATAATAATAATAACAATAATAATAATAATAATAATAATAATAACAACAACAATAATAATAACAATAATAATAATAATAATAATAATAATAATAATATTTTATAATAATGCAAACAGTCATCAATTTCGACTTTTGAGACATTGAAGGAGAAGTCATCTATCTTTCTAAGACACTGCTATAAGATACTGTCTCTATCAGCATGTCTGTCTATCCGTCTGTCTGTCCGTCTGACTGTCTGTCTGTCAGACCGTCTGTCCATCTATCTACTTGTCTTGAACATGTTCTCCTGCTGTGGTCCGTGCTGTTCTCCAATAACTCTCTTCCAATTCCCAAAATTATTTAATAACATGGTGCTTTGTTGGCTTTTAAAATAGATTCACAATCCCGATCCTGACGAATCTTCATTTTAAGACCAATATTGATCATTTACCGGGTGTTGGTAACCACAGCCCCACACAGCTCCACAGCTCCAACTGATCCACACAGCTCCCCTCAGCCCCACAGATCCTCAGGCCCACAGATCCATAGCCCCACAGATCCTTAGGCCCACAGCCCCACAGATCCACAGCCCCACAGATCCACACAGATCTACAGTCCCACAGATCCACAGCCCCACAGACCCATAGATCCACAACCCCACACAGATCCACGGGCCAACAGCCCCACACAGATCCACAGCCCCACAGCCCCATAGATCCACAGTCCCACAGCCCCACAGATCCACAGCCCCACAGCCCTATAGCCCCACAGATCCACAGCCCCACACAGATCCACGGGCCAACAGCCCCATAGATCCACAGCCCCACAGCCCCATAGATCCACAGTCCCACAGCCCCACAGATCCACAGCCCCACAGCCCTATAGCCCCACAGATCCACAGCCCCACAGCCCTATAGCCCCACAGATCCACAGCCCCACAGCCCCATAGATCCACAGTCCCACAGCCCCACAGATCCACAGCCCCACACAGATCCACGGGCCAACAGCCCCGCACAGATCCACAGCCCCACAGCCCCATAGATCCACAGCCCCACAGCCCCATAGATCCACAGTCCCACAGCCCCACAGATCCACAGCCCCACAGCCCCATAGATCCACAGCCCCACAGCCCCATAGATCCACAGCCCCACAGCCCCATAGATCCACAGCCCCACAGCCCCATAGATCCACAGCCCCACAGCCCCATAGATCCACAGTCCCACAGCCCCACAGATCCGCAGCCCCACAGCCCTATAGCCCCACAGATCCACAGCCCCATAGCCCCACAGATCCACAGCCCCACACAGATCCATAGATCAACAGCCCCACAGCCCCATAGCCCCAAAGATCCACAGTCCCTACAGCCCCACACAGATCCACAGCCCCACACAGATCCACAGCCCCACAGATCCACAGCCCCACCGCCCCACACAGATCCACAGCCCCACAGATCCACAGCCCAACAGATCCACAGCCCCACCTATCCACAGCCCCACAGCCCCACACAGATCCACCGCCCCACAGATCCACAGCCTCACAGATCCAACACAGCCCCACAGATTGACACAGATCCACAGCCGCACAGATCCACAGCCCCACACAGATCCACAGCCCCACAGATCTACAGATCCACAGCCCCACACAGATCCACAGCCCCACAGATCTACAGATCCACAGCCCCACACAGATCCACAGCCCCACACAGATCCACAGCCCCACACAGATCCACAGCCCCACACAGATCCACAGCCCCACACAGATCCACAGCCCCACAGATCTACAGATCCACCGCCCCACACAGATCCACAGCCCCACGCCTCCGAGGCGCGCCACCCTCAGCATCCTCACGCATGATGCGGCTGTAGCCACCACCACCCAGCATGTCCACAGGCCCCATCCTTTCACATTCACATCATCATCATCATCATCATCATCATCATCATCATCATCATCACGGTGCCGATGCTTTAAAGCGGGTCTTGGTGGAGGATCCGTTGACACCGCTGACACTTTGTTCCATTTGATGTTTAATTCCCCAGTCAGCTGATCGGACTCTTATTTATAAGGGCTCGTCACGACACCCCCATCCACCCTCCACCCTCCACCCTCCACCCTCCCGATTCCAGGCTGTGACACTGGAATTTACGTTATGGCTCCAATCGACATTCATGAAAACACAAACAGGTGATACCGCAGCAGATGGAATACCGCGCGGACGCACCGCTGTTTGCACATGCAGATATTATGGGATGCGAGGCCTCGATCAGTAAAAACAAAAATAAAATAAAATTAAAAAAACAAAACAAAAAAAAAAAAAACAACAACAACCTTACACTGTGCAGCTCGGTGCACCGGGGCTGCTGCATCCGAGGAGCTCGGTCCGCCGCGGCGATGGAGGTTCCTACCGTGGAGGTGGTGGTGGTGGTGGTGGTGGTGGTGGAGGTGGTGGTGGTGGTGGTGGTGGTGGTGCAGAGGGTCCAGCTGCCGGTGATGGAGGAACCAGACAACAACAAAACCACGCGTGCGATGCTGATGACACAGCTGTCCTGTCCCGGAGCCCGGCGCTCACTCCGTCTCCTCCTCCCCTCCTCCTCCTCCTCCTCCTCCTCCTCCTCCTCCTCCTCCTCTTCCTCCTCCGTGGGATAAACACGCCGCGTCCATGTTTGCGGCTTTTGACGCGCGCGGCGGCGGGAGCGGGGTCTTGACGCGGGAGCCGCGGCGCGACTCACTGCGACGAGCCCGGTGGAGAGGGCGGAGGAGCGCCCGGCGCTCCGGGCGGACCCGCGCGGCGACGGCGGAACGGAGAGGGAGCGGAGAGCCACGCGGGGTCGGAGCAAATAAACAAACAGATGAATAAAAACTGCGCCAGTGCAGCCGCTCAGCGCGCTGGATGCATGGCTATTAATATTCATACAGCGGTTCCAGGGTTCACCATGCAAAGACAAAGAAATAAAATAAGATAGAATAAGATGAAATAAAACGAGTTAAGATAAAAATAAATAAATAGAATAAAACAAAATAAATCAAATAAAACAAAATACAATAAAATAAAATAAATTAAATTAAATTATAATCGTCATCGGAAACATGTATTTGTTGAAGATAAATCATTCTCTGTAAAACATGGTTACACAGTTCCATGTGAATAACGATTTGCAGAACATTCATATGAAAAATGTGACGCGTCCTTGTGTCTGAAGCTTTTGTTTTGTTTTGTTTTTTCTAACCCTCTGTGGTCACGTGGCCCGCGGCCTACACATGGCGCGCGTGCGAGCCACGCCCCCCGAAGCCTTGATCCGGTGGAGCTGGAGCAGCAACCAGCTCCAGCTCCATGCGAGTCCCTGTGTTTTCAACGCATTTATTTGACCTTGAATCACATTGGAATCAAACTGTATTCTCCGTCTGTATCCTGCGTTTACAGTGGACTGTACGGTATACTGTGTGTGTGCAGGGCGTGACTCTGGATAGAATTAATGTCATCTTTCATACAGGCCAGCTGAAGTTAACATGATTACGCCATAAATAATATTCCTGTTGTAGAAGAAATGACAGAGTGAGGTTTTCATCCCAATCGGTCCTTAGTTTTTCGCCTAGCAACCAAAAGCGCACACGGCGTCCTGGGTGTTGGACTGGATGTCCAGCTGAGCTGTGGAGGGTGTGAAGTGTCTCTTAACTCCGGACAGTGCAGTGTGGCGTGAGTCCAACCCGCACTCACTATGCAGGGCGAGGAGACCCTAAGGTGTTATCCTGAGATATCCTGTGATCCTGTGATAAGCAGCATCCCATGAGTGGCATATTGTCATATCATATTATTATTGTTGTTGCCTAGTCTGCATCCGCTGCAGCCTGCGCATTCCTGGAAGGGGGATCCCTCTTCTTCTGTCCCTTCTCAAGAGGGACGAGAGGGAACGCCAATGCTGCGTTCGGAAAATAACTCGGAAAATTATAACTTGTGTCGGAAGGAAGTAACGCTTCCATGGAAACTCTGAAATTTTCCACGGGAGTTCCATGGGAACTCAGGAAATTGTAATTTGTCTCGATAGGAACTGATGCCGCGTTTCATGGGAACTCAATGTAGTTTGTATGTAACTAACGCGACTAACCTAGACCTCAACCCTGCAACCCTATTGTTATTGTTCGGATTTTTATTATAATTCTTCTACTTGGCACTTTTCAGGCTAAAACTGTCTGGAAATGGACAACCGCTGCAGCTACGGACACAGATGAGATGACATTAGAGTTGGGACGTCTCAGACTTCTTGTGGTTTAAGTTTAATCCAAGTTGATTCACATTGGAGCAAAAATTTGTGATAAACGGACAAAATTTGACCGAAAGTGGATGAACGTTTGTGCATCACCGACACACCAACGTTCTAAAACTTGCGGCCGGGTGGTGGAGCGAGATGAGTTTGAGGTGCTTTGCCCCGCCTTATTTTGCAGCATTGGATCCAGTCGTAACACAAACTGTAGGAGTGGAAAACAGTTGAAAACATATTCTGTGTTTGTGACATCACACGTGGAATTAGCTTGCAGCTCCAGAGCAACGGGTCCGAATCGTGTTCGTTTTATTTCAGTCCCAAAAGTTAAAAAAGTTGATGAAATGTCTGTGAGGGACATGCAGTGTTGAATACGTTTGAATGGAACCGTGCTGTTGGGAACGTCCACGCGGAGTGATTTCCTTCCACAGAGACACCGTGAGGCAGGACTCTGTGGACTACAGGAAGTAGACAGGGACCTGACAGGAAGTAGACAGGGACCTGACATGAAGTAGACAGGGACCTGACATGAAGTAGACAGGGACCTGACAGGAAGAAGACAGGGACCTAACAGGAAGTAGACAGGGACACGACAAGAAGTAGACAGGGATCTGACAGGAAGTAGACAGGGACCTTCACATTTTTAGGATAAAGTCGTAACATGCAACAAGTGGATCCTTGTATTAGTAATTCTGCGCGTCACCAGCACTCACCGTGTTATTACGTCAGCCGATGCTGCGTTCAAGGGAAACTCTGAAAATGTAACTTGTTTTAGATGTAATGCTGACGTAAAGAGGAGCGACAGCACAAACTGATGCTACGTTCTATGGGAACTCTAAAATTTGTAATTGGTGCCTGCAGGTATATTTATTATTGATATCATTATTGTATTCGTGTTAGCAGAAGCCATTACAAATAGTAGTAGAAATAGTAGTAGTATTCGGGTTGGGCGTGTAGAGTCGTGTCAAGTTGAGCTGGTTCCATGAATAGATAGGCAGACAGATAGGCAGGCAAAGAGATAGATAGATAGATAGATAGATAGATAGATAGATAGATAGATAGATAGATAGATAGATAGATAGATAGATAGATAGATAGATAGATAGATGGATAGATGGATAGATGGATAGATGGAGAGATAGACAGACAGACAGACAGACAGACAGACACACTTTGGTCCAGGTCATCTCCTATGTCCATACTGTCTTCCTTCTCTTCTTCGTCATCATCGTAGTTATAGTTGGCGTCAAAGGTCATGAAGTTCATTCACAGCTTTGTCACCATGGAAACATGGGCAGCCATCTCCTTGGGACAGCTGTCAATCAGTGTGTGTGTGTGTGTGCGTGGGCCTACCTAGAAGCAGGACTCTCGAAGCATGTCGTCCTCCACGGCTGTGGGAACCAGCTTTTCGAGGTTGATCTCTGAAGGACAATATGGATCCATCAGATGTTAATCAATACTGATCAGAACAGCTTCTCCAGGGGTTGGCGCCCGAGTCCCTGTGACAAGTAAAAAAAAACCAGTCGGCTAGTGGAACCTTGAGGCTTATACCCGCTCCATGAAAGATTGATAAAGATAGATTTTTATGAGATGGCTATACTCATGTGTACTAGTATTATTATTTGCTATCATGTATAGTATATTTACTAATACAATCATTCATAATATTGCTTTGTATTTACCTGCTTACTTTAGTGTAGTGCCCATATTGGGATCACTATCAACTTCAATTTCGAGATGTACATATTTTATTCGTATTTCATTAGATTATTATTTTTTTAAATCTCTTTTAAAAGTTTTGAAATACGAATATCAGATAGCAAAGGTCTAGATCACTTTCTCCAACAGGTTGGAGACGTAGTAAGATACGGTTGAAGATCATCTTGGTGGTTTTGCAAGGGTCACCACCAATTTGATGTCGAACTCTGTGTTGAATGGACGTTTGAAGCAGTTTCAGACGCTGAAATAGATGCTTCCTGCTGGAAACTGTCTCAGTGATCATACCACCATCACATGACTATAATATCAGGGGTAGTCAAAGAGTACGAGTAAAGGTGCATTTTGTGATTGCTTTGTAATCCCTTATGTCCAGATTTGTTTTGTATTTTCATCAAATTAGTTATTTTTTTATTCCTAATGGTGTTTTATTTTATAAATACAGCTATATAAAAAGAAATATTAAATATATGACTGCCTTTATACAAACTATTTGATTTTTACTCACAGAAAGGCTAAGAAACTGATTAACATGTGTAAAAAAAAAAAACATCAGATCTGTCTTTCATATTGTACCTCTAGCTCTGTGTATGTGTTCTCCTTCTAATAGTTAACATTAACATGAAAAATAATTGTAAAATGTTTTGGTTCTTGAACATAATCTGCGCTGATCTACTTTTTATTATTATTATTATTATTATTATTATTATTATTATTATTATTATTATTATTATTTATTAACACACAATATGAAGGTTTTTTTGTGTGGTTAATGGGAAATTGGTGTGTTGAAAAAAAACAACAGAAAAGGGGTTGGGAAACATTGCTTTACACTGGTTTGTACATAATATATCATATATAATATATGATATATTATATATAATTAACAATATATAATATATCATATATAATATATTATATATTATATATAATTAACAATATATAATATATCATATAATATAGGTATTATATATTATAGACCAAGCGGAACTATGTCAAACTCTTAGCGTTTCAACCAGAAAAATCTAGCGTCGGACTGAACCGGATGCGGCGTCCAGCTTCTTGTCATGTCGGTGTCGCCTCTATGGATGTCCCCATGAACCAGAAAATGTATTTGTTACAAAAGTAAATAGAATTATCCAAACCGGACTGAATATGGTGAGTTTACTCCAGTTCAACATTTGTTTGACCCATTATGTAGTTTTTCCATTCAGTGCGCTGGTTTCCAAGCGTGTTCGCTAGTTTGTTAGCACCTCGGCTAAAAGGAAGGATGTTGTGTTATTATTACTGTGACATTACGTTGTTTCATGACTGTGTTACTATTACTGTGTGTAATAACTGCGTGTTATTATTAGTTATTAATGTGTATTCTTCATGGTGATTCTATAATCACATATTAAACCGATTGTTTTACTCTTCAGGTTTCTGTTATCAACACGGTGGACACCTCGCATGAGGACATGATTGTAAGTTGCCAGATTTCCACTACGTTATCGTTTCGTCATCAAAGTTCGTGATGATTGATTGACTGGTTTGCCGGCTGGCTTGACCCGAATGACCTGGGTCAGACAAGCGGATGTTAAAATACTATTGTTGGCAGTTTATCTCAGTGTCTCCATGGCTGTGCTCTCTGCAGCACGATGCCCAGATGGACTACTACGGCATGCGGCTGGCCACCTGCTCCTCCGACCGATCAGTGAAGATCTTTGATGTGAGGAACGGAGGGCAGATCCTGGTGGCAGACCTCAGAGGGTAAGAGGTGGGAGGTGGAGGGAATTTTAAAAATTCTGCATCGGACAGAGAATGTGTGGGCATTTTATTGATTGATTTTATTCCTCGACTGGGTCATTGAAGGTGCAGCTGTGATTGTTGCCCTGCTGTTTTCTATCTTAATGCTTGTAGGCCAGCATTGGGGGAAAACATGATTATATGGCTTGTATACATGTATATGTCAACAAGACACAATCACTCGGAAGTTATTCATCTCAATACACTTAATTACAAGTTAATGATAACTTGTTGGCCATTTTGCAGGGTTGTTATGGCGAGATGTGGAAAAGGAAAAGTAGTGAATGGGAACTCTAAAATGGAATGTGTGTACGTTGCACTTCGCAGCCATGAGGGTCCTGTGTGGCAGGTGGCCTGGGCTCACCCCATGTACGGGAACATCCTGGCCTCCTGCTCCTACGACCGCAAAGTTCTGATCTGGAAAGAGGAGAATGGCACCTGGGATAGGATCTACGAGTACACCGGGCACGAGTCTTCAGGTGGGTCTGTTTGTCTGTCTGCCTGTTGCTCTGTCCGTCTGCATGTTTGGCTAGGTGCCAGCCAGGTCTCTCTCCTGACATTTGAGATTGGACAGTCAGTCTTTTTCGATATGATAAATCAAGCCACGCAGCGGATGCACCCTGTTCAAAATGATATTCATTGAATGACTTACTCAAACCAACAACAACAACACAACCACAGAATCTTAGTGCAAACAAAAATATTCAAATATTTAAAGATTTTCACAAAACACCCAAATTCCCACCGTTCCACTGTCCACACAACAAAAAAATGATCCAACCCAAAAATTCCACTACAGGTCTTCTCAGTTTGTGGCCCTCAAATAAAAAGAAAATTAAGTTCTGTTCAGTTCATAGAGTTAAACAAGTTGTAATTCAGTTCAGTTCTTAAAGAACAACCACACAAAAGAAAACAAACAAAAAAAACCTTGAAGAAAAAAATTAATAATTTTTCACATTCACAGAGTCAGTCAGTCCAGTCCAGTCAGTGAGAGAATCCAGTCTGGTTTTGCTGTTGGGTTTTGGGTGAGTGACCGGCTGTGGGAAAAAACTGAGCGTTGGTTTGGTGATGGATATAAACGTATGGTATAAACGGTTCCCAAGGGATTTAATGATTTAACTGCTACGTTCTACCACACAATTTGGGCGTGTTGCTCTGTGTTGCGCTACGATCGCTAATTGGGAAATGGGTGCAGCGTGAAAACAAAAACAGCTCTCACCCTCCCGGGCTCCACAAAACACTGAATGATACAACACGGAGGGGGGTTGAATTGTGGCGCAAACCCAGAACCAATCGGTGTATCCGGAGGTGTACACTGGTGGTGAACGCTGGTCATTAAAATCCAGGTTGTCACAGCCTGTCGCTCCGTCTGCCTGTCGCTCTGTCTCTGCCTCTGTCTCCCCATCACATCTTTCTTTTTCCCTCTATCACAAAATACGGAAGAACTTATTACATATTGTAGTCAACGCGTTTATTATGAAATGCAGGTGTTATAACAGATAATGTGCAGCCAACAGGTCATTATCACAAACTAACCCCTGACAGGCTGATTTATTTTGATATCGACGTCCGCATTCAGCTCAAGTCTTCCATTGTAGTTTCTATGTAGCACCATCAGATGGTGCCATCAGCCAGTGTTAGCATTAGCATGTAGGCGGAGTGATACTAGGGACGTGAAACCAGGAGTAGAAGTGGTTGCCGTGGCAACGTTCATTATTACCAGATCAGCGCTCATTATTCAGAACTGGTTGTAACTATTGGCCAATCAGGATCGAGTATTCCACAGAGACGTGCGATGATGCAGATGAACGTTTTACATTTCGGCAAGTTGTTACGCCATTTTCAATTTGGAGAAAACCTGAGAGGGAAGCAGGAAGTGAGATGCTACTGGGGGCGGGGCTTAAGGCTGCCCTGCGTCGTGTGTCCGCAGTGAACTCGGTGTGTTGGGGTCCGTACGACCTGGGGCTGATCCTCGCCTGCGGGAGCTCGGACGGAGCCATCTCTCTGCTCACCTTCTCTGGAGACCAGCAGTGGGACGTCAAGAAGATCAGCAACGCCCACACTGTGCGTCGCACGCACGCACACACACACACGGGCACGCACGCGCACACACACAAACACACACGCACACACAGATCCCAAATAGTGTACTACATACTTGAACCTGAACTTGAACATGAACATACTACATGTGCATACTATCGCCCAGTGTACTTCAGTATGTGAGTTTCTTGTAGCACGCGATCCTTTTAGATACTATAAAGTGCGTACTATGGTTTCACGCTCACAACATGAAATATTTGCCCAGATTTATTGTCCTTCATTAGTGTTTAGAAATCGGTTTGAATCAGACTCCACTGCACAGGAGGAGCTGTGATTTCTACAGTGTCATCGTTCCCTTCAAAATTTAGAATGTAAGAAAGGGGTTGAAGAGCCAGGAAACAATAAATGGGAGAGAAAATGAATGTATTTTTAAATATGCACCCTATTTGCTGGGAGCAAAGGTGTATATGTGAAATGTAACCGGAACAATGTCACAAGCCATTTAAATGATTATAATCATTAAACAACTTTAAATTAGACTTTTGATTCATTCGTGACTATTAGTGTCACTATGATTACACTTTGGGACTCAATAGAAATATGAAATTCTGCTTTGATAATAAGATTTAACTCGGGCTGTAAGGCAGTGAGATGCCTAATGCTGATCTTCCTGACATTCGGCATTAGATTGGCTGTAACGCAGTGAGCTGGGCTCCGGCCGTGGTCCCAGGCAGCCTGATCGACCAGCCGTCCAGACAGAAGCCAAACTACGTGAAGCGCTTCGTTTCCGGAGGCTGCGACAACCTCGTCAAACTCTGGAAGTAAGGTTTTAACAGGCACAGTCTGTCCCGGCCCGACCTATAACCCAACCATCCACCGAAGCCGCTTTTCCCACCGGTTGCTGGGCAACGGGGGATACATCAGTCAGCTCTGTTCCATGTGTGACGCGACCCTAACAGGACTGCGACGCACTCGCTGCGGCTAGAATCTCAGCTCAGACGTTTGTTTCTGACGGAGGTAGGGCTGTCACGGTCATGACATTTTAGTTTGCAAATGATTGTCATCGAAATAACTGCGTTCATGTTATGCCACGATAACAGTGTGATAACGCATCCACCATAGAAGGAAAAGCCATGAACATCGGCACATAAACGTTTTCGGTGGACGCTTGGATCTCCTCAACCCAGCTGAAGAAAACGTTGTATTTATTGCAACATTTGGGCTCAAAATTCAGATGAAATTTGATGAATGATGACCTTTTATTTAAAAATAACGATTGCGTTTCGGTGATGGCGCAATAACTGTGACGGCTCCGGACAAAGTTTGATGAATCGATTGCAACGAGGTTGTACCGCTGGTTGTTTGTCTGTGCGAGTGCAAACGAGCCACCGCACCGTTTTGGCGCAAATTCCTTCACGGTCGGGATAAAGGAGGTTGTAATCAGCTCGGGGTGAAAGTAAGACGGGTGCGGACGGATCGCTCTTCCCCCCAGGGAGGAGGACGGCCAGTGGAAGGAGGACCAGAAGCTGGAGGCGCACAGCGACTGGGTGAGAGACGTCGGCTGGGCTCCCTCCATCGGCCTGCCCACCAGCACCATCGCCAGCTGCTCCCAGGTGGGGGCGGTGAAAAGTTTAGGGTCATTATACTATTTCACAGACTATTTTTACAGTCACTTAACGGACGTCCTGCCCCCCGCCCCCCCCATCCTTCCACAGGACGGGCGGGTTTTCATCTGGACGTGCGACGACCCGGCGGGGAACACGTGGAGCGCCAAGCTGCTGCACAAGTTCAACGACGTGGTCTGGCACGTCAGCTGGTCCATCACAGGGAACATCCTGGCTGTGTCCGGAGGGGACAACAAGGTACACACTGAGAGACGCACACTCAAAGACTCACTTCTTATCCAGTCTCACTTCATCTGGAGGAACTGTGTGTGTGTGTGTGTGTGTGTGTGTGTGTGTGTGTGTGTGTGTGTGTGTGTGTGTGTGTGTGTGTGTGTGTGTGTGTGTGCAGGTCACCCTGTGGAAGGAGTCCATGGACGGTCAGTGGTCGTGTATCAGCGACGTCAGTAAGGGTCAGGGAGCGGTGTCCTCCATCACTGACACACAGCAGAGCGAGCAGTGACACACACACACACGCGCTCGCTCACACACACACACACACACACACACACACGCACACACGCAGCAGAAGCCTTCCTCCCTCCTCCTCTGCTGCCCCCTGCCGCCTCCTGGTCACACGGCGACGCAGCAACACGTGGCCGGTGATTGATGATCATTTCATTGTGGAACTCTCACGATGCGGATGGAACAAAGTGTTCCGGGTTCAGTTTGGTTCTGATGGTTCTTCTTTTGTAATGTTGACATGTGCATGTGCACATTAATATTTTGTTTTTCGTGTTTTGATGGGATGGAATAACTTGAATGAAATGAGATGTTAAAGACACTAAAACATGTTGAGACATGCAGTCTTTAAGCAACGTCTGGATTTACTTGAAAGCATTTCAAGAGGAAAAAATACAGTTTAGCAAAGTCAAAGGAAAGGACATTTCAACAAACCAAGTCGGTAAATCAATTAGGATCCATTGGAGTGGACATTTTCTTACATGTTAAAGGAGGAAAGTGAAGTCTGAAAACCAGTGTTTCTACCAGATTCCACCAGTTTGCTTCCAAAATGACATCAACATGCACAACACATGACTTAAAAATGTCTTATTTGACTGTAAATTAATGCACAGATTGGAGTTGAAGGAAGATTATTTAAAAATACATAAATGTGTGGCGGCAGGGAAAGACAATCATGAATGGGTTTTCAAAATATATGATAAAAAAAGTTTATAAATGCATTTTCCCAGATTACCATGAACGTCCATAAAACCTGTCACATCAGTACCAAGAAGAAGCCAGAAATCTACAGTAGGTCATCTTAAAAAAAAAAAGAAAAAAGAAAATCTTCCCCTGACACTGCACCTCCTCACGGGGACACTGAGGAACCGGACCACATCAACCTAAACCCAGGGTAGAGAGGTTCAGTGAATGTGGCGTGGAAGGTGTGGATGTGTCTCAGAGAGTCAGAGGAAACTGCGTAGAAGGACAGAGTTCCAGCTGACCAGTCCAGGTACACTCCTACTCTGTGAGGGCCAGGGGACAGGAAAGATATGAGTTTTATACTGTTAATAGAATAGGCAGAGTAACGATTACCACAACAGGACAGACTCCAGGACTTGTTGTTCCCTCCAAGCCTGCAGTCACTGCCTCTTCCTCTCCTCGTGATTCCTCTGTAAGTCACTCCTACATAAACACTTCCTTTCGTCTCCACCTCCCAGTAGCAGCGCCCAGTCAGACCTTCTCTGCACAGCACCTGTTTCATGTCGTGGAATCTCTCTGGGTGATCGGGTTGTGGCTGCTCCTCTTCAGCCACCGTCTTCGTCCTGTTCTCGGACAAACAGAGGTTTCTGTGTGCTGTGTTTGGGTCCAGCGTGAGTTTGGCGCCATCTGGTGGAGAACAAGACAAACCAGCGACAGTTTAGAATCCAACATCCCTGTTTGGTTCATTTCCTGTGGATTCATCAACAGACAGACTGTCCATTTATCAGTAGTTTGATGGAGACACGTGACGTCCACTATCCTCTGCTTCCCCAGTAGGATTTGAATGGATGTCCCATGCTGCTGTGTGGATGGACTTTCCATCTAAATCACTTTCTCACCCACTGCACCTCAGAGCTCGCCAGGTCTGCCCTGAAAGTTGCGATGAATCAAACTGGACACTTACACTTCCTCAGACCTGGTTCCAGCGTCCACGCTCCACCGTGCTCCACCCTGGGGGGGGGGACCAAGTCAGAAGCAGAATGTTCTCTGAGATCAGGGACACATGGACATTAAGGAGCTCCCGTATCCATCATTTTCCATCCCACATCAGTCATATGTGCTGTCTGACATCGCCCCATGTCACCCAGCATCCCAGTGTGATTGGTGTACTCCTTGTGGGAGAGCTTGTCAGGGAGTGTCAGCTGGTCTCCCCATACCTGAGAGTGTCCAGTCTCCAGCGTGGCTCCTCCAGGCCAGCAGAGAGCAGCCTAACTCCTGCCTCTCCTGGGTGGTTGTAGCTCAGGTCCAGCTCCCTCAGATGGGACGGGTTGGAGCGCAGAGCTGAGGCCAGAGAAGCCACGCCCTCCTGTGTGACCAGACAGCCTGACAAGCTGCAAACACAACATGAAGCACCAGGTGTCAACACCAGGACACAGAGTTACCGTAGTAACTATGATATTATATAATGTAATATTGTACAATATAATTCAAGATTCCTTTGTTACATCCCTTTTACAGATATAAGGGAGTACAATTCTTAGGTTTTGGCTCCTCAACATCGCAGCAATAAAGCATGAAAACACAGCAACAATGGAAAAGCAGTAAAGTAAGAAAAATGAGATGGAAATACAGTGATGATACAACAATTCTGTAATGTGCAGTGTGCGTAAGGTGCTGTGTGCGTGTAGGTCCTGCCAGACAGACACAGACAGACAGACAGGCAGCAGGCTGTTAGTGTCTATTGTTCATGAGCCTGGTTGCGTGGTGGAAAGAACTGTCCCGGAGCCTGCTGGTCCGGGCCTTGAGACTGGTACCGCTTGTCAGACGGCAGCAGCTGAAACAGTCTGTGGCTGCGGTGGCTGGGGTCATTTACGATCCTCTGGGCTTTTCTGACACACTGTCCGCGGTGTATGTCCTGGATGCTCTGCGCTGTCTGTACGATCCTCTGCAGTCGAGGGCAGTGCAGTTTCGTGCCAGGCAGTGATGCATCCCGTCCCGTATTTGTCTATATAAGGCAATTTCTATCTGTATTTTTATTTTAGTTTTTAATCTATTTAATTTCATTATTATTGTTTTATTTTATTATTATTTTAGCATGTAAGCTTTTTCTAAGTGAATTGTCTGGAGAGAAAAGCACCAATCCTCACCAGGACATTCTTTGTAAATGTAAATGTACTTGGTGGAAAACATTAATTCTGATTCTGATTATCATCATAAAAAATGCTTTTACATGTTGTCAGATTGAGTTTCACGCATGTGTCATTATTTGAAGTCCGTTCCTGATCCTAGTTGGTTGCAGAGGTTGAGGAACACTGACCTGAGTGTTTCCAGAGCACAGTGTGGACTCCCCAGTCCAGCAGAGAGCAGCTTCACTCCTGAATCCTGCAGATCATTGATACTCAGGTCCAGCTCTCTCAGACGAGAGGAGTTGGAGCTGAGAACCGAGGCCAGAGCTTCACAGCTTCTCTCTGACAGATTACAGCCTCTCAGCCTGCACACACACACACACACACACACACACACACACACACACACACACACGTTAGAAGCTTATATTTTAAATAAAAATGTGTTTCACTGTCAACAGAATCAAACATCCTTAATTTACAATAGTCTTCAGAATTCAACATAATAAAATATAATTAGTTAGAGATATGACTTTAAGACTGGACTGAATATTATATTACATGACGTCATCGATCAGAGGCTTCTGTCCAAAGCGTCAATACGTACATTTTGTCAGTCGTATTAAACCAACTGTATATCACAGTCACAGCTATAACCTTCCAAAGGTATTAGTAGCACTAATAGAGTTAGAGAATTGTTTTGAAAAGAAAATTTAATAAAGGGAAAATGCAACATGCAAGTATGGTCCAGGCGTCGTCTGAACAGATGGCTCTTCAGTTTACCTCCAAAGACGTAATAGTAGTAATTCAGCAGTTCTAAAATCTACACTCATGGATATTTGTCTGTTTCGCTGTTCTTATGTCCATGTATCTCTGACCACATCCATTGCTCTTTATGGTGTGGGGATGGTGTGGTTTGAGCAGCCACACCTGTCCTGGGTCTAAGTAATTGGCTCCAGGATCAGAGTGGCTGCATACCTTTTGCTCATTGATTGGTCTAACAAGCAACAGGTAAAACATCAATCCCCACACACTCTCATTAGGGGAGCCCTTATCATGACATGCTGTCTATCTGCTCCTTGCTTGTTCCAACTAGCCCAGTCTTTACAATAAACTATGTCTGAAACCACGTCATCTGTGTCTCTGTGCCGGAGGGCCCTGAAAACGCCACTCGGGTGGCGTTCTTCATCCCGGAAGGTGGATCCCTTTTTCATGTTCCTTCTCAAGGTCCTTCAGGTTTTCTGGGATTCTGGGAGTTTTTCCTTATGGGTCAGAGGACTTTGCTGATGAGGGGTCCTTTGAATTAGGTCTGTATACCGCCTTGAGGATGTAACTGTATTTGTAAAGCTGTGTAGATTCATTGAATTTAAGGAACTCTGCACAAATGGATGCTGGTAACTTCCATTGTTTGGGAGAAGACTGAGGTGAAACTTTTCAAACTTACTCTAAACTTCACCAGTTTCCAACAGAAGAAGGGTGGAAAGATTTTGAACGCGTGCAGGGGGGATAGTATACTAATTTTATACTTTTTTTTGTATAAAATTCATTATTATGTGAAGAGGAAGGTCTACATGACGGTCGTGAGAGCAGCTATATTGTACGGTTTAGAGGCTGTGGCACTGACAAAAAGGCAGGTGGCTGAACTGGAGGTGGCAGAGTTGAGGATGTTGAGATTTTCATTGGGAGCGACGAGGATGGAAAGGATTGAGAATGAGTACATTAGAGGGACAGCTCAGGTCAGACAGTTTGGTGGAAAAGTGAGGGAGGCCAGATTGAGATGGTTTGGACACGTGTGTCGGAGGGATGAGAGTTACGTTGGGAGAAGGAGGCTGAGGATGGAGCTGCCAGGCAAGAGGAAAAGAGGAAGCCAGAGAGAAGGTATATGGATGTACTGAGGGAGGACATGTAAGGGAGGAAGGTTGGTGTAAGGGAGGAAGATACGCAGAACAGAAGGTGTTGGAGGCAGATGACCCGCTGTGGCCACCCCTAACGGGAGCAGCCCAAAGCAGAAGAAGAAGAAGAAGAAGATTATTATTTTCGTGAATGTTAATATTTTGTGGTGTGTATATGTTCCCCACATTGAAGAGAAGGGACACGTGCATCCCAATCTCAAACCTTTAGGTTAAATTCTTTGCACACTGAGGAACACTGACCTGAGTGTTTCCAGAGCACAGTGTGGACTCCCCAGTCCAACAGAGAGCAGCTTCACTCCTGAATCCTGCAGATCATTGGAGCTCAGGTCCAGCTCCCTCAGACTGGAGGAGTTGGAGCTGAGAACTGAGGCCAGAGCTTCACAGCTTCTCTCTGACAGATTACAGCCTCTCAGCCTACACACCAACATGGACACAGAGAGATACAGTTTAAAGAATTTCTTCCCATAAACAGGACATCTCCTCAGATGTCAAACAGATTCCAGTTAATATACGGATGTTATCTGGGCACCTACAGACATGTTTTGGAGGCTTTGACCGCGGGCAGCAGCCTCAGAAGAGCCTCCTCTGAAGCAAAGTATTTCTTCAGGTCAAACACATCCAGCTCCTCTTCTGACAGTAAGATAAAGATCAGAACTGACCAATCAGCAGGGGAGAGGTTTCCTTCAGAGAAACATCCTAATCTCAGGTACAGTTGGATGTCCTCAACTAGAGAACGGTCATTCAGCTCATTCAGACAGTGTAACAGGTTTATGCTTCTCTCTGGAGAGAGATTCTCACTGAACTTTTCCCTGATGTGACAGACTGTGCCCTGATTGGCTACTGAGATACTTCCTGTCTGTCCCAGCAGACCTCGTAGGAGCAGCTGGTTAGTCTCCAGTGAAAGTCCCAATAGGAAGCGAAGGAACAAGTCCAGGTGTCCATTGACACTCTGTAAGGCCTTGTCCACAGCACTCTGGTAGAGGGATTGTACATTCGATTTGGATGTTGGTTGTGCTTCTGACAGCAGATTGACACCAGTGCTGGTGAATGTCAGTAAGACATGAAGAGCAGCAAGAAACTCCTGAATGCTCAGATGGACAAAGCAAAAGACTTTGTCCTGGTAAAGCCCACACTCCTCTTTAAAGATCTGGGTGAACACTCCTGAGTACACTGAGGCTGCTTGGATGTCAATGCCACACTCTGCCAGGTCCACGTCATAGAAGATCAGGTTGCCTTTCTGCAGCTGGTCAAAAGCCAGTTTTCCCAGAGATTGAATGATCTTCCTGCTCTCTACATTCCAGTGTGAATGTATCCCAGATCCTCCATGATACTTGACATCCCCCTGTATGGACTGAACCAGCAGGAAGTGGATGTACATCTCAGTCAGGGTCTTGGGCATCTCTCCTCTCTGCGCTGTTGTCAGGACATGATCCAGAACTGTAGCAGTGATCCAACAGAAGACTGGGATGTGACACATGATGTGGAGGCTGCGTGATGCCTTGATGTTTGAGATGATGGTGTCGGCCTGCTCCTCCTCTCTGAATCTCTTCCTGAAGTATTCCTCCTTCTGTGGGTCGCTGAAGCCTCTCACCTCTGTCACCATGTCCACACACTCAGGAGGGATCTGATTAGCGGCTGCGGGTCGTGTGGTTATCCAGAGGCGAGCAGAGGGAAGCAGGTTGCCCTTGATGAGGTTTGTCAGCAGAACTTCCACTGAGGTTGACGCTGTGACATTCGTCCACATCTTGCTGTTCTGGAAGTCCAGGGGGAGTCGATTCTCATCCAGACCGTCCAAGATGAACACAACTTTGAACTTGTCGTAGCTGCAGATTCCTGCTTCTTTGGTTTCACGAAAGAAGTGATGAACAAGTTCCACCAAACTGAACTGTTTCCCTTTCAGCAAGTTCAGCTCTCTGAAGGTGAACGGAAAGTTGAAGTGTATGTCCTGGTTTGCTTTGTCTTCAGCCCAGTCCAGAGTGAACTTGTGTGTTAACACTGTTTTACCAATGCCAGCCACGCCCGTTGTCATCAGTGTTCTGATTGGTTGTTCTTGTCCAGGTAAGGGTTTGAAGATGTCTTGACATCTGATTGGTGTTTCTTCTGTCGCTGCCTTCTTGGAAGTTTCTTCGATCAGCCTGACCTCATGTTCCTGGTTGACCTTTGTGCTTCCTCCCTCTGTGATGTAGAGCTCTGTGTAGATCTGATTCAGAAGTGTTGGCTGTCCTGCTTTAGCAATTCCCTCAAACACACACTGGAACTTCTCCCTCAGATGAGACTTCAGTTTACGTTGGTACACAGCAGCAACATCTACTGAAAGAACAAATAACAAAGGACATGAATGAGTGAATGTTTCTGTGAAATGTCAGTATTTTCTGCTTAATGTGCAAACCTCCCAACTCCTTGTTGTTTATTCAGCTCTTCACTTCTGGCTGAACAAGCAGTCTGTGTGTGCAGTCCAACTGTTGTGCAGGTGGTTATTAATCTGCTTCAATGTTTTCCTCGTGCTACACGTTCATGTGTGAATCAGTCTCTTGCTGCTCTGCAGAGTCAGAGTGGAATGTTCCTTTAAATGTGTAATTCACAGTCTCTTACTGCTCTGTAGAGAGTCAGCCAGATCCTCCTGCTTCATCCTCCTCAAGAAGTGCAGTGCGATCTTCACAACTCCCTCTCTGGAGCTCCTCCTCCGCTCCTCTTCCTCACCATCCACCTCATCATCCTCTTCCTCCCTCTGCCTCTCTGAGCATTGTGGGTAATCTGGACGTAGAATCTCCCGGAGCCTCTTCAGCTCCTTCTTCACAAAGGTGACCATGTTGTCCTCCAGCACCTGGAACAGAACAACATCAATAAGAACTTCACTGTCCTGGATTCACATCCCACTGTTCTGAAGAGGAAGCATGGCGGCTATTTACAACCACAACACATTTACACACCAGGAACATGGAGTCCAGGTCTGTTTGATGCTGCTGTCCAGACTGACCACAGGTGACCTCTGACCTCTGCTGGTCTCTGTGTAGAACACACACACAGTTAGAGGTGATGTCTCCTGGGTAGAAACACAGGATCAACACCTCTATGTTCTGCTCTGATGTTTGGAGTGGAGACACTTAATCAACAGAGTTTGAAGGTTCAGTCGAATTCCTTTCTTCTGTCTGCTCTGATAACAACCATCTCCTCTGGATTCATCCTGTGTTCCAAATGCCGACCTCTTCTCACTGGAGGAGCGGCCTTCTCCGAAGTCAGGTGGAAGTCCCCTTGACCAGTCACTCTTCATGGAGACACAACTGGGTTCAGGACCCTCTGCTCTTTCAAAATGGAATCTACAAGAACAAGAGTAACCACCATCTGTAGGTGAGGATTTGCATGTTTGGCTGTTTATATTATAATTGATTTGATAGATCCTCACCTCTGCTCAGTGGACTGATTCCCTAATTTAAAATCATGAGGTAATTCCATAGAGCGGTCACTCTTGATGGAGACCCCACTGGGTGCAGGACCCTCTGGACTCTCCTGCTGCTCTGGGCTTCGACACAACACCCACAAAGCTTCTCCTCAGACTAATGAAGGTGTAGTGACATCACTGCTGAGCTCTGAGATGGACAACAGTCCCAGATGGTCGGCGATCCTCATCTTACCTCTTAGCTTTGCTCGGGCCGCCATGTTCCCCAGACAGAGTTGAATTAGATGTCGGACGCCCCTCCTCTCCCTCCTCAGACACATTCATGGTAGACTGCAGCTTGACGTCAAGACACCAACATTCATTGATGTTTTTTACTGTTTTTCAAAGACTTAAGGTCACGAATGCATATGACGCATATGTTTAAAATTGTCTACTCTCTACTTTGTCTACTGCAGGAAAATACTGAATAGGAACGTTTTCTTATCATCTTAATAAATTTGTATGAATTCATAAATGTGTGTTTAACTTGTTGATTTGTTGGTTTACATTTGTTATTTCATTGGCTAAATTGTGAAGTGTTTCAGTGCTAATCGTGAAGCGGAGAATGCTGTTAATTTAAACTTTCATTAGTTTTTTACCTTGTGGTGTGGCGATGGTGTGACTTGAGAAGCCACACCTGTCCTGGGTCTAGGTAACTGGGCCCAGGATCAGTGTGGCTGTACGCCTGTTGCTAATTGATTGGTCTAAAGGGCAACAGGTAAAACCTCCATCCCACACACACTCAGGATAGGAGCCCTTGTCAAGACATCCTGTCCATCTGCTCTGGGCTTGTTCCACCTAGCCCACTCTCTACAATAAATTTGTGTTTTCTACCCTATCATCTGAGTCTCTGTGCCAGAGGTCCCAGAAAACGCCACTCAGGTGGCGTGTGGCAGGCGAAACTGCCGCATACACATTTACTTAATTTTTTCCTTTTGAAAACAAAATAAAGAAGTTTATAGTTTTGTTTAAGCAGAAATGCCAGTTCCACTGAGGGAGTAGAGGTTCACCACCAGGAGCAGCCCAGGGAGAGCTCCGAGGACATGACAGGTGGCAGAAAAACACTATAAACAAGTGCAGAACAATTCCAATCCCATGAATGTGTCGTCTTTACTCTGAAAGTCCCGCTGAGAATTTGTGGGATGCAGTCAATGGAGACGGTAAGAATTCTTGCTCAAGTAGCAGGAAATTGAGCAATTTTCAGCGTTGCCCTCATGATGCAGCACAAGCAGATGTGCAGGAGCCTTTAGAGAGAGAGAGAGAGGTTCAGAGTGCAGCAGGACGGGGGGAGGAGAAGGCACAGGAAAGCCCCTTGGGTGTTTTGCTGCTCTAGAAATGAAGTAAGAGAACCTAAAAAAGGAGTGTGTGTGTGTGTGTGTGTGTGCGCGCGGACAACAGCTCATTATGGTGCTCTCATATTTTCAGCCATGAGTATTACTGAAACGTTGCACATGTTGTGGCCTCAGTTTGTC